>NC_067485.1:888153-1205653 GCF_947179515.1 Apodemus sylvaticus | reverse complement strand
GAATTATATTTAGCCTCTTGGCCCTGTAGGAACAAAAGATGAAGGGGAAAGGGGAGAGGGATCCAAAGACAGAGGCAATGGATATTTACTTTGCTAAGAAGTTCTAGAAGAAGTCTACACTTGTGTCTAAATATATAGCGAATACAGCTGATGCTCAGAAGGGAAAAAATATCTCCCTTACCTATAAATTTGTAATAGTGTCAAGCAAAAGTAACTGTTGTTTTACATAGTTCTCTGGTAGGTAATCCATTGTAAGTTTTTGTTTGTTTTTAATTCCTGCTCACAAACTCAGTATTTTCGACTTGTCAGTTTATAATGACTAGGTACTTTTTAAAAATCTGAGACATGGTCTCACTATGTAATCGAGGGTAGCCTGGAACTTACTATGTAGGGAGGTCACAAACTCAGAGATACCTGCCTCTGACTCCCAAGTGCTGGGATCAAGGGCATATACCATCATGCCCAGCTAGGTACTCCTTACATGTCCAACTAGTAATTTTAAGATGTTAAATAAAGGAATGGAGTTTGTCTTCAATCAGAAGAATATACTGTGTCCTCAAGGGCATACTGTTGATCCTTGGTTCTCTGACTCCCTGGCCATATGTGTAAAAGGTTCACATTGAGGAGTGAGTTTCCAGCTCAGAGAGGGCAATGTTTTCCCCAACCTTTCACCAGCACTCTCTTTCAAGGGGAGGCAGGAGGAACTCTGGCCAAAGCAGAGAAACATTTCCCTTGTCTGCTTCAGTTCCCATAAGGTCAGACAAGGGACTTGTCTGCCTTTCACTTTGAGTTACTGTTTTGTTTGAGCTTCTTCAACCGAAACTGGAACCAAAGAACCCAAATATAACCCATTCCATTAAAATTAGAAAACACAAGTTACATGTGTTAGTGTATCCATGAGGGGATGCAGACACTTCTAGGTCAGTCTGGGTTGCACATATGTGTGTCTCAAAGCCCAGAAAAAAAAAAAAAAAAAAAAAACCTCTAGGAAACAAATATATGGCAATATAAGTTTAGGAAAAAGAATATTTTTAACATGTATTTCTGCTTGCATGTATATGTGTCTATTATGTGTCTGCAGATGCACACGGGCCAGAAGGTGGTGTCACGTCCTCTAGAACTCCCATGACAGTCATGATGTACAATGTGGGTCTCTGAAAGTATCCAGTGCTCTTGACTGCTGAGCCACTTTTCCAGACTCAGAAAAATAAAAGCACACATTCTAAATACTACCACAATGGGAAACACCATTCACAGAATCTTACAATGTAGGTCAGGCTGTAGAGTCTCATACAGTTGCTGTGCACCATGTGATCTCACAGCAATCCCTCCCGAGTGATGAGACTACAGGTGTACTCCACCACACCTTCTAAACATTTGCTGTGTTTTCAAGGCATCCTAAATCATACTTCAGTAAGCAACTGGTGTCTTGGTAAACTTTTTCTGTTTTCTAAAGATAAGATCTTGCTGTAGCACAGGCTTGTCTTGGGATCTCTCACCTGAATGCTCAGAAGTCAGGTGTGCACTAGCACACCTTGTCTCAAATGGTTTTGTTTTGTAAGAGGAAGCATTCTTTCAAACTTTGAATCTTTTAAACAAGAGACAGGTCTCCTTTGCCTTGCTCTAAAGTACTGCTGAGTGATCACTTCAGCCAAACCTTGAGTTGAAAGATTTACCTTGAGCTTCTTATTTATCTTGCAACAATATCTGTAAACCATGGCCAGATTGAGTGGTCCAAAATCTGCATAGAAGCTTTAAAAAAAAAAAAAAGAAAAAAGAAAAGAAACAAGTATACATTTTAGCTGCTCTGAATGTAAATGCTCCTAAAATTAAGGCAAGAGGACATCCACCAACCCAAATTAACCCTGGCCATACAATTCTAAGGTCCTGCTCTACAAATACTAACAGAAGGAATATTCTGGTAAACAATTATTCAACAAGTGAGGTAGAGTTGTACACTTCATTAGTGGAGAGCTCAGCTAACTTGCACCATATCTTGCTATCTTCCCCTAACATACCTCTACACACACACACACACACACACCCCATGTAGAATAACTAACCTTAATTAGAAAAAAGTATTCTTGCACATATTTTCCACTAGCAAAACCAGTATTTCACATGTCCATATTTCAGAGTTCTATAGTATAAACTATTAGAATATCAAATCAGGGTTTAAATGGAGGTTCTTTGTATCCTCAAAGATCTTTTTTTTTTGAAACCAAGAATCTGAAACAGCACCCAGATGCAAATGTTCATCAGATATATAATTTTTCCAAGGCTATGTCATCTGCACACATACTTAAGAGATTCCTCAGTGGAAATTTTAAAAGTTTGAGCCTTCCAAGAGGCAATACTTACTTCTCATACTCTAGCTCGTTATCTATGCTGAAATAATGTTCGTTTGATGCACTCTTTGGTCTGCTGTAGAGAATGGCAAAACAAAGGCGATCTGAAATGGAAAATGGCAATGTTCTTTTCTTCAAGTTCTTAAACAGGTGTCAAGGTCAAGACCCAATTCTTTTCTGATGAATTCAAAGATGGCTGGCTTGTTTGATTTTGTTGTGCTCCCTCTCAGCCCCCATGTTTCAGATGGCAGAGGTGACAATGAAAGTCTCTTTGGTGAATATCAATAAATAAGCAAAGCTTTAAAGAAAAAATTGCCTTAATCTTAGTAAGCTCCCATGGTGGTAGGTGATATTTCATGTAGTGGTACTGTTTCAGTTTCTGCAGCAACTGGACTAAGAAATGTCAGGAAATTCAGCTTACCTCTGATAGCTAGCCTATGCATCAAGTTTATGAGGACACAATGAAAATACTTGCAGCAGGAAACTATCTTTTAAAGTAAAAAACAAAGAATGCTTTCAATATTGCTGTTTACAACTATAGAACACAAGAAGGTATGCTTAAACAATTATACTCATGGATATGTTTTTTTTTTTTTTTAATTTTAAATTGGAACCACTGCTTTGGGTTTCTTATAAAAAAAATTCCTGTTTAAAATCAAGGCAAATGAGTGGCAAGGTCAGACTGGGGTAGAAACTGTGTTGCATGAATACAGCCAGAGGCTGTGGAGTTCAGCAAGAAGGGAACTGTTCAAAGGCTCCATCTACTTTTATTCCCACCTACCCCCAGAAAAAGGCAACATCTTAACAGCAATTAGATACCTACACCCCAAATGGGCAAAAATCAAAGTCAGCCTTTGAAATACTTATATTCTTTTTAGACCAACTTGTTAGTGGTAAGAAACAACAGGAGCTGAGACGTCCTTTTTTCAAATGGTATTTTAAACTTTTCAGTCCCTATCTCCACTCTTAGAACGGCTGCACATATCTTCTAGTAAATGCAACAAACTTCTTGCAGCTGCATTCAAATGGTTGGCAGGGCTTTGCCCTTTTTAATCACAAATGACCTTTGATCTGCGACTGGACTGGGAATTTCACCAGCTCCCACGCACGCACGCAGCGTGGGTGGAGAGGCTGTAGGACACAGGGGTCACAAGCACATTAAGGCATAGGTTTACTCCCAAAGTCACTGGACCCAGAAGGGAGGCCAGTTGTGCTCCTGGGGCAGCAAGATCCTCCAGCCATCCTTAGTCCTGCCCTGTGCACTCACCTCGGATCACCTCGGCCATCAGAGGGGTCCCTGCGCCCTCTCGTCTCATGACTCCAAAGCATCTGGAAAGCAGGGCAAGAGAAGGACCTGGCGGGTCTGGGGTGACCGCGACGGGGAAGAAGAAAGAAAGTGTGACCACACCCCCAAACTCTAAAAAACAGTGAAGTTTAAAGGGCCGCGCCCATGCATGGGCACGGAAACGCCCTGGCGGGTGACAAGCAACAGACTGGGAGGCAACCCCGGAAGTTCAAACTCTGGGACGTCCCTGAGGCAGCCAGGGGCCGGCGTCCTACAAAAGAGGCCAGGCCCACGGGCAGGCGCGACTAGAGGTCAACTACCCTGCAGAGAGAGAGAGAGAGAGAGAGAGAGAGAGAGAGAGAGAGAGAGAGAGAGAGAGAGAGAGAGAGAAGAGAGGGGGGAGAGGGAGAGGGAGAGGGAGAGGGAGGGAGGGAGAGAGAGAGAGGGAAAGAAACAGAAACATGGCCCACGAGAACTTGCAACTAGGACCAACTGTCCTGCAAAGGAAGAAACCAGATACACAGGCACGTGCGGCCAGAGACCAGATGTCTTGCAACGGGAGGGATTCAGCCAGCTCCGGGTACACTGGCCCAGCTCAAAACCGGCTAGCCGGTAAGACCCAGGCACGCATGATGAAGGATTTTAGGGTCCAGGCCGGCGCCAGTCTTCGCCACAAAGTCGGGACTCCCGCCCACCCCACCGCCGCTGCCTGACACCAGGGGGCGCTCCCCGACCCACACAACGGAGTGTCACAGCTCAGATCAGGCCTCCAGCTGGAGGTTGTTCCAGAGTTTAGAAACTTCCAGGTGACTCTGCTTGAGTTGGGCATGAATATAATCCAGCACTTGAAGACAGAGTGGAGGAAGTTCAAGAATTCAAGGTCAGTCTCACCCAAAGAAAACTCAAGATCAACCCTAAGCTATCATGAGTCTCCCTCAATAAGTAGAGGCTAAGATAACTTACCAAGTAAAAGTATTTGCCCCTCAATAATGCAAGCCTGACAACCAGTTTAATGTCCAGAACCCCACTATACAAAGTTATCCTCTGACCTCCCCACACAGTAGGGATAGGGCACACATATTTTTAGTTAAAAATAAACGTAACACTCAGGTCATTTGCTATGTTAAAGGTATGGGGATGGTCTAAAAGCAAAATATTTGATGTGCTTCTTAGCAACCATTCAGTTTTTGGCCTATGTTCTTAATCTCAAGGGAACAAGTTAACACACAGGATGGAGTTGATCCCACTTTTGTTGAGTGTCTTATGGTGCTGAGTCTGTGGATCTTTACTTCCTCCCCAAGTTTCCTAAACTTTCTACAGAAAAGCACCGAGAAGTGGAAAGTTGCCAATGCCCTTCCCTTGAAAGAAAATTAAAATGGCAAGTTTTCCTAAAAATGAAACATTATAGTCCCCAAAGATATTCTCTAACCTTATTCTAGAATTTCAGATGTATCAGATTGAGATCACACACACACACACACACACACACACACACACACACCACAGCATTATATCTTCCTTCCTTCCTTTCTTTCTTTTTTTTTTTGTTTTTTTGATTTTTGTTTGTTTTGTTTTTTTGAGACAGGGTTTCTCTGTGTAGTCCTGGCCGTCCTGGAACTCACTCTATAGACCAGGCTGGCCTTGAACTCAGAAATGCGCCTGCCTCTGCCTCCCAAGTGCTGGGACTAAAGTTATGCGTCACCACTGCCAGGCCTGCAGGGATTCTTTCTATACTTGCATATGGGGAGGAGTTTTCTTGAATCAAAGCACCATCAGGAAAATCAACTGGTAAATCGATACATTCTTTAAAGTAGTTTTCACAGCATAAATAATAAGCAAGTCAAAGGAATATGCTATTAAGAATATTCTAAATCCACCAAGCATACCCAGTTTCAATTATGCTATTACAAAAATTACAGAAATGCCATTTTAAAGTTTGAGGTTTTTTTTTTTTTAAATATTTTGTGTGCATGGCGGTCAGAGGACCACACTCTATCCTGCTACCTTGTGAGTTCCAGTGATCAACCTAAAGTCATCAGGCCTTCATGCAAGCACTCCTACCCATGGAGATAACTTCCAAGCCCCTACCATAGAGCTTTAATGTGTGCCTTAAAACATGTGTATATGCAACTACTGATAGCTAAGTCAGAAAACTGTTAAGCAGTGGACATTTTTAGAGCAGGTGACCCAGCAAGGGTAAGATAGATTTATGCCTTGTTATAGCTTTTGAACTTTGGGTTACATATTATCTATTCAAAATGGCAACATTTTGAAAACTAAACTTGCAGGATAATGTTTATTCAAAGCTAAATCTGTATTGAGATGTGAAGCACTTCATGAGACTGCCTAAAGAGGGCCCTCTCCACACACTGAAAGGTGTGCACTCTCTAATCTTTGGAAATTCCAAGATTTAGGTTTTGTTTGCTTGCTTGCTTTGTTTTGGTTATTTTTGTTTTGTTTTGGTTTTTTTTTTTTTTTGAGACAGTGTCTCTCTACATATTCCTGGCTGTTCTGGAACTTACCATGTAGGCCAGGCTAGCCTTTAACTAACACAGATCAGCCTAATTTTGCCTACCTGAGTGCTGGATTAAAGGTGTGCTACTACACCCAACCTCAGGATTTAAAAAAAAAAACCTTTTAAAAATCACTCTAAGCCAGGTGGTGGTGGCACACGCCTGTAATTGCAGCACTCTGGGAGGCAGAGGCAGGCGGATTTCTGAGTTTGAGGCCAGCCTGGTCTACAGAGTGAGTTCCAGGACAGCCAGGGCTACACAGAGAAACCCTGTCTTGAAAAAAAAAGATCCAAAAAAAAAAAAAAATCACTCTAATTACAAACTAAAAGAAGTAGGGTTAAACAGGATGTCTCAATGGCTTAAGGCACTTGCTATCAAGCCTAGCAACTCTTGTTCAATTCCTGGAATCCACACTGTAGAAGCAAAGTATGAATTCCTGAGTCATCCTCTGACCCCACAAACACACACAGATTCACACCTTTTAATAAGAGTCTTTGGGGCCTCTGGGTGTGCATCTAGTACAGCCCTAGATTCTGTCTCTAGCAACAACAAAAAGTCCTGGGTTTTGCAAATTTGCTGGTTTCTTCAGGGCTGAGAACTAAACCAGTTAACCTGCAACCAACAGTTGCAAGCATTGTCAAGTGAGGGCTCTGCCAGGGAGCCATATCCAGAGGGACAGTCTTGGACTTACTAAGAACATCTTATAATTAGTTTACTACGGGAAAACATATTCCTCTGGGTAGAAAGGAAGCCTTCTTTCCCTGTCAGCCTGGGTGTGCTCAGTTCCCCTGTTCAGTATATATAACAGCAGCTCTTCCATTGACCAAGATCTACCCAGACAGACCCAAGGCCAAAGCTCCAGCCACTCACTCTCAATGGAGAATGTCTGTCCCTCTAGGCAGTTGCTACCTCTAAGTTCTTACTGTCCCCTCCTTCAGCCCTGTTGTATGACTTCTGAAATTTATGCCCACTGACTGAGAGAAAATCTTGACTCCCCCTATCTTTTATCTTTTAAACAAGGGGCCCTGAAGCTTCACTGGATCTACCCAGCATGTCTCACATGCATTCTGGCTATGTGAAATTTTTCAGTTCATATCTTAGTTTCAGCTGGAGATACAGCTCAGTGAGAGACCGTCTGCCTGTGCAAAAGCCTGAGTTTGAGCCCCAGCACCATAGAAAACTGGGCATGGTGTCCCACACTTAAGCAGTGGAATCAGAAGGAACAGGAGATCAAGAACATTCTTGGCTGCATAAACTTTGAGGTCAGGCCAGTTGAGTATACACAAGACCTTGTCTCAGAAACAAACAAGACCTTAGTATCCTGCAAAAGTGTAGCCCAGTGCTGCTGCTCTTCTATAAAGGCCTGGGGCACTATTATCAACACAGAGACAGACAGACAGACAGACAGACAGAGTCTAGCAAGACTATTATTTCAGATAGCATATTTGGGACTTAAGCCTGGTTACCTATGCAGTCCCTTCCCAACTCCCATTTATACCAGTTGAGTGGTACCAATCCCAAGAATAACAACAGTCTTTTTTTTTTTTTTTTTTTTTTTTGGTTTTTTTTTTCGAGACAGGGTTTCTCTGTATAGCCCTGGCTGCTCTGGAACTCACTCTGTAGACCAGGCTGGCCTCGAACTCAGAAATCCGCCTGCCTCTGCCTCCCAAGTGCTAGGATTAAAGGCATGCGCCAACAACTGTCTTATATGTAAAATATAATCTGCACAAAACAAACCTAATCTTTGAGTTCACTCTTTTGTACCTGCTTGCTGAAAAAGATTGGTTCAGCAAACTGACAACTTTGCAGATCTTCTGATTGAAAATTGGCTTTTAGCATAACCATAGCAAGGGTAAGTGTATAATTAAACTGACTTTATTCATGTTTTTTTCAGAAAAGAATGTTAACAAAACAACAACAAATGTCCTAAAAGCTGGGCATGTAACTGATGTGAACATACTTATCTGGAAAGAGACTCTCAAAAGAGGAGCTGTTTATGGCAGACAGCTCTCAGTTACAGGGAAGCAGGCTGAGTAACCAACCAATCAGCACAAGCCAGTAAGCAGAGTTTCTCCATGGTCTCTGCTGTAGTTCCTGTCTCCAGGTTCCAGCTCTGACTTCCCTCAGTGATAAGAGTCTGCTCTGTAAGTTTTAAGCTAAAACAAACCTTTTTCTCCAAGTTGCTTTTGGTCATGGTGTTAATCACAGCAATAAAAATTTAGCTACAAAACTGGCTGTGATAGCACACGCCTTTATTCCTGGCACTCTGGAGGCAGAGTCTGGTGTATCTCTCTGAGTTTAAGTCCACTGACTCAGTCAGTAGTAGGACAGGAGGTCAGATTTTACCACAGGCAGGTCACATGCCCATCAGGCAAAATGGCCAGAGCTGATCCAGGGAGAGGTCACAGAAGAGACAGACCGGGCACTTTAGGCAGATGGATCTCATCTATGATTATATGCCAGGAACTGTAACAAATTCTTATATTTCTATTTAAGTAAAAACTTCAGAGGGGAAAAAGATGGATGTCAATATTTACCTCATTTCAAAACAAAGACTTGCCTGAAGGAACATTTGGAAAAAAACTTCACTTCAGACCCTCTTAAAATTTTCTTACAGGAAACCACTTTGCCCACAGAATTTTTTATATTAACCTAGGTAAAACATGGGTGTATAACATAATCATGAAAATCAAGTATATACTGGTAAATCTGGAAGAAAAAGTAATTTTAAGCAATTCTTTGGCATACATGTAAATTTCACTATTAAAGACTAAACCCAAGTTACATATTAATAAGATGGATGTGCTTCTTTTACGTTTACATAAAGAATAAAATTTTGGTGGGGGTGATACTGGTGCACACCTTTAAACCCAGCACTTCAGAGACAGAGGAACTTAGATCTCTGTGACTTTAAGGCCAGCCTGGTCTGCAAAGAGAGTTCCAGAACAGCCAGGCTTTACACAGAGAAATCCTGTCTTCAAACAAACAAACAAACAAAAGAATTTTGGGGCAAATAATCTGATACTACAGGACACAAAGCATCTGAATGATTTCTTTGGAGTTCATTAACTTTTTGATTCTAAAGTCATCGGTGCTGAGAACACAGACCATTTTATATAAATACACAGTACGGCATAAGTTTAAGGTGATTTCAGAAACTGCCAATTCTGTCCCAATCTCAAGGCAAAACTCATTTGAAGATTTCTCTTGAACAAACCCAAGTTGGCAATTTTTAAAAATCAAACATTCTACCAGAACACAATCCAAAGACAGACTATTCGACACATGTGCTGAGGATGGAAGTAGAAAATATTATTAAAAGTCTTTGCTTTCCTTAATTAAACAGAATGTTTCTGTCAGAGAAGAGAACTGTATGTGCAGTAAAACCCTGCAATCTGAGGTTTTCTACACAGTGTTGGTTAATATTGCACATGTAGAGGCATACACAGTAGAAACTGCTGTGCTGTATGTTCAGAACCAAAGGATGCAGCAAAAACACCCAGGGCAACAACACAAGCAAGGACTACAATATTCACTCGCTGCAATTTTAGAAACATTTCAGTATTACTATTCTTTTTTTTTTTTTTTTTTTTACCTAACCCCCACATTCAGTCACCAGCTCTATGAGTCTGCATCCACAGATTAGAAAGCTGAGCCTTTCTTTATCAGAAGCATGGTCTTAATTAAACTTTATCTCCTATGTTTAAAGTCTCTCAAAACAACAATTTAGACAAGTCACAATTCTAGTCCATTCTAATAATTTTTCTTTAGAAAAATTCTGTGATTAAAAAAAAATCACCTCTACGCTAATATTGTGCTGTTTTTCTTCTGTGGCACACATAGCATTAATACATCAGCATTATATTTTTTAAAATGGAAAACTGGGACAAAAGGCTTGAAGATAGTTAACAAAAGAAAATAAATGGCCTTTAGCTCATGAAAACTAAGTATTCAAAATCAGAGCAAATTAAATCACAGTGAAGTAGCACTTCCCATCCACTAGAATGGCTAAAATTAGAAATACTACTACTACTTGTTGGGGAAAGAAGTAGAGCCATTCGCATATGCCTATACTCCTAAGAACCATAAAATAATACTAACATTTATTAACACAGGAAAGTGTTGAAGTGGGAGCCTGACCCTCCTGCAAACAAGACTTCAAGAAACAAAGGCCTCAAAGGAAAACTGCAGGCAGGGAAAGAACACACCCAGCTTCCCTGGGCCTGGACCCAAAGCTGGCTGACTATGGCCACGTCCCATAAGTCATATATTAATCAGGCTCATTATTCTGTGGAATTTTAAGAAGCCCCTTATCCAACAATGTCCTTGGGACTTTCCAAACCCCTGCCCTAACCCAAATTGCAAAGAACATAGTGTTTCTTAGCCTAACTTGATAATGGCAACTGACCTTGGATCCACTTACTCCTCATGGCATAACACACACACACACACACCACCACCACCACCACCACCACCACCACCACCACCACCACCACCACCCTCACCCCAAAAAAAGACCTTAAAAGAACATCCTTTATTTTTCCTGGACTGGCTTAGCTTTACTTCAATCCTCCCAAGTCCCTTTTGCCAGAAGGACAACCCAATTCCGTGCCTTTCTGGGTCACTTGGGCAGAGAAACCTCAACTGAAAAACTGTCCTAATCAGATTGGCCTATGGTACCTGAGATATTTTTTTAAATTGCTAATGAATGTGGAAGGGCTGGCCCACTGTGTGTGGTGCTATCCCTGGTCTGTATAAAAAGGTTAGCTGGGCAAACCCCTCCATGGTCTCTGTTTCAGTTCCTATTTCAGCTCTTACCCTAGGTCATCCTGGATGGTACACTGAGACCTGTAAGTGAAATAAACCCTTTCCTCCCCAAATTGCTTTTGGTCATGGTCATGGTGTTATCATAGCAACAGAGAGGCAAACAAATACTCTGGAACCTAGCCTTATCCCTCCCTACTCCTAACAAAGAGGGAGACACAGGAAAGAAGCCTCCATATGTTAGAACCCCATATGCAAGTGTGGGTGTGGAAACTGCAAATGGGTCAAGAAGAAGACACCCAACATTGACTCTGGCCTCTTTACCCTCCAGCAGGCTCAGCTATACACATGTGCACCCTACAGATACACACAAAACCCCACAGAAATGGTTAGAAATTTCTTCCAAGTTAACTTTCCCTTTGACCTTTACGTATATACCCAAGAGAAGTTCCAAGTGTCTACAAAAGGACTGGTACACAAATATTCACGGCAGCTTTGTTATAGACAACAACTAGAAGCAATAGGAGATCATCAGTAAGAGAGCAGACTCCCCAGTGGAACAATACTCCAACCAAAGAGAGCAAGTGCCTGATGCTCAGACCAACACCTGCATCTGACCTTGTGCAGACAAATTTACACTTCAGGATTCTGTACACAAAAGTTCAACTGCAGGCAAAACTGGTCCAGACAGAAACTGACCTGTTCTTGGAGTAGGTATGGAACAAGAAACCCATGGAAAGTTCAGAGCAGTGGCTTATGAGCATATATACTTGATAAACTCAATCTACACATATGATTGTATGTAAGCTGTATCTTATAATTTCAAGGAGCCGGAGGTGAAAAGGTAGCTTAAAAAAGAATCTCAGAGGCTGGGAGAGACAGCTCAGCAGTTAAGAGCTGTACTGGTCCTGCAGAAGAACTGAGTTTGTTCCCAACACCCACATCAAGTGGGACATGACCACTTCCAACCTTAGTTCCAGGGAATCTAATGGCCACCAAGGGTATCCACATGAATATGGGAACACACACACACACACACACACACACACACACACACTTAAAAAACTAAATTAAAAAATAAAAGAATCTTGGCTACTTTGGACTTGTTAAAAAGTACTAACAAAGTGTTCTATATTAAGCACAATGAAAGGTAATCTTAACATAATTACATTAAAATCATAAATAATTATATTGCAAGCTAAAATTAGAAAAGAAAATGAGCTTGGGATGCAGGAAGCCAGGGGCTGGCTCCCCAGAACTGCCTAAAAATGGGGTGGGATATAAACCTGTAATCCCAGCACTATGGATAGCAGAGGTAGGATAATCAGAAGTTTAGGGTTATCCTCAGCTGAAGTCCAAGACTAGCTTAGGATACAGAGACCTTGATAATAAAGACTCACCAGAAAACACAATAATTTGAGATGTTTCAAATAGTATTTTTATCTGCCAGATGTGGTGGTATATTATATATATATATACCCTTAATCCCAGCACTTGGGAGGCAGAAGCAAGTGGATCTCTCTTGAGTTTGAGGCCATTCTGGTTCCAGGTCAGTCAGAGCTACAAAATAGAGACCTGTCTCAAAATAAAATAATAAAAATTAAAATTTTACCTGTTTTCAGTCAAAACTGTTTGCTCAAAATAATAGTAATAGTAGTAGTAGTAAAATTTAAAAAGCATGACTGAAGTGCTGAGGTCTCACAAAGTAAAGTTTACAGAAACTAACTATTCTCTGGGCAGTAGTGGGTAGGTGAACAGGGTAGGGACTTAGCCAGAGCCTGGGTCATGCTACATCCCATTGCTTCTAAATTATTTTTTCTTAGGAGAACTATCTGCTCTTCCTGACATGTCAACCACATTTATTTATGCATCTATTTACTATTTAAAAGGTAGATTAAGAATAAGGAGACAAGAGTGGCTCTGCTGATGACATACCATACAGCTCTATCTATACTAGCTTTGCTCCCCAGAGCTCCACTTTTGAAATTGTCCAGCGTGGCCCTCTGCAGAGATAGTGCCTGTGCATACTCTGCTTGTTGGCAGCTCTAGTGCATAGCAAGTTTATAGGTCTCTCAGTTCTAATTTATAACTGCTGAGAAGTGAGAGACCCCCACAGTCTCCCTGGTCAGTAAAGCAAATACAAGGAGATAGGCTTTCCTCCACTGTGGAGGTCTGAGTGGCATGAGTCTTGACTCCCTAGCACTAAGCCTCTTAGCCCTAGACATACTCTATGTCTTAGGATTTTCATTACTGTGAAGAGACACCATGACCAAGATAACTCTTATAAAACAAAACAAAAACAAAAACAAAACTTAATTGGGGTTGGCTTAGTTTCAGAGCTTCAGTCCACTATCAAGCACAGCAGGAAGCAAGGCAGTGTTGCTAGCAGACATGGTGCTGGAAGAGCAAGTTCTACACCAGGATCCAAAGGCAGCAGAATGGAACTTATTTTCAGGCAGCCAGGAGGAAGACTCTGATTCCACATTGCCCCCCACCCCTTGAGCTCAAAGCCCGCCCCCACAGTGACTCACTTCCTTCAACAAGGCCACACCTACTCCAACAAGGCCACACCTCCTAGTAATACAACTCCCTGAGCCAAGTATTCAAACATAAGAATTTATGGGGGCCAAACCTATTCAAAGCCACCTGGCACAGATACACAACAGGCACTCATCCATCACCTGTTTAATGGCCTGAAGGAAAAGACCAACTAAGCTGAACAAAAGGAAACCCTAACAGAGTCCATCCTGGTCTAAGCACTAGACACTCAGCATCCAGCAGTCACCCCATCTCCCCCACTTCACCATAGGGAGTGTCACAATCTAGGTGAGAATGGTAATAGTCTACAGACATTGTGCCCCTCCCTTTGGCTATCAGACTATATACTCCAAGAAATTGGGATTTCCCCAGAAATCCCATGTTGAGAAAAGGGAAACAATGAAGTCTGGTAACAGCCAGGAGGAACTTTCTGATGACCAAAGTGCCTAGTCAATAATGGGTAGGACCACTCTTGCCTACTTAGAGCATACCTTGTCTTATTATATAGCCCTGGCTGAGTAGAACTTGATACATAGACCAGGCTGGCCTGGAACTCACATAGATCCACCTGCTTCTGTCTCCAGAGTGCTGGATCTAAAGGTGTGCACCACTTTGGCAAGCTCCGACACTTACTTAAACCTAAATTCCCCATTAGAACCCTAGAACTTGGGATGGGCACTGGATCTCTATTCATTCCCCTTCTCAATGTGGCCACATTAAATAAATTCATTTTTATGCTTTTACTATACCTCATTGAACTGGCCTACTAGGAACAGGTGGCCAAGGCTGATTTCTCCGGGCTGCCCCAGACCCTGAACCTAACAAATAAGGTAACAGCAGAAAGCATCAAGGGAGACAAAGCAACTGGGATGTCATTTGTCTGTGACATCTGGATAATTCCAAGCTCTGACCCCACAGAACCAGTCTATGAGGTCAGAACTGACTCAAGGGCGGGGCATGTGCAGACACAGTAAGAACTGAGGGAAAGCCTCTCTGTTCTTTGACATGGGGTCTCTGCCTGACCTTGGATTTCTGAAGTTCCAGTCCCTACCTTCCTGGAGCTGAGTAAAAGCATGTATCACCTTGACTGGCTGATGCAGTGCACAGGATAAGATTCAAGGCTTTGTGCACGCTGGGCAAGCACTACCAACTGTGATTGCCCTCAGCTCATTTCTCATTATTGCATCTCAGCATGACTTCTGTGATTGCCTGGTGGGAAGTGATTAAGTAGCACAGGGAAGCAAATTCCATACCAAATTGCCTATTTTGGATGAGATGACTGTGCAAGATTTTTTTGTTGTTGTTTAAGAGGATGAGGTGGGTTAGGGGCAATGAAATCCATAAAAGTGAGCTTTCCCCAAAGTGCTGCATCTTGAAGAATGCTGCCCAGCAGATCAAAAGCAGGAGAGAGCAGGTGGGATGCCCACCAGTAGCCCTGTATCATCAATCTAGATGGCCAAGCCACGCTGCTCTGTGAGGCATCCACACCTTTACTTACAGGTCACTTAATTACAGCTAATTTCCCTGTAGTGTCATTTAGCTCCCTGCCACAGCCTCTGTGCAGCACAGGGCTGGCATCAGCTACACAGGAAGCAGGAAGCCAAGGTCTCTTAAGCTGTGCATGCTTTGATTTTTCTTTCTTTCTTTTCTTCTTTCTTTCTTTCTTTCTTTCTTTCTTTCTTTCCTTTCTTTCTTCCTTTTTCTTTCTTTCCTTTCTTTCTTTCCTTTCTTTCTCCTTCCTTCCTTCCTTCCTTCCTTCCTTCCTTCCTTCCTTCCTTCCTTCCTTCCTTCCTTCCTTCCTTCCGTTCTTTCTTTTTTTTGGAGGGCAAAAAGCTCTCTATATGCTGGGCAGTGGTGGTGCACATCTTTAATCCCAGCACTTGAGAGGCAGAAGCAGGTAGATCAGAGTTCCAGGTCAGCGTGGGCTACCCAAAGAAACCTTGTCTCAAACAAACAAACGTTCTGTATATATTTATTTCTTTTTTTGGGGGGGGGGGGTTCGAGACAGGGTTTCTCTGTGGAGTCCTGGCTGTCCTGGAGCTCACTCTGTAGACCAGGCTGGCACCGAACTCAGAAATCCGCCTCCCTCTGCCTCCCTAGTGCTGGGATTACAGGCATGTGCCACCACGCCTGGCTCTGTCTATATTTCTTAAGTTGATATGACAATATGGGGGAAGTCCATCCAAAACATCTCTTGACACCTGAGTTGTGATGATCTCCTGGCACCTGGCAATGCCCAAGAAAACATCTATTCAAATAATAGCAGATCTCAGGGCTTGTAGTGTGCCATAACACCCACCCACACATAGATACAAGTGTAATTAATTTTTAAAAGAGCAAATATGAAAATTTTATGTATATGGTACTAGGGATTGAACCTAGAGCCTTGTGCAGGCTAAACAAGGGCACTACCACTGGGCTCTCTTCACAGCCCTCTTTATTCAGATACCAAGTTGTTGAGGCTTTGTAACTTGCCACCTTTGTCCCCACTGTTGCTCCCAAACTTGTCCCTGAAAAAGGCAAATATTTCTAAATTACCAGGGATGACTTTATCTTTTTCAATGATTCTCAGGCAGTACCATCAAGTGTGACCAGAACGCTGATACACAGTGTGTTAAGAACCCAGAATAGTAACTGAACCCTTAGTTCAGGGAACAGGCTTAAAGGGCTAGGTAAGATGAGAGGAACTAATTAGCCCAGTAAATTCTAAAGCTGCCAGCCAATATTCAGTAGGCTAAGGGAAAAAATTCTCTCTCATGCTTCTAAAGTCAAGGCTTTAGTCTGACTCAGGATCCCAAGAGAAAGTGTTGGCTTTGTTCAATTACACATCTGACAGGATAAGCAGTACCAGGTTTATTCTCCCTGTACTAAAAAAGAATGAATTCTTCTGAAGAAACAAGGTACAGAGCAGGGCTTTGGTCAGTAAGAGAATGCAACCAAAAGGTACCAGTGGAAGGCTTCGGGTAATTACTAAATCACATCCTGTAACCCATGACTTCATACAAGGCTATCACACACAGCCCATCAAAGTCCTGAGTGTGTTAAACATGGGGGGTTGGGGGGGGGGTGTCTATCTTACAGTAGTTTCAAGAATTCCTAACAGTTGTTATCTAGCTTGTTAGAAAACAGACTTAAAGCTGTCTTCAGACCCTCAGACACGCTCCATTTAGTTGAGAACAATGAGTTCCTGGAAATGGAACTTGACTCTGAATCTGCTAAGTCTCCATGGAGACCCATTCCTGGCATTGCACCTTGGCAATGGTTTGATTCTTCCAGTCTTACCACATTCACCACAGTCAGGATCTGTCTGCCCATCAGCCTTCTGGATGTTACACATACAACTGCCAATAGAACCTTAAAGCCACAGAATAAGTCCTTATTGCCTATAGGTCTTTACCTTGATCACAGAAGATTTCATGAGCCTCAGACATGCTGCTTTCTTCAGCCTAGCTAATGATCATTGATTGTTCCAAAAGTCAAAGGTTTCACTTCAGAGGTCCTGGTTTCTTGTTAATGACAGCTGAGTCTTCAGCCCCAAATGACTAGATTTCCATTCTTCCCCTGAATGCCCTGTTGTAAAACAGCTTCCCATACTGAAACATCAGATCCTGCAGAGAAGCTTTTAAAAATAAGGTAAAAGACGGGCAGTTGGTGAAGCTCACGCCTTTAATACCAGCACTCCAGAGGCAGAGGCAGGCAGATCTCTGAATTCGAAGCCAGACTTGTCTATATAGAGTGAGTTCCAGAGATACCCTGTCTCAAAACACTGGTAACAACAACCAACCAACCAACAAACAAACAAAAAACAAAACCAGGAAGTCCCTGAAACTGATCTTATTCACTAGGCCCCTCTCTGCAAGAATAAAGTCTGAGAGTCCCTCTCAGACAAAGTGAAGCCAATCTGCAAAGACTCTTATACAAACAAAGCTGCAAAGAAAACTGAAACCAGATAAGCTACCTGGCAGAAGAAACTAGTTGAGGTGCCTGAAAGAGATTTGGCCAACTGAGGCACCTGAAAAAAACATTCTCCAATTTATTTGAGATGCTGGCAGGCTGTGCTTATCAAATACATTCACTCATATTCAAATCAAAATTCAAATTCAAAAATCAAATTCAATCAAAAGTTCACTCATAAAAGGTGGGCTTTGGTGATACAGCATCTTCCAGTCATTTCTGCTCAAGGACTTCAGTCCTCATATATCATTCTAAATAGGAGTTCTTAAACCAAAGCTTCAATTAAAAAAATTTAAGAAATATGCCTGCAACCTCTGGACTAGACAGTCTTAGGCAGGAGGATTATAATTTTGAGGCCAGTCTGAACTATTTAAGTAATACTATTTCTCAAAATAATAACGAGGTGAAGGATCCAAGAATATGTTACTTCTCAAATTATCTTACATCTTCATTTTGGAAATTATCAAAGTGTTTTAATTAAGGAAAAATTCTGGAGGAAATACATCTGAAATCCCAGCACCCAGATAGTGCAGAAGGATCAGAAGTTCAAGATCATCCTTCTCTATCTATCTAGTAAAATTGTAGCTAGCCTGGCTACTTGAAACCTACCTTAAAAATTAAATGAAGTGCTCTAATAAATAAAGTCAATTCCTGCTCTACAGAGAAAATAAGAAAAGTCTGTATTCTGCGGCCAAGGCTAACAGCCTGTGTTTGAGCCCCCAAGACTCTCAGGGCAGGACATAACTGCCCCCTGAATGTGTGCATGTGTGCATGTGTGCATGTGCTTGAACTAAATAAAAGTAATATAGCTGGGTGTGGTGAGAAACCCCATTAATCCCAGCACTCAGGAATAAGAGGCAGGAAGATCTATGAATCTGAGGCTAGCCTAGTCTACAAAGCAAGTTCCAGGCCAGCCAGGGACACATAATGAGACCCTGTCTCAAAAAACACTTTTTAATTAGGAAGGAAGGAAGGGAGGGAGGGAGGGAGAAGACGAGGGAGGAAAGGAAAAAGGGAGAGGGAGGGAAGGAGGGAGGGAGGGAGGGAGGGAGGGAGGGAGGGAGGGAGGGAGGGAGGGAGGGAGGGAGGGAAGAAACTAAAAATCCCAGCTCAAACTTTAGATAGCCCATCATCCCAAGGCACTCACTGCTAAGTGTCCTCTCTTTGCAGACAACAAAGGCAGCCCCAGCTCCCTTCCTGAGATCTATCTCTGTTTCAGTTCTCCCTGCAGCCAAGGCAAGCATCCTGATTGGATTTGTGCTTTAGGCCCTTTCAGATTCAATGATTTAAAACAAAAGCACATTAACCGTGGAGCTGAAAGTTCCTACCTTTATAAACTAAGCTTTGCTGATATTTCAATATAAAAAGGGGGGAGAAATGCACGTTAGGATGTTTCAGTCTCACCTATGAGGCACTTCCAACAAGCTACTTAATATTTCAACAATAAATTCCAAATGCAGGTTGAGAACATCTTTCATAGAGTTAAGAACATAATTTTAAATTACATCACACATTCTTGTCAAAGCACTTCTCTCTCGGCACCCTAAAAGAATGTCAAAGTGGGGGTGTTTTTCAGTTCAGCTCACACACCTAATGTAGCTACTGAAATATTTAGCAACATAATATTCAGTGGCTTCTCCCACAAGCAACTTGGGGAAGAGGGGGTTTATTTCATCTTATATGTCCATATAACAGTCTATCGCTGAGGGAACTCAAGGCAGGAACCTGGAGGCAGGATCTGTAGCCCCTCAATTGAGTCCCTGTGTTTCCTGTCATCATCAGGATGACTAATCTACTGCTGTGTTCAGTGATAAGGGTCACTTTCTTCAACTTCTATCATTAGCCCAGAAGAAGTCCCAGAGTCATGCCCACAGGCCAATCTGATGAAAGGTATTCCTCAATTAAGATTCCCTATTTCCAGATGACCCTAGTTTATGTCCAAACAGAACAAAGGTAAAACATAGTAGAATTTTTTTTTAAAAAAAGGAAAAAAAGTAAAACATCACACAGCGACACACACACAAAGATACATCATTAAAATGGATCCTTTTTGCCAAACACTGGGAAAGTAACTGAAGTCATGCAGGAACTGTCAAGTGACACTTCAAACATAAAACCATCTCAAACTGATATTTTAAAGAGAACAAAGTCACGTGGTTAAGTCCTTGTTAGCTGTCTTCTCTGAGATGACTAAGAATCTACTGTTCTCCCTGTTTAGAGATAGAGACACAATATTATAAATCTTCCAGCCCTCTGCCCCCTCCCTCAGTAATAAATACATGGTACGATTTCTTGCTCATAGCAATTGTGTGATAAATCTTTACTGAATAGATACTTTAATTAATCCCATAGAATAAATTCATACAGAAGAGCAAAACTCAGAGAATGATTCAGCAGAGATGGTCCTAAAATAGAGAGCTTTGCAGAATTCAAAATTCGTTAACGATATTAAAGCATTATGGATTGGGTATAAAAAGATCAATGTCGTAAACTGCACAGCAGAGCTGAGAGTAATTTCACTTTCAAATGAGAACCTGAAGGAACAACAAATTCCAGTGACATCAGGAACAAGATGTTTTGCTTTTGCGAAAAGTAGGCTGCCAACAGAATTTTAATGGGATAGAAGTGAACTACCTGGGAAGTCATGGAGTCATGTGTGATGCTTGTCTAGAATTAATTCTAGCACAGCTTTCCTCTGTTTTCCAGAGGGACTAAATCTTTTGCACCCTCTAAGAGAACTGCTTCTCTGGCGTATAAATAATACTAAGAACTAGAAAGAACTAGACACTAGACGGGGCTAGAGCAGAGGCTCAGTGTTCAAGATCACCTGCTGCACTTGCAGAGAAGCTATGTTCCATTCCCAGCACCCACAACTATCTGTAATTCTAACTGAGGAGATCTGATGGCCTTTTCTTGTCTCCTCAGATATCAAATACATAGGGTCCACTTCCATGCAGGCAATATATTTATACACATTGTTAAAAAAGAAACATAAAAAGATAGATTATTGAAACATTATTATATGCACGGCTCCCTTATTTGAGTAACTTGAAAATCAAAATAAATCAGAATACTTAAAAAAAAAAGTGACTAATGCTGAGGTTTTGTGGTAGAGCTTGCCAATCATACACAAGGCCCTGGAACCCATTCCTAGCACCCAGCTTGATTTCCTGTCTGAATCCAAAACAGAACATAAAATCCTTTCCCTGAGACCAAAATTGAAACTAACATTTCAGGAAATTTCCCTCATGCTTCATGGAATTAAAAAACTATTAGGCCAGGCGGTGGTGGCACATGCCTTTAATCCCAGCACTTGGGAGGCAGAGGCAGGTGGATTTCTGAGTTCAAGGCCAGCCTGGTCTACAAGAGTGAGTTCCAGGACAGCCATGGCTACACAGAGAAATCCTGTCTCAAAAAACAAAACAAAGCAAAACAAAACAAAACAAAAAACTAGATAAACCTGCCAGGTAGGCACAAAAATGCCTAGAAAACTAAAAGAACTATTATTTTAAAGACCCTCTCTCAAAACAAACCAAAAAGAATAGCTGTTATATCAGTTAATTGTAAATATTAATTCAGAAAGCACATTTTAAGGTACTTCAATTTTAAAAGACAAATTTTGGTACTACCAAAAATATTCATCACTTAGCATTCATAATAAAAAATACCCAGAAATCACATTTGGCATTATGAATATATAGAAATCAACTCCTCTTTTCATAGGAAGTGCAGTTTCAGCTTCAGTTGGAAAGAAGGTGATCTACAGACAGAACTGCTGTCACCTCAGACTAAACCAAGGACAAGCAGAAACAGACACAACCAAGAATCACAACTCACAGATTAGATTTGACCATTTAAAAGTATCAGAAAGAACCACAAAGTAGCCAAGGATCTGACTACCTTTGATGGGATAATAGTCATGAAAAGTTATTTTAAAAAGGGGGGGCATAAAACTTCTATCAAAACAGGGCCCAGCTGCGATATACATATCACACTTCAAGAGCCTTGATTTTAAGGGCCAGTAAGATGGCATAACTTATTGTAAAAACTTGCTACCAAGCCCAAAAAACTGAGTTCGATACCTGGGACACACATTATGAAATAAGAAAACCAATTCTCCAGCACCTATGCTTGTTCATGTAAACATACACACACACACACACACACAAACACACACATACACACACACACACACAGTCTCTCTCATACAAACACACACACTAAATAAATGTAAGTTTAAAATTTTTAGAATATATATATTCTACTTTGGGAAGGTTAAAATCAGCTTTTAAGATTTCTTCTCTTTTCTTTTTGTTTTGTCTTGTTTTGTTTTTTGAGAGGTTTCTCTGTATAGCCCTGGCTGTCCTGGCACTCACTCTGTAGGCCAGGCTAGCCTCGGACTCAGAAATTCACTTGCCTCTGCCTTCCAAGTGCTGGGATTAAAGGCATGAGTCACCACTGTCTAGCTATTTCTTATTTTTAACTATGTATGTGTCTATGTGTGTATATCAAATGTGTGCAAGTTCTAAAGGGAGCCAAGAGGGCACTGGATTCCTCTAGAGCTGAAGTTATAAGAAGCTGTAAGCTGCCTGACATAGGAGATGAGAATCATTGTCTATAAGAACAGTATATAGCCCTAATTGCTGAGCCATCTCTCCTGCCTTGTTTTTGTAATCAACTTTATTTCTTGGAAACATTTTTCTACAATAATCTCTGCATAATACTGAAACCAGGTAATCTAAAAACAAAACAAATAAACAAAAACCCACTAGAAACTCAGGGACTTGAGAGCACTTAGTGCTCTTGTAGAGGACCAGGGTTCCATCCCCAGAACCCTACAACATTCTGTAACTCCTGGTCCAGGGGATCTGACACCTACTGCTGGCTTTCGCAGGCACTCACGCAGGCAAAACACTCATGCACTTAAAAAGAAATTTTAAAAAAAAACAACAACTAGAAGCTAAATTACCAAGCTTGGAAACTTAAAAAATAAGGTTAAAAAAGCCATGTTGGAAGACTGGTTAACTCCTACAGACTCCAATTCTCTGTCTAGTACAGTTTTTTTTCACTTTCTGAGCCTGCTTATACAACTGGTAAAGGTACCCTTCTATGTGACAAATGGCTTTGAGATGTTCACATAAATAGTATGTCCAGTTCTTTGCTCCCAAAATTAAAAACAAACAAACAAACAAACAACTCCAATAGAAAACATCTTAGAGGACTGACTTAGGTGAAAATATTCTGTAGCTAGGGTACAAAGGAAAATAAAATGCTGTTTAGTAAAATGTACTTCCCCAAACATTCATTTTTAAATCTTAGCCAAAATAATAAAGTACTGTTGTGGGTTTTCCTGATGTTGTTTGTATTCTGATGTTAATTGTGCTTCTTCAAGAGGGGTTGCCCCAGAAGAACAGTACATCGCATACTCAGGTGAACATTCTCCCCATTTTAACTGATCAATAAAGGCCGTGATTGGGCAGTGGAGGGGAAAGGTGGGACTAGAGGTTTGAGAGTGGGGGCAGGAGAAGAGAGGAGGAGAGGCAAAAGAGAAGAGAGGACAGAGGAGGAGGAAGCCTCGATGAACTTGAGCCACATGGTCAGGAGAAACCACAAGTAGTAAGGGGTCTTACAGCTAGGGAATAAGTTAGTGTAGTGCTAAGTCTGCCCAATCTAGGCATATAGCTTACATTCATAATTGGATTGTGCATTTTTAATGGGTTTATTGGGGTTGGAAATTACAGCAACTAAATGCATCTTTAATTCCAGCACTTGGGAGGCAGAGGCAAGTAGTACTCTATGAGTCTGAAACAAGCCTGGGCCACTTAGTAAGCTCCAGGCCAATCAGGGCTACATAGAAATACCCTACCTCAAACAAATAAATATAAAAATAAAGACACTAATTCAGAGCTGGGAAGATGGCTGAGCAGGCGCCTTTAATCCCAGCACTTGGGAGGCAGAGGCAGGCGGATGATTTCTGAGTTCGAGGCCAGCCTGGTCTAAGGAGTGAGTTCCAGGACAGCCAGGGCTACACAGAGAAACCCTGTCTCGAAAAACAAACAAAAAAAGCAAGATGACCATTTTTTTCAGAATTGTTAATTACAAGCATGATTGTGTCCTAGCATATCTCAGTATGCTTAGTATTCCACAGATAGCCACTCTGGTTTATCTGGGGTTGTTTACAGAGGCAAAGTTGGGGGCTTACAATGGCAGACATGGAGAACAGAAGCCCTTCCATCGGTAGCAGAGACTTGTTATGTCCAAGTGTCAAAGCTGGAAATAGATTTTTAAAAATTATCATGAATTAATTTTTTTCCTTTATATTTATCTGTGGGTATGTGTGAGGTTAGAAGAAAACTTGTGTGAGCCCGTTCTCTCCTACGTGAGAGACTCTAGTGTACCAGTTCTGAGGTTTATCTGCTCAACCATCCTTTTGTTTTGTTTTGTTTTTTGTTTTTTTGTTCTTTCTTTTGATACAGGGTTTCTCTGTGTAGCCCTGGCTGTCCTGGAACTCACTCTGTAGACCAGGCTGGCCTCGACTCAGAAATCCTCCTGCCTCTGCCTCCCAAGTGCTGGGATTAAAGGCATGTGCCACCAGTGCCCAGCTTGTTTTGCTTTCTAAAACCTTCTTTCTACCTGTAGCTTCTGCACGAAGCCTCTGCGTTGAGACACAACTAACGACCTATAAGCACTCCAGGATAACAGCTCAGATGTGAAATTGGAGCTTTGGTGCACTGGTGCTCGTTGAAGTCTTTAAAGGACACTCGGTGTCTCCAAAGGCTGGCCTCATTGCTGACTCTGATACATCCTGTGCCAGCAGTGTAGCAGCTGGGAGCTGTCAGCACAAACAGCACTCACTGCCTTCATGCTGATTCGTGCTGACTCATGGATAGGGGACTGTGTGCTTCTCAGCTGGGAGGAGCCTTCATGCATAATGACCTCCACCTTTTTGCTGTCACCTGGTGCCACTCCACCAGTTACCTGGGTAACCCTGGAGCCTCAATCCAGGCATTTGAAGACCAGGCAACGCATGTTCCCAGCATTCCCTTTACTTTATCTTTGACACACTGGAGAATCGAGGCTCCAAAAGGTTGTGAACAATCAACCTGGACTCAGTCCTTGTGACTGGCAGAGACCAAGTAAAGTTTCTCCTGAGTACTTCAGCTTTCCAAAAGCTTGGCCTGAGACCTTGCTCTTCAAAGCCTGCCCCGTGGATTCCAAACACAGCACACGCTTGCCACCCCCCCCCTCTCACGCTCCAAGTTCTGTATCCTCAACACAGAAATAAATACAGGAGAACAGAGATGTCCTGATAACATGTCTTTATTTCTTGCACCTAAGGATATTATTCAATGAATAAATGACGTGTCTGAAAGTTGGGCCTGTGCTTGTGGTCAATTTGGGAAACAGCATTCAGTAAGGAGGACCTGCATATTGTGTTTGTGTTGTGTATTTGTCCAAATCCAATAATTTTTCAGTTCTAAGTTCAACTTGCAGGTACTAGTCACCAAGAGACTGTCATCACATGCCTGTTTGCCTAAGTGGCACAGGATGAGCTGGCAAATGTCCAACGTGCCAAATAATTTTTGTACAACTATGAAGCAGTTATATCTGTTGGAAAAAGGGAAAATTGGGCAGTCACAGCTTTATTAAACAGAGACCATCCATTTGCTCAAATCACTAATCTCCAGCATTTGATGGCATCTTTATGGGAAAGTGAAGGGTCATATTATTTCTAGACAACCACTTAAAATTATTTAACACACACACATGGCTGGGAAGACGGATCCATCAGTAAAGGTACTTGCTGCTGAAGCTTGACGGCCTGGGTTCAAACCCTAGGACACACACAGTGGAAGGAAAAAAGCTAGTTCCTGCAAGTTGTCCTCTGACTGCCATATGTCCACCCACTCCCAAACACACACACACACACACACACACACACACACACACACAGAAATAATTAACAATTTAAAATGTTAAAAACTGCACACCCACAAAGTACCTTTCCTTTAACTCACAATCAGAATTTTCCCAGAACTGTTATCAGCTTGCACCATCGACTTCTACCTACATCCTAAGAATTCACAGTGTGATTTTGGCTCAGCTCTCTTCAACATCATTTGTAAACACAGAGCACAGACAATGACCGCTGACTGGTGATTCCCAGGCTTTAGGACTGGTCCTGCACTACTTTCCCCTCGCCTATTTGCCTGGCCACTCCAAAGCCATGAAAGAAATAACATTTGAGGCTTAACTTTTTGCCTGTGTGTGTGATGGAACTGCCAGAGCTAGGAAGCAGAGAAATCAAGACGAGTTCACAGGATGCAACAAAGGCAAGAGTCCAGAAGTACATTGCAGGCGGAAAGACAAACAGACATTTTGAGGAGCTTCGGTTCCTGAGACTTAGCTACCTCGGCTACTACAGGAGCAATGGAAATGGATTTACTTTGCCCTCTGTGTTCTGTGTCACAGTATTTCCTCTTCTATCCAGAAAAATACACTTCCATGTAGGCAAACAATGAATATGGGTGAAGATTTTACATAGTAAGCATTCAATAAACACTCCTTGAATTAATGAATCAATGTCCCTAGCCAATGACATCTGCTGTGAGTTTTAAAGACCCTAATGAGAGAGGGGAGGGAGGAGTACTGCTTTGGTTGCTCCCTTTCGGTGAGGAGCCTATGCTGCCAATATGATACACAGTGCTTGGAAATGACCAGACTAGCATGACCCCAACTAGAGTTTCTCCAGTAAGGTATTATGATATATACTAAATCATGGCAAACCCTTGGAAACTTAAAAGGAGGGAGAATAAAGAAACTTAAAACAGGAGCCTCGAATGTAACTCAGTCAGTAGAGTGCTTGCCTAGTAGAAGGCTCTTGGCTTGATCCCCAGCACTGTATAAACCAGGCTTGTAATCACAGCCCTATGGAGGTGAAGGCAGGAGGATCAGAAGTTCAAAGTCATCCTTAGCTACCTATCAATTTCAAGGTATACTGACCTACATGAGTAAGACTCTGTCTCTAAAAACAAACATTAAAAAAAAAAAAAAGTCCTGAGTCAGCCAATAGTAACTATTTCCTAATTTTCTTCAATAATTAGAAACTTAAAATATAAAATAGTGAAATAAATCAACGTTCTGTATCAACTATGATCACATTTTGCAGCTGTGCTGGACTGCTTAAAAACATCCTCAGTTGAGGGGCAATAGTTGCTCACTGCTTTAATCTCAGTGCTCAGAAAGCAGAGGCAGGCAGATCTCTGTGACTTTGAGGCCTCGATCTGGTCTACAGACCTAGTTCCAGGACAGTCAAGATTACACAAAGAAGTCTTGGGTGGATGAGAAACTCAGAAGGCAGAGGCAGGCAAATTTCTAGGAGTTCAAGGCTGGTTAACATAACAAGTTCAAGGCCTACACAGAGTGAAACTCTGTCATCACTGCCTACCTCCAAACAGAACAGATGTTCTTGGACCGGGGAGACTGTTATTAACAGTCTTGTTATTAACAAAATAAGGAAGCTTTGCATGCTCATTTAATGGAAAGGTTTATTTTAATGACTTGATATTTGAGAAACACTTGGGAACTCTGTAGCACCAAAGAGGTTCATAGGAAGATAAAATTCCCGCCTTTGTCCAATCAATTTTTCTCATGGATTTCCCCCAATTTTGAGTCTTACAGTTTTCAACACACTAATAACTCAAGTCCTCTTTCTCCCTGGTTCCTTAACCAGAAGCTTCCTCTTGTATTTTTAGTATCTCGAACATTAGTTACACAGTTCACCATCTTTAAGAGATTTAGTTTTCATGGTACATCAGAAATATAGTTCAAGTTTAAAACAAAACAAAACAAAACAAAACAAAACAAAACAGGCCGGGCGGTGGTGGCACATGCCTTTAATCTCAGCACTAGGGAGGCAGAGGCAGGGGGAGAGGCCAGCCTGGTCTACAGAGTGAGTTCAGGACGGCCAGGGCTATACAGAGAAACCCTGTGTGTGTGTGTGTGTGTGTGTGTGTGTGTGTACACCAAACAAAACAAAAAGAATAACAACAAAGCATACTGATTGGATTGGAGTGGGAATTAAACCCCTATTGAGTAGGTCTGCTCCTGGTAGCACAGCTCCCCCAGTACAGCAATGAGGCTAGTTATAGTTAGCCCCTAGACAAAACAAGAGTGATCACACAAACATCTAATATGAACAGCACACAGTAAAAAACCCTGGTGTTGGCAGAAATTCATTTACATATTTAACAGGCTGCTATAAAAATATCAAGGGTTGCTGGGCATTGGTGGTACAGGCCTTTTAATCACCACACTCAGGAGGCAGAGGCAGATGAATCTCTGTGAGCTGGAGATCAGCCTGGTCTAGTTCCAGGATACCCAGGGCTACACAGAAAAACCCTGTTGAAAAATTTAAAAAAGGGGGGGGAAAATCTTTGGGGTAAAAAAGTTTGGGGACTAGAGATGTAGCTCAGTGCTTACCTGGGATGCATGAAACCCTTGGTTTAGTTCCCAGCATCACATGACACCAGGCACAATGATTCAGGTTCATAACCCCAGCACTGAGGTGAAAGCAAAAGGCTCAGACATTCAAAGTCATCCTCAGCTACACAGTATTAGGAAAGCCTTAGAGGCACAGCAGACAAAACAGAAAACTTGACTTAATATTTCCAACCCATGTCTTACTACAAAAGTCTTCCTGCTCAGGAACAAGCGTTAGTAAAGATGGCGTAAAAATGATAGGCACCTCAAAGGTCGGAAAGCTGACAGTGAAAGCACTTTTCAAGAGTCTGGCAGCTGCCCGAGACGTGAGAACATGGAGTTACCACACATCCCAACAAGCTATGGATCCAAAGGAGCTGAAAGCCTGTCCTTGCAAAGACCTACACATGAATGTGCACGGTGGCAAGGCAATATTCATACAAATCCAAAAGTCCACTGTGTAATGCTGGCCCAGCATACTTTCACTGTAGAGTCACACATGTATGAAAAAGTATGAAGACTCCATCCACGGTTGCTTCTGCAGCCATTTGCAATAGAACCTAACATATTCCCAAATCCCAACTTACTACTGCTAAAGAGATCAAGATTCAGTCACGGGGCATCAAACAGAGAAGATCCCGATGGCTCTGCTAGTAAGAGAGCCTGCAGCCAAGACAGATGACCTTAGTTCAGTTTTGGAAACTAACATGAAGAAGTGAACTAGTTCCCACCGGCTGTCCTCTATCTGGGGCATATAGTCATGGTAAGAGTAAAATATCCCTGTGTGTGTCCTTCCCTTCCCCTTCCTCAACACACAAAGTAAAAAAGAATTTTTTTTTAAAAAATGAAGAATTCAAAACAAAACAAAACAAAACTGCTCATATATCTCATTTTGGTAGCAGATCTCTATAAGTTCAAGGCCACCTTGTCTACCCAGAGTCCCAGACCAGCATGCTACATAGTAAGACCCTGTCTCAAAAAGCAAGTAACAATAAAACAATGAGTGGTGGGAAAACAAGTTGTAAATGAAGGGACCAGCTGCCACTTGCTAAGCGCACAGAGCCTTATAATTCCCTCCCTCCATTATTACCTCACAAAAAATGAGAAATAAAATTAAAAGTAATCTGAGCTCTGCAACTTTACATGGTAGCTAGCTGATGCCGGTAACCTCTGCACTGAGGAATCTGAAAGAGCAGGATCTCAAGTTTAAGACTGGTGTGTTTTAGTGAGTTCCAGGCTTGGCCAGACTATATAATGAGACCCAGTGTTTTTAAAGGTGTATGGGCACATGGTGCTGAGAGGTGGCTCTACTCTTGTAGAGGACCCAAGTTCGGTTCCCCCAAGCACTTAACCACCTGTAACTCCAGCTCCAGGAAGCCTCCTGATACTTCTCTTCAGGCACTTTATCCATATGGTACACATATATGCACTCAGGCACACACATATACAATTAAGTCATTCAGAAAAAAAAATCAATTACTTCAATTTGTTTTGCAAACAACACAGAAACAGACTATTTTAGTTGTCTTGGGCTTTTTCTTTTTTCTTTCTTTCTTTCTTTTTTTTTTTTTTTTTTTTTTTTTTTGGTTTGGTTGTTTTTATTTTTCAGGAACCTGAATTTATTCCCTGAAGGGATGCAAGCTTTGTCCCCTGGAGCTAGTTTAGCATCTTGCACTAAGTCTGGACTGCTCCATTATCAAGGCTTGTAACTGGACAGTATTTTGATTTTGTGCATAAAATGCACTAGCTCCTTGAGTATTATTGACCTTTTTAAACGTTATTTCTTTGATGACTTCCTCAGGAAGGCTTGCCAAGTTACCCTTTATCTTCATGAAAGAGAAAGATTTCCCCCAATGACTGAGGTCAATATTATTTGGTGGGTCGTAGCTCAGAGCTGAGGAGCTGGCCTAGTGTGCACAAAGGCCTTCAATGTCAGCTTCAGGTCCACTAACAATTTTTCTTTTTTTTTTTTTCTTGGTTTTTTGGATTTGGTTTTTTCGAGACAGGGTTTCTCTGTATATTCCTGGCTGTCCTGAAACTCACTCTGTAGACCAGGCTAGCTTTGAACTCAGAAATCCCACCTGCCTCTGTCTCTCAAGTGCTGGGATTAAATGCATGTGCTACCACTGTCTAGCTACAATTTTTTTTGTTGAAAACAGCCACCTAAATATTTAATAGAGAACTGTCTAAAATGTTCATAAAACATTTAAATCTATAAATGTGTTTAAATCCATAAACATTTTTATAGTTTAATCCTTTAACGCCATATACCCTTTGTCCTACATAGTATTTAAAATCAAATGAGATTTTGAACATATCAATTGGAGGCTAGCATTCTGCTATGAAGTTCTGTGCAGAGCAATGCAAAATCAATCATGTACCATCCTGCATGGGTTTGCAAAGAATAGATACATATGTGTACCAGTCAAGGATATTTCTGGAAAGATTCATTCACAAGAGAACTTTGCAGCATCCGTTACATTTAGTGGGCACTCCTTTGTCTTTGCCACAAAATTTTCTCAATATACTCCGTGTATCTTTACAAATTAGAGCTATACAAAAATAAGCTTGCCCCATACAAAAATGAGCAAAAGAAATGTGCAGATGCCACCAGCACGAAGTCTCTGGGAGGAACCTGGGCAAGCTGGTGTCTCCTCCTTCAGGGTCACTCACTGGTAGACCTGGACAGACACTAGTCAGGGGCTATAGTTAAAATAACTCCTTCCTCTTCCTCCTTCAAACGCTAAAAGACCTCCCCTCTCCTCTCAGCTTCCTTTAAAACCCGGTCTTACTTTCTAGTTGCCCATCAATCTAGTTAGTATACTTTCTACTAAATTTCTATGTTTGTCTAAACACTTCCTAAATAAATAAATAAATGTTGTCACCAATAGAGAGCCCACCTAGCAAAGTTCAAGTTCAAAGCCTGGAAACCTTTTCTTAAAACCCCACGAGGAGGTGGACACCATCCACCCCAGAAAACGCGGCACCTTCCTTCAACCGCGCCGACAGCTATGCAGCTGACAACGCATTTCCACGTACATCAGTACACCGAAGGCAAGCTCTAGCTTCTATATCAATCCCGGCAAACCGAGCAGCTGCTAAATGGATTTCTTTCGTCTTCAAGAACTGAGGCACTAAGAAAATCACCCTCGAAAGAGGCTTTTCTACCTGCTCCGGCTGGCGGGGATTTCTCAAAAGTGACACCTCTGAGCTCTTAGCATGCTGGGTGGTTCAAACGCCATCAACGTGACACCTTTCTGGAGGCAACGGAGGGAGGGCAAAGAGACCTCAGGAGGGAGGCCTGAGAGGGAGCGACGGTGTGGGGAGGGGGAGGGGGTGCCGGACGGCCAGGGGCTCGGGCGGGATCCCACGCGTTGCTAAGGCTCAGCGAGGCTTTTGGGCCCTCGGGACAGCAAAGACCAGCGGGAGTCATCAGAGGCTCGGACTCGCGTGGGGATAACCGCGCCGGCTCATCCCGGGATGAGGTAGGTTCGAGGGCAGAGCCGCACCGCTCCCGAGGCGGGGCGCACTTGCAGAGGTGACCCTTCGGCCCATCTCTGGTAAAGTTGCTACCGCAGGCGCGCGGGCCCCTAGAGGCTCGAGGAGGCGAGAGCCTCGTGGGGGTGTGGCGGGGCTCACCCGTGATGTCCAGGTACAGGTCGTCCTGCTCCAGGCGGTGCAGCTCCTGCGGCGTGGAGCTGCGGCTCTTCTTCACTCCGGGAGAGGAGGACGAGCTGCGGCGTGAGCAGGGGGGCGCGGTGGCCCAAGCCGAGCGCCGCTCGCTCTTACGCTTCATGGAGGCGGCCGCGGCCCGTCAGGGGACCGCGACCATGGCCCGGGAACCCGGCCCGGGTCCTCGCACTGCGTCTCCCGCCGCCCGCGTCCCGGGGGCCCCACAGCGCTAGCCGGTGGCTGGAGCAAGGCGCGCGCTCCCTGGGACGCTGCTGCCGGGGCGTCGGAGCTCAGCGGGCCGCGGCTCCCGGGGACCCCCAGGAGGGATGTTCCGTGGAGCTTCATTCACAAAAAGAAGGGCCCACAACCCTCCTCGGGGCCTGCCGACTCGGGCCGTTCATTGGTCAGTGCAGCGTGACGTCACGCAGCTGGAGCCTTCCTACAGGCAGGTACTCGGTGACGCCATAAAGAAAAGTCAGAGGGCTTCCGCCAATCGGGCCGAAAGCGCGTTGGCGACCCCTTGGTGGGATCCCCTAACTTTTGTCTCTTGTGTCCAGGTGTGACGCCCCAATCCCCAGTTCCTTGAGTGAGTCTCCAAGTTACTGCATAGCCCTACCCTAATAACTCCACTCCGGATCTTTGAGATGGAATTTTTTTCTTTTTTAAGTGTTTCTTGGGTTTCCTTGTAATTCGCGCCAAGGGAGCCTTGTTATGGCCGCCTGCTAGGAGAGTGTAGCCTGCTAAAACGGTCCGCAGCTCTGTGGACGCAAGGCAGCGTGGACCTCAAACTTAGAAGTTCAGACCAGCGCTGTTTTCCCACCTATCCGAACGGAGCAATAAGGGCTTCTTAGCGTCGGTAAAGCCACCTGGAGACGCGATTTACCGCGGTGGTTTGCACCTCACCTCGGAACCCAGGAGCGCGCTAACTCTTGCTGTGGGTAGCCGAGGTGCCCACAGTCCAACTTAGCACGAAGTGTTGGAGCACGTGGCCAGCTGAGCCCTCGGACTTTTCTCCTTTGGGTCTGCAGGGATACAGCCCCATATTTTGCTACTGTGTTAAAAAGATACCAGATCTTTCTGGAACTTCACCATAGCTGCCATTTTGAAGAGCGTAGCCACGGTAGCATCTACTAGGACGAGGAGACCGGAAAGCAGTCGGTGGTCCCAAACTCCCCATCGGCAGGCCTGTCATCAACAGCGATTTAATCACGTCTTGTCTGAAAGGGAAGTCGAGAGTCAGAGGGATAAAATTCAGCCCCTCCTCCCCTACCCCAAAGAACCTCTCAGAAAAGCAGATTTCACGGAGTTCCTCCCCTCTAGGGTCATTTTGGCTTTTGTTTTGAAGCCTCACATTAAGCCTGCTAAGTAGGAAGAGATAAGATGTGGTACTGCTTTCCTTAGCCAGGGGCCCTTAAGAACCTGCTTGTTCATCTTTCGGGTTTCCATAAGGATATCAAGGCCTTATATTTAAAACATTTTAAATGTTTGTAGTGTTAGCAAAAACTTTTACCCAGGAAGAGGAAGTCCTTCATACTGTTCCAAAGACTCATAGTAGAAGGGCCACCAGATGTCACAATTAGAAATTTTAGTAATAGATTTTTTAAAAATCCCTACTGTAATCCAGGATTACATGGAACAAAGTATTCTAACAGATTATCTGTCGTACCTCACTACACAGCCCAGATAGGGTTGAAAATGGCATCTGCCTCTCCAGTGCTGGGATTCCTGGTGTGAGCCACCACACCTTACTGGATTCTCTCTCTCTCTCTCTCTCTCTCTCTCTCTCTCTCTCTGTGTGTGTGTGTGTGTGTGTGTCTAGTATGTTCCTTTTTTTTTTTTTTTTTTTTTGGCCTTTGGAGACTCAAACCTTGCCTGTGCTGGACAAATGATCTACCAGCAAGCCACATTCCTGGCCCACATTCGTTACTTTTAGAGACTGGCTTAGTTAAATGTCTAACAGCCAAATAGTTTCCATACATCAGTTGATTTTCTCTCACCTTCAATTTTGGCTAGATTCTAGCCACTAGAAATTCTAACAAAATGCGCATTGGGGAATGCTTAGGTGTACATAGTTATACCATGTATGCATTTTCCTGTTTTGCAAATACATAATTATGATCCTGCTTAAGTAATATTTTTAAAAACAAGGCTTTTGATTACTCCTAATTATTCAGACATATCTTGGGAACTAGAAGTTCATGTGCTAAACATATTCATTACTTGGGTATGGCCACACTGCCTGTAATATTTGCACTTGAAAGTGGAGGCTAGGGGAACAGGACTTCAAGGTCATCCTCTGCTACATAAGGAGTTGGAAACCAGCCAAGGCTACAACCAGATCCAGTCTCAAAAAAATAAAAAGACCAGTCAGGTGGCACAGGGAGGAAAGGCATTTGCCAGCAGGTATGACAACCTGAGTTCAATTCCTGGGAACCCACTTACTAGAAGAGAACCAGTTCCCACAAGCTGTCTTTGACACACATCCCCTCCACATATACTAAAGAAATAAGTAAATGTAACCTCAAACTCTATGTTTTGTTTTCCTGACAGGTTTAGATAGTGGCAAAAAATACATTAGCTGGTGTGTGTGTGTGTGACATTTCCTTTGAACTGATTTTTCTCCTCAGCAAGCTGACCTCTGAGTTCTGAGAATTTGGCTATTCAGGAAAGAACCGAGTTTGTTTGCACGAGTGCATTATTGTTCATTGTTTGGTCACTGGTCATAGAATTGTAGCATTTTAAAGCACCTTAGAGAATTTTTGGTCCAAGTGAGGTCACAGTGAGGACAGGGAACATTATGGGGACCCAAGAGGGAGAAGCCCCACTCTGGAATCACTGACATCTCTTAGCAGCTAAGAATCAAGAAGTTCAGGCTAGGGCTAGAGAGATGGCTGAACAGTTAACAGTGAATGCTGCTATTGTGGAATATCTCAGTCTGGTTTCCAGCACCCAGGTCAGGCTGGTCACAACTGCCTGTTACTCCAGCTTGAGGATCTGGCTACCTAGGCACCTCACATGCAACTACCTGTACAGAAATAAACTAAATCTTGTTTTAAAACAAAAGAGTTCCAGGCTGGGATCTGGTTGTAGCCTTGGATGGCTTCCAGATGGCTTGGTGGATAAAGTGTCTGCCATGAAACAATGTAGACTGAATCTAGATTCCCAGTACCCATGTAAAAAACTGGCTAAGTATCTATAATCCCAGCATTGGGGAGACAAAAACAGGAGGGTTTCTAGTGCCAGGTGGCAACAGTCTAGCTAAATCAGTGAAAGTCACCTAACAGACATCCCCACATGAACACACACAAAGAATTCCAACACAGGATTTGCTGTAAAGGTTCCAAATTGGAGAATGTATTTCTTTTATATAGAAATACTGTCAAGGACTTGTGGTATTCTGTATCTATTAAAAATAAACTGACCCCATGAGGCTAGAGAGATGGCCCTATGTTATGTGCAGACTGCTCTTCCAAAAGACCCAGGTTAAAATTATTCCTATATGGCAGCTCACTACTACCTGTAATCCTCCAGTTCCAGGGGATCTGACACCATCACTCAGACATGCATGCAGGTAAAACACCAGGGCATATAAAAAACAATTAAAATTTTTTAATAAGTAAACTTGTTCCTGCTGGGCATGAAGACACATACTTTTAATCCCAGTCCTTGGATGAAGCAGGAGAAATGCTGTGAATCTGAGGCAAGCCTGGGTCACTTTGGGAATTCCAGGTCAACTGGACATAGAGAGGGACATTATCTCAAAATCCAAAATAATTTTTTTTGAGACATGATCTCACTAGATAGTTCTAGTTGTCCTGTTTCCTGGAACTTGCTGTGTAGACCAAGCTGTCCTTGAACTCACAAAAATCAGCCTGCTTCTAAAGTTTTTAAAAAGTATAATCAGCACATGATCAATACAAAGACTGCACAGGATTTTGAGTGTACTCTGAAGGCTCATGTGTCAAAGGGTCAGTTATTGGAGGCATGATTATAGGAAACTGTGAGATGTGGGATTCTTCTTTCATTTTTCTTGGCTATAACATAAGGGGCTTTATTCGGCAGGTTATTCTTGCCATGATCTATTGTCTCACCAATGGCCCCAAAGCAATGGGCCAACCAAGCCTAAGAACCTGAAACTGCAAGCCAAAACTGTTCTTTTTATGTTGATTATCTCGGGTATTTTCTTACAGGAATAGAAATCTAACACAGTAGGTGTTCGTTCGGTGAGTTATAAAATTACATATGGTATGTAATGGCTACCCCAAATAAATTGTAGAACCAAATTAATTTTTTATGATTTATGATTCTATGGAGACCATGTCCTCTAGACATTTCCCTGCCTCTGATTGCCTCTCCTTGTTTTTCTTGCTGCTCTCTATGTCAGATGCATCTTCTGGCATAATATTTTGGCTTCTGAAATTTATTTCTGGCGCTCTCATACTGACCGAGTTGGATCTGCTCTTCTGGCTGAGTCCTGGTCCTCTAAACATTCTGTGTTCCAACAATCTTTCTTGAACTCCACAAAAGTGGCTGCAGATCCAAGTTGACCTGCCTGTGGGCCCAGCTGCCAAGCCAGGCCTCCTCCCCCCAGGGCAGGACACAGCAAGCTTCACAGTCCTAATCAGCAAAGATAATCAGTAATTAGAGATAGCTAATCACCTCCTTTATCCACACTACACACATTTTTCTTGCCAACTATTACAGAACAAGAGAGACATTCTTGTCTAGCTCCTTATTGACAAGGAAGTAACTGAAAGGCATCAATTTCAAGTCTCTTCTAAGGTTGTAGAAATGCAAAAGCAACTTATTCTTCAACTGTTTGGCTGGGAAGAACATTCTTGCAGACTTTTTATTTTAAGAAGAGAACTAACTACCAATTTGAATACAGTGATTTTTCTCTGTGTCTTTTTAATTAAAGCCTTTTCTTGAGGAAATCCTAGCCACCCTTGGTCTCCATTTGCTCACAAAGGTTGGAAGAAGGCCTTGAATCCCTTGGAACCTGAGTTCTAAGAGGTTGTAATCCACTATATATGCTCAGGGAAATGAACTCTGGACCCAACTGCTGAACCACCTTAGCCTCTATTCTTTTTAAATGCAGTCATGTGAACAGTGAATCCTTTTTTTTCTTTTTTTTGGGGGGGGGGTGGATTTGATTTTTTCGAGACAGGGTTTCTCTGTGTAGCCCTGACTGTCCTGGAATTCACTCTGTAGACCAGGCTGGCCTCGAACTCAGAAATCTGCCTGCCTCTGCCTCCCAGAGTGCTGGTATTACAGGCATGCGCCACCACCACCTGGCGAATCCTTTTAAAAAAAATTATTTATTTTAATGTATATGAGTACACTATAGCTGTTTCAGACACACCAAAAGAAGGCATCAGATCTCATTACAGATGGTTATGAGCCACCAAGCGGTTGCTGGGAATTGAACTCAGAACCTGTGGAAGAGCAGTCAGTGCTCTTAACTGCTGATCCATCTCTCAAAAAAAAAAAAAAGGCAATCTACTAATGAAAATTAGTGAAAGTGACTGATGTCTTATGTGTGCCTGTGCTTGACTTTGTGTTTGTGTGTGCGATCATGTGTATTATCGTGTGTGTGTTTGTGTTTGTGTGTGTCTGTGTTACACACATGCACCTATGCCAGTGTGTGTGGTAGACAGAGGTTGACAGATGTCTTTCCCCAGTTAATTTCTGTCTTTTTCTATATTAATTAAACTTTTAAAACTTTGTGTGTGGTGTTTTGCCTGCATTTCTGACTGGGAATCTCTTGCATGCCTGGTGCCTGTGGACATCAGGAGTGGATACTGTCCTCTGGAACTGGATTTACAGATAGTTGTGAGCTAACATATAGACTAGAGCCCTGTTCCTTTGGAAGAGCAGCTGGTGTTTTGAGCCATCTCTCCAGCCCTTCTACTTTTATTTTGTTGAGGCAGAGTCTCTCACTGAATCGGAAGTTCATCTGTTTCAGTGGCTGCCTGGCTAATGAGCTTCAGGGATCCACCTGCCTCCACCCTTACATTCCCTTCTAGAAAACACATTGCCTTCTACAGACGCCTCCTACTGTTTCTTCATCACAGAGATCCACCAGATACAGCCTCCTGAGTGCTGGGACTAAGGGTATGCACCAACAAACTCAGCTAAATATATATATAGTGTTATGTATATATGTGTATGTGCATATGTATTATGTATGTATGTATACACATGTGTGTGTATGTGTGTGTATATATGTATACATTTGTGTGTTGTGTGTGTGTGTGAGCTGATCCCATGTTCTAAATGTTCTATAACTAGGGTATGTTGTTTTATTTGAGACATATCACTGCAACCCTGGATGGCCTGGGACTCCATAGAGCTCTGTTGCAAGTGCTGGGATTTTAATGGATGTTGTGTGATTTGATTGAAAGCCTGGGGTTCTCCATCCACAAATTCAGTTCTCAGTGTAGGGAAATAATACATTTTTTCCTCTCCTGCAAAAGTGTCAGATGCTTATGTTTAAATGTGGTTATATATCTATGGAGCTCAATTTTAATTTCCTAAAGTACTAACAAGTATGAATTGTTTGTGTGGGTAGATGCATTTGAAGTGCTGAGGGACCAAATTGAAAGGCACAAGCAAGCTAGGCAAGAGCTCAACCACTGAGGTACAATACTAACCCTCTTTGCCAATTTTTTTGGTTTGTTTGTTTGTTTGTTTGTTCAAAACAGGGTTTCTCTGTGTAGCCCTGGCTGTCCTGGAACTCACTCTATAGACCAGGCTGGCCTTGAACTCATAAATCTGCCTGCCTCTGCCTCCCAAGTACTGGAACTAAAGGCGTGCACCACCACCGCCTGGCCCTCTTTGTCAATTTTAAGACAGGGTTTCATTAAGTGGCACAGGCTGGTCTTGAGTTGATATCCTCCTGTCTTATGTTCTATACAGAAGAGAATGCAGGCCTATGTTCCCACACAGTGCTTGGAAATAAAAAGCTATTCCCTATTTACATTTAGTTAGTAAACGTGTTCCGTGTGGCATTTTAAGTCCTGACGGGTTGAGATCTGGAAATGTCAATGACTCATGGATTCCAGGCTGCTAGTTGAATAAAACTAAATAACAGCAAATTGTAATGATCGCTAAAGAATCTTTTAAAGCACTCTGACTACCTGCTTATATTCTTATGTCACTGTACAAAGATTGGCATATTTGAAATTCTTTTCTAGAAACACATTTGACTTCCATAAATGCTTTCATCAAATACCACCTTGTGATGAACAAGGCTAATCACACTGTGGCTTTGGGAGCTGCTTTGAAGTACTTCAGAGCAAACCTTTTGGAGTGCTTCAACTGACTGTAGTCCCAAATTTTTTCCAGTTCCAGTGACACAGTCTATACCATGTAAAGGAAAACTTGTGCTTTTATTGTCCTGTTTGATACTGTCTTCTGAGTCAGGGTCTCATGGAATCCAGCCTGGTCTCATACTTTGAGCTTCTGATCCTTCTGCCTCCATCTCTCAAGGGTTTGAACTACAGAAATGTACCACTGTCTGTGGGCCTATGCAGCGCTGGGGATCTGAGCTTGATAGATGTTAACTTCTCTATCACTTGAGCTGTGCCCCCTAGTCCTCTATTTTACAATTACATTTATTTGTTTGTTTTTAAAGATTCATTTCTTTATTTCTTGTAAGTACTCTGTAGCTGTCTTCAGACACACCAGAAGAGGGTGTCAGATTTCATTACAGATGGTTGTGAGCAGCCAGGCAGTGGTGGCGCACACCTTTGATCCCAGCACTTGGGATGCAGAGGCAGGTGGATTTCTGAGTTCGAGGCCAGCCTGGTCTACAAAGTGAGTTTCAGGACAGTCAGGGCTACACAGAGAAACCCTGTCTTGAAAAAGCCAAAACAAAACAAAATCAAAAAAAAAAAAAAAACATCAAAAAACCAAAAAACAGATGGTTATAAGCCACCATGTAGTTGCTGGGATTTGAACTCAGGACCTTCAGAAAAGCAACCAGTGCTCTTAACCACTGAGCCATCTCACCAGCCCTATTTGTTTTTATGTGTGAGTATATATCTGTGTGTAGTTATGTGCATTGACTCAGCTTCTTTCTCTCTCTCTCTCTCTCTCTCTCTCTCTGTGTGTGTGTGTGTGTGTGTGTGTGTGTATGTGTATGTGTGTGTGCATACATTGAGGGGCTGTCAGATAACAACTTGCATTATTCAATTCTCACATTCCACTACATGGGTCCCAGGAATTGAACTCAGTGCACAGGGATTTAATCTTAGCACTTGGGAATCAGAGATAGGTAGATCTGTGAGTTTTAAGCCATTCTAATCCACATAGTAAGCTCCAGGCCAGCCAGGGCTACATAGAGAGATCCTGTCTCAAAAAAAAATCAACACACACAAACACACACAGAAATTTATATATAAATATGTGTGTGTGTGTGTGCTTGTTTGTATGTATATAAAGGATTGTTTTTTTTTCTGCAACTACTTTGTTTTCTGGGATTGTTGTGTGGCAGTGGCCCCCATAAGCTCATATATTTGAATACTTGGTTCCCAGTTGGTGGAGCTGTTTGGGAAGGATTAAAGGTGTGGCCTTACTAAAGAAGGTATGGCCTTATTGGAGGAGGTATGTTACTAAGGGAAGGTTTTGAGGTTTCAAAAACCCATACCATTCCAGTTGGCTCTGAGACATTGCTTCAACTTGTGACCTCTCAGCTACTGCTCCAACACCACCACATATATCTGCCTGCTGCCATGCTCCCTACCATGGCAGTGGCAGACTCTAACTCTTTGAAACCATGAGCCATATTAAATGCTTTCCTCATAAGTTCCTTTGGCCATGATATCTCCTCACAGCCTCTCAGACATGCACATCTCTTGTTTGTTCTTCGCAGGTATACATGGTAACCCACAATGTCCTCATCCACTTTCCTAGTCCTAGACATTTGGGTCATCCCCAGATCATAGCTCTAACAGTGTGGCTGTTGCCATCTCCAGCCTCATGTCTGGCTTCTGTGTGAGGTGGACTCTGGAAATGTACCTAGTGCTGGTATTACAGGTGTGTACCACCACACCTGGCTTATTATTGGGATTTTATTTATTTAAAATTATTTATGTATGTCTGAGTATATGCATGTTTGCATGCAGTTCCTGAGGAGCCCTTAAGAGAGTTCTGGGTCCCATGGAGCTAGAGTTACCTTTATTTCTGAGTTGCCTGACATGGGTTTGGGAACTGGATATGGGTCCTCTGAAGATCAGTGAGTGCTCTTAATATTGACTAATTCTTAGATAAGAATAAACAGAATAATTATTTTTAAACATTTTTATTGCCAGGCGGTGGTGGCACACGCCTTTAATCCCAGCACTTTGGAGGCAGAGGCAGGCGGATTTCTGAGTTCTAGGCCAGCCTGGTCTACAGAGTGACTTCCAGGAAAAAAACAAAAAACAAACAAAAACATTTTTATTTTTAGTCTGTTTCCTTTTGTCTGAATGTGTGCCTAAAATCAAAACATTGTTGATATTTTTCTTTTTCTTTAAAGATTTATTATTATATGTAAGTGCATTGTAGCTGTCTTCAGATAAACCAGAAGGGGGTATCAGATCTCATTATAGATGGTTGTGAGCCACCATGTGGATGCTGGGATTTGAAGTCAGGACCTTCAGGAGAGCAGTCAGTGTTCCTAACTGCTGTGCCATCTCACCAGCCCTGTTGATATTTTTCTAAGAAACATTTTTTTTTGTTTTAAAAAATATTTAGATCATGTATGTGCATGTGTGTACATATGTGCTTATACATACTACAGTGCATGTGTGGTTAGAGAACAACTTTCAGGAATTGATTCCCCCTTTCTACTATGTCAGCCCAAGGTACTGAAACCAGGTTTTTAGGCAGACTAGCATGTTTTCCTCACTGAGTCATCTTACCAGCCCCTTAGGATTGTGGGGGTTTTGGGTTATTTAGTTTAGTTTTGGGGTAGCTTTGTTTGTTTGTTTAATTTGGTTTGGTTTTGATTTTGTTTTGTTTTGTTTTTTTGTTTTTGTTTTGTTTTTAAGTCATGGTCTCACTATGTAACCTAGGTGTCCTGGAACTCATTAATGTAGGGCAGCCTGGCCTCAAACTCTGAGAAATCTAGTTGCCTCTGCCTCCTACGTGCCGTTATTAAAGGTATGTGCTACCAGGCCTAGCTATAATGAATTCTTTAACCTAACTTGAAGACTATCTTTTACAAACTGTATGTACATCAAGTACATGTCTTCAATGATCCATCCATCCATTCATCTGCCTATGCTGCCAGGCAAGCCTTCTACCACCGAGTCACACCCCAGCCCTAGAACACACTGCTTAAAATAACTTGATTTTGAAGTAGACATGACACATCCTTAGAAAATTTCTCCCCCAGATCTACATAGTCAGAGTCTACCTCAGCTGTGTGGTAGAAGGTAAGGAACAAATGTCTCCTTGACAGTCATTCTTCTATTTTTAATTAATTTACTTTGCCTCTGAGGATGGAACTCATGCTAAGCATGAAAGTGGTTCTTCCCCCCAGTGGTAAGGAAAGAAGAACCTAGGGTCTCACATATCCTAGGCAAAAACTGTTACTGAGCTACAGACTACTGTAGCTGCTTGTATTCTAATGCTAATTTGGGTCCCCCAAATTAGTTTGCAGGGGAGGGTCTCCACATACCTTCTGGGAACCTGGCCCCAGTTAATTCTGATTAGTAAATATAGATGCCATCAGCCAGTAGCTGGGGAGAGGAGAGAGCGAGAGGCCGGATTTAGGGTTCTGGGACTTGAGACCCTGAGGAAGCTAAAGGAAGGGGAGTCAACATACCTTAGGCGTATGCAGGACAGAGACAAGAACTGCCACGGGGTAGAGAAACAAAGAAAGAGCCCTGGCACTCTGGGCCAAGAAAATGTGGCTCAGAGGGCTGACTAATTGGAGTTAAAAGCAGCCATCTAAGATGGAACATAGAGATTAGTAAGTAGTAACTCGGAGTTGGAGGTAGATTCTAACAGTACTGAGGCTAGGCAGTGACCCAGCTACTGTGCTGCTTAAGGCATATTAAAATATAAAGGCTGTGTGTGTGTCTTTCATCTAGGAATATAAGCCATTGAGGCAGGTAGTAACCCTGTGCTGCAATTCATTAAAATATTTGTACATAGACTAATCTGATTCATTTTGTTTTCCTTTATTTGCTGAGGTCTGCTGTTGCCAGGACTGGTTTGCAACCTGTCAGCTCAAGAGATCTAGTCTCAGCATCCTGAGTAGCTGGAACAGCAGCAGCCTTGATGTTCCTTGCTTTCAGCCATACTTTTCAAAATCTGCTGCTGTTGTTATCAAGTTTTTTTCCTTTCCACAGCAGTTCACTGCAAAATTTCACAATGAATTCCCTCATGGGTCATGACCTATGGAGAGATCTGACTGTTCTAAGAAGGTTGCAGCCCATGGGACTCAGGCTGTAGGTCATAGTTCAACTCTACCATCTCAGGTAGAACTAGCTAAAGAACAGCTTTCTCTACAGAGTGAGTTCCAGGACAGCCAGGGCTATACAGAGAAACCCTGTCTCAAAAACAAAAACAAAAAACCAAACCAAACAAACAAACAAACAGCTTTCTCATAAGCCGGGAATTAATTCTGCTTCCCAAGTGCCTGTAGCTTTACACACTGTCATCAGCCTGCTCTCTGGTTGTTTGTGGCCCTTCTGGAATATCTTGAAAAAAATGTTCTCTGTGAAATGTATGTTGTTGATGATGGTTATAATAGTAATTCAACACCGTGTTCAGACTGTATGGGTAAGATCTGGTGAACACAGAGCACCACAAAATGCATTGTATCTACAATTTCTACATCTTTTTACAGAAAGGGTTTCAGGATTTCAATTCTAGTATAATTGTCGTGACTTGGACTTGGAAAGTTCAGTGTGCATTAGTGCATTATAGCTAATTTTATAACACACATACACACACAGAAGTATGTGCATAGCATGCACACAAGCTCAGGTGAGTGGGCTGTCTCCCAAGTAACAGGACTGGGATTACAGGTACATGCTACCTGTGGTAGTTTAAATAAGAATGGCCCCCATAGGCTCACATATTTGAATGCGTAGTCACCAGGGAATGACGTGTTTGAAAGAATTAGATGAGTTAGGAGCTGTGGCCTTGTTAGAGGAACTGTGTCACTGGGGGTGGACTCTGAAGTTTCATAAGCCCAGAGTGTCTCTCTCCCCGCAGACCAGGATGTAAAAGTCTCAACCCCAATCCCTATCTATGTGCCACCATGCTACCCACCATGATGCTAATCCCCTTAGCATCTGAAACTCTAAGCAAGCACTCAGTCAAATGCCTTTTTCCCATCTTTGTTGTTGTTGTTGTTTGTTTGTTTTTTGAGACAGGGTTTTCTCTGTGTAGCCCTGGCTGTCCTGGAACTCACTCTGTAAACCAGGCTGGCCTCAAACTCAGAAATATGCCTGCCTCTGCCTCCCAAGTGCTGGGATTAAAGGCGTGTGCCACTACTGCCTGGCTTAGCACCTTCTTTTTAATGTATATTCTACCAAAAATATGAAATGCGTTACAAATTTGTGTCATCCTTGTGCAGGAGAGCTAGTGCCTTGGTATTACATGTATTTGTCTGGGTGGCAATCACCTGCACAGTCGTTATGGAACTGTGACTCCCTAAACCTACATAAAGAACACTTATTTAGGCTTTCAAATATATAAATTTTCTGAGTCTGGCCTGGCCATGGAAGGGGAATGGCATGCTTCCTGCTTTTGGAACAGAGCCAGCAGGGCATGGGCCTCCACAAGTGTTGATAGTTGGCGTGAGCATAAGGTTTTTATAATAGTGTACATATTTTCACATTCCTCCTTCGAGGAATGTCTTCTTTGCCAAGATAAATGACTCCATGATAATCAGAGACAGCACTGAGTCCAGGAGGCAAGGCTGTGTCTATGTCTCAGCAAAATGGCAGAACGCTGTGACCTTCAGGACAGCCCTTAAGTCTGTGGGTAAGAAAGCTAAAAACATGAGTTCGGAAATATATAATTTCTCAACTATGCAAAAACATAAGGATGTAATATGAATTCTACAAGGAGCTTCCCAGAGAGGAAGAGAGGCAGCTGCATTATGAGCCAACTTGTCAGAAAAATACTAAGGAGATAAAGAGATTTAGGAAGTGGAGATCCGCAGGACAAGATCCTGCCCTGCTAAGGTTTTTTTTTTTTTTTTTTTTTAAGGCAGACATTTTTCTGAGTTAAAGGTCAGCTTGGGACAGAGGGAGTTTATATCCAAGTCAGAGCTTGGTAGGAACAGCAATTTCAGGGTAGGGGTCCCTACCACCTAGCTTATTGTGTTTGTGCTTGCTGTCTCTAAGAATCAAGGAGCTGGGGCCAAGTGTTGTTGATTCATGGGAAAATCAAAAGAGAATTTGGAGTAATGACTGAATTGATATGTAAAATAAAAGACTGGGCTGTGGGTCTGCTAGAGATGTGTGCTAGAAATTGCAAAAATGTCTCGGGCAGAGAGCTCTCTGGAGATCTCTAGAGGAAGCAGAACTTGGTAAGAGCAATCTGAAAGCTGTTTGAGCAGAACATAGGCCTTCAGCTTATAACCCACCATTTGACTTCCAGTGCTTTGTTTCCCTGCTGCTCCCAGACAACCCCTTCTCCCGGGAACCCTTCTCCAAGCCAAAGCTGGTCCTCAGCATTACATTTTAGCTAGAATTGGCAAAGAATCTGGTTATTACTCTTTTATGTTCAAAAAGGAACAGGCTGGGTATGATAGCACATGCCAATAATCCCAGCATTTAGAGGGCTGGGAACGGAGGATTGAGAGTTCAAGGCCAGCCTCTGTTAGAAAGGTTTGTAGTTGCTGTTGCTTTAACATTTATTGCTTACATTTTATGTGTGTGTATCCGTACAAATATGTACACCATGTGCAGGTGCTGATGAGGCCAGAGGCTCTGGAACTGAAGTTTTAGGCATTTGTGAGTGGCCTGATATGAGTACAGAAAAACAAACTGAGGACCTCTATAAGAGGACCATGTGCTCTTAATATCTGAGCCCTCTCTCCATGTTCACTATTCTCTTACCCCCAAAAGAAACCCAGAGCAAACAAAATAACTGAAATAAAAACAATTTTAAATTCTGAAAATATTCATTTTTATTGATTTAAATTTGACTGTATATACTTGTGTAAAAATACATTAAAATACAGTTTTGTGACTTAATATGTTTAATATAAAAGGATAAGGTAGTAGTACTACAGTTACTAAGAATTACCAGTGGTTTGATTTTATGATACATTTCATGGGAATTTCTGGGACAAAAGATCTTTGAAAGGTAAAATATGAAAAGTTTTTCAAATAAGACAGATCTGGGGCCAGGTGGTGGTGGTGCACGCCTGTAATCCCAGCACTCTGGGAGGCAGAGGCAGTCGGATTTCTGAGTTCGAGGCCAGCCTGGTCTACAGAGTGAGTCCCAGGACAGCCAGGGCTATACAGAGAGACCCTGTCTCGAAAAAACCAAATTAAAAAAAAAAAAAAAAAAAAAAAAAGACAGACCTGGGATGAGAAAAAGCAAATTCTATGAATATACAACCTAACCCAATACACATTTGTCCTTGTTTTGTTTTTGAGATAGGGTCTCTCTATGTAGCCTTGGCTATCTTGGAACTCAAAGAGATCCTCCTGCCTCTGCCTCTTCATGCATCACCATATCTGGCTGCACATTTTTGTTATTTTTGAGACACAATTTCACTATATATAGCCCAGACTAGCCCAGAACTCAGTATCTACCACAGTCTTACTGCCTCTGCTGAGATCTTTAGTGTGGGCTAACATACCCAATCAATCACACAGCATGCATTCTCATTACAAAGATATTTTAAAAAATATTAATATTGCCTTTTATAAAGCAGAATGTATGTGCACTGCTAGGGAAAGAATCTAGAGTTCTATATATTCTAGGTACCCTTTGTCCTAGATATTTAAAATATGATCAGGGCTGGGGATGAAGCTCAGTGATAACAGAATGTCCTCACATGCATAAAAACATTTTTATTCCCAGCACAGTCCGTAAACCAAACCAAACCAAATCAAACCAAACCAAACCAAGTATTTCCTTCAACTTATCCCACCAAAACAATCCTAGGGCAATAGGTAGTGGGCGTGTGTTGACCAGGCATTCTGTAAGAGGTCCAATGAATCCTCACTTGGGAGGCAATCCCTGTGCAAGAAAATCTCCAAAGAAGTTTAATGTAGGCAGGCATTTTCACTTTAATTTTTAAAGATTCTTTCCTGACCTACCCCCAACTCAGCCAAGCTTATGATAGAGCACAGTAAATGCAGAGCTTGGAAAGCAAGCAGAAATACCTATATTTTCACCACAGACACAGTTCTGTGTTTATTTACTATTTTTCCCCAAACATACAAAAATAAAAGAACATATACATCTGTGGCTACACTGTTCACAGGATAACTTGAGTTGCTTTTCTTTCCCTTTAAGCATTCCTTCCTTTCATTAACTAACTAGTTTTCTCAGAAAGGCTTCCTCTATACAGCTTAGGTCAGACTCTTGTCTCCATTTCTCAGAACTAGGATTTCAAGCCTGTGCCATCATATCTGGCCCCTTCTTTATTTCCTTTCTCTATACACACTATGTATGTATTTCTTAAAAGATTTATTTATTGTTTTATTTGTATGAGTGTTTGCCAACAGGTATGCATGTGTAGCCCATGTGCACCTAGCGCCTGAGGTCAGAAGGTATTGGATCCACTGGAACTGGAGTTACAGACAATTGTGAGCTACCATGTGAGTTTTGAGAACCAAACCTGGGTCCTGGGTCCTCTGCATGAGAAGCAAGTGCTCTTAACCACTGAGTGATCTTTCCAGCACCCTCTTCTTATATTATAGTTGCCAAAAATCTTTTATTGAATGGATATTCATAAAGTGATATTAACAATGGTAGTAATAATTGTATAATGTTTGACTTTTATGTATTTTGTATAAAATTATAGAAGCTATAAAATTGAAAATGTCTATTCCACTTCTGACAACTGATGCCCCTCAGCACGTAGTTCTATAGGCACATAAGTTCTGTGTCTCATAACCCCAGTGAAGCCATGGTGCCTGGCATTTTGGTTCATGTTTCAAGGGCCCATTCACAAGTGGAAGATCCCACGTTAAGTCACACGTGGATGACTGTAGGTCTGCTCATGAAGTTCACAGGCTGAACCCCCACAAGCTGTAAAACAGAGTTTATGGGTTTGTGATCCAACCTATTCCTGTCTCGGTGCACAAAGTGGATGTTGTTACCTGGAAGAGAACAAGGACAGACTGCTGAGGGCAAACATCACACTAGTCTTTAGAGTCACTGCTGATCAGGATCAAGGAAGCATTTCAACTCCTAATTAGTCCAGAGGGAAAATTAATTACCTGGAGTCCCTTATGTTCCCTATGTAATGCCACTGTAATTCTGCATCACGGCAATTGACCATGACAAAGCAATGGCTGAATAAGAGTGTTAATATGTTAGAGTACCTAGGGGACAGCATCCTAAATTTAACCTTTTATTCAGTTTCATCAAGTATGATTAAATAAAACATCCAACAAAACAAATGGAATCTGGGACTAACATATGTATCAGCAGAGAAATTCAAGGGCCCTCTATCTATTTTCTAAGCACATGTACTAATACATTTCACTTCAAAAATTTGCTTGCTTTAAAAAATTTACTAGCTGGGCGTGGTGGTGCATGCCTGTAATCCCAGCACTTTGGGAGGCAGAGGCAAATGGATTTCTGAGTTCGAGGCCAGCCTGATCTACAGAGAGTTCCAGGACAGCCAGGGCTACGCAGAGAAACCCTGTCTGGAAACACCAAAAAATAAAAAAAAAAAAATAAATAAATAAATTACTTCTGTGCTACCTCACTCATGAAGATCCGGGTCACCCCTAGCACTGCCAAAATAAAAAAGAGAAGGAAAGAAAAACATTGACTTCATAGGATGTTTTATAACTTACCTAAGAGAAAGCAATAAACCAATTAGCTACAGAATACCTAGATACCCACAATCCTCCTATATCCACACAAGTTATAATTTATCATTTAAGTTCTGTTAATTCCATTTAAAACATAAAACCAGAGTTTCTGTTTGCTTTGAGTCAGGATCTTTCTATTATATAGCCCTGGCAGGCCTGGAATGCACTATGTAGACCAGGCTGGCTTGGACTTCACAGAGATCCTCCTTTCTCTGCCTCCAAAGTATTAGGATTAAAGAAGTGTGCCACCATATCTTCAAAACAAGAATTTAGTTTGAAACCTTAGATCAAATGGCATTGTTTTTAGCCTTACATCCATTGGCTAAACCTATAATAACAGGGTTAATTCTTCATCCACTGAAGACCTGGCTGTAGTGATTTCAATGAAAATGGCCCCTATAGACTCATAGGGAAGGGGATTATTTGAAAGGATTAGGAGGTGTGGTCTTGTTGAATGAAGTGTGTCAATGGGAGTGGGCTTTGAGGGTTCAGAAACTCAAACCAGGCCTGGTGACTCTTCTAGCCCATCCAGATGTAGAACTCTCAGCTACCTCTTCAGTACCATATCTGCCTGTGTGCCATGCTTCCTGCCATGCTGATAAACCTCTGAACTGTAAGCCAGGCCCAATTAAATGTTTCCTTGCCTAAGAGTTCAGTGGCCGTGGTTTCTTTTCACAGTAATAGAACCCTAATGAAGACAATAGCCAAGTGAATCAGTGACATGAGATGAGAAACAGGATTAAAAAAAAAAAAAAAAACCAACAACACCCCTTCCAGATCTGAGGATGCAAACTAGTTATTAAAAAATATGACTCTGCCAGGCAGTGGTGGCACACACCTTTAATCCTAGCACTTGGGAGGCAGAGGCAGGTGGATTTCTTTTTCTTCTTCTTCTTTTTGGTTTTTTGAGACAAGGTTTTTCTGTGTAGCCCTGGCCTCGAACTCAGAAATCCACCTGCCTCTGCCTCCCAAGTGCAGGGAATTAAAGGCGTGAGCTGCCACCACTGTCCTGCTTTTTTGTCTGTTTGTTTTTCTGTCTGAAGATTTTTGAATGTGGTAACAGAGACGCTAGTTATCAACATGCAGAGCTTGTTTGGTGAATCCTCGCCCTCATTATGTTTTCTGGACAAATGTACAGGGATCTGTGCTGCTGCATTCCTATTCCTTTGGGCCAGATGGCTTTGTTGAGACTGGCATGGCTGTGCACATATGGATCCCCCATCTCCTTCATGGGAAATTTCCAGATTTCTTTGAGTGCCCAAGGAAAAAATATGGAATACTTTGTGAATTTGTATGCCATCATTTGTGCGGGGACCATGCTAGTCTTTGTATTGTTCCAATTTTAGAATATGTGTTGTCAAAGTAAACACTGGATTCTTAAGATTTACTTTATTTTTAATTATGTGTATTTTTATGTATGTTTTTGTGTGAGGGGGGAAGTTTGTACACAAGAGTATAGGGCCCAAGAAGGCCAGAAGAGGCAGTCAGAGCCCCAGAAGTGAAAGTTACATGTGGTTGTAAGTCACCTGATATAGGCGTGGGAACTAAAAATGGGTCCCCTGCAGAAGCAGCCAGTGCTTGTGAACACTGAGCAATCTCTTTAACCCCTGTTGTACTTTTTAAAGACCATAATAGTCATGTATCAATCAGCTACTGAGAGCTTACTTTGTGTGTCTCAAATACCTACCCTCACTCAGGAGTGATGGGGATCCTCACCAAACACAAACATCAAATGAGAGATGCTCCTTACCAAAGCATGTCACCTCATTGCCTTCCATTTTCATAGTGTTCTAGGATCTAAGATAAGTGGGTGGCTCTTAGACTTGCAGAGGGCACTGGAAAGTAACCTGCCCTTGATCTCACCTGGACCTAAAATGAAGGTTCCTCCTTGCTGAGCTGGGTCTCCTTGGAAATCAAAGAGTGGGCCAGTGACTGCCCGCCACAGGCTCTGAAGGCTTCCCGAGAGCAGGTTGGACTTTATGTGGGGGCTCTGTCCTGAAATATTGAAAACTGTCTTTAGGTGTTATCATTTTATATTCCAATAAGATATGATGCCAGTTCTTGTATAAAACATTCTTTAAAAAATATTTAAACTAGGTGTTTATGTCTGTATTTGTGAATGGCTGTGCATGCTCATGCTATGCCCACTGTGGCCAGAAGAGAGCACTGAATCCCCTGGAGGTGGAGTTACAGGCAGTTGCGAGTTGCCCAGGATGAGCACTGACAACTGAACTTCTGAACTTAGGTCCTTTGCAGGAGCACCGTGAACTCTTAATGATGAAACCTTCACCTCTCCAGCACCACAAACATTCTCTATTGTTCCCCATCCTCCTTTCCTTACTCTTCAATGGAAGACACGGCACTGAACTTTCCACTTATCTTTTTTCTTCTTTGAAACAATGGCTAACATGTCACTGACACTGGCTCATCGTTTTCTATTGCACAGTAAGGCATCTGGCAACATCCTTGCCAGCTAAATGCCAGTAACACTGGTCACCGAGTTGGATAACCAAAAATATCTCCAGGACAAGCATACTGGGAGTGGGTATTTAAGACAATGAGGACATTGTCTTAAAGGAAGAAGTGGCAACAGACCTGGCTCATCTGCCAGGCAGAACATCAGCAACCCACTTCTCAGATTTGTACTCCTTCTATCTTAATTTCCCAACCAGTATACTTGCTGGTTTCTCACCTCAAGCTCTTCTCCAGGACATATTCTGCTGCACAAGCTGATGAAGATGGCCAAAATCTTTTCTTTCTCCTGGGCCCATGACTAGGCTATTCTTCAAGTTTCCCTCACATTAGCCTTGGAGATGTTCTAGCCAGTGAGTGAAGTGGTTGCTTCCTGGCTAAGCACCCAAAACCTCCCTCCAAGTTCTTGGAAAGCTTGGATTGGAAATGACAGAGCCACAGGAGGGGCAGGGCATGAGCCTCACAAGTGCTGCTTGATGCCTGTCATTTTCTACTGTTTTCACTATGCCTACCTCTTCTGCTCTGTGACTCACATTACCGCTCCTTTTGAGCTGGGAAACCCAGTATCTGCCCATTTTAAAACTATTTTTATCTCTTATTCTTGCCTTGCTTATGCCAAACTTTAAGCTTTAAAACTGATGACTGTAGAGAAAAACACCCAGGCTCAAACTTACCTTCCCCTTCTGCATCCTTCTGACTCAGATCAGCTACCTGTAGGTGCGTTTCTCTACATGCCAACTAAGCAGAGCCTCAATGGTGACATAATCTCCCAGAAGATAATGTCAGGTCAGGCAGGCAGGAGGCTAAGTCTCATGATAGGGCCCTACTTAATGAAGACACTAACCACAAGCCTGGGTTGTTTAATTTGAACAAATATTTATTTATATTTTATGTAGATGAATATTTTGTCTGCATGTATGTCTGCACAGCAGAAGACTGACTGACTATAAAGTTGGATTTCTATAAGCCCTTTAGGGATACAATGAGTGGCTCACAGAATTCAAGCAGTCTATGATAGTTAATTTTAACTTTCAATGAAATTTAATTAAATTGACATGATCTAGAGTCATCTGGGAAGGGAGTCTCAGTGAAGAACTAGTCTATATCAAATTGGCCTCTAGACAAGTTTGTGGGGAATTATCTTGATCATTGTATCCACCATGGGTGGCACCATTCTCTGGTTAAGGGATTCTGTATTATGAGTAGAGAAAGGAGGCTGAGCATAAGCATGCATGAGTTAATTCAAGGCCCTCTACTCTTAAATGAGGATATAATGTGACCATGCATTACATATATACAATACATACATAAAGTTCCTACTACCTTGAGTTCCTGTAGTGACAGTCTATAACCCAGAATTGTGAGTCAAGTAAAATTTCTCCTTCAAGTTGCATGTCACAGGATGGATTTTTGTTTGTTTGGTTGTTTTGTTTTTCGAGACAGGGTTTCTCTGTGTAGCCCGGCTGTCCCAGAACTCACTCTGTAGACCAGGCTGGCCTTAAACTCAGAAATCCACCTGCCTCCGCCTCCCAAGTGCTGGGATTAAAGGCATGCGCCACCACTGCCCAGCAGGATGTTTTTATCATAGCAACAGAAATGAAACCATGACATAATCACTTAACACTTAGCATAAAATGTCTAAGTGCTTTAATGTTTTAAAATTAAAAAAATGTTGGGGGTTTTTTTCCCTTGTGTTTTTATTTTACTAGGAGGAACCTTTAAAAAATATTTTCTGAAGTTGGAGAGCTAGCTTAGTTCCCAGGACCAGTATGAAACTCCAGCTCCAGAGAATCCAACTCCTTCTTCTAGTCCTTGTGGACCCCGCACATAGCACATGTGGTTCTGAATTTCACTTCACTACTGTGGTGCCAACACACCGCTTACGGGAGGTAAGACATAGCCTAAGATAGGGGCTCCAGCTTATGTTTCTCTGGGTGAGAAATACTGGGGGCTGAGGCTGAGGCCGAGGCCGAGGCTGAGACTGAGGCTGAGGCTGAGGCTGTGGTTCTCAAATTCCTGGGTACCCAGACACCACTGGGAACCTCTAAGAGTTGAAAAATGGGGTTGGGGGGAGGGAGGGCTGAGGTGAGGTGGGGTGGGGGTGTAGTTTAGCTCAGGGTGAGTGCCAGAAGTGGGAAGAAGCCTTCTACTTAGGCACTCCTTGATGAGACAGACAGTCCTTGTTTGTCCAAACTCTATTCATGGTGGGAAAGGATGCATACGATTTACTCATGGTGAACCAAAGATTAAATACCTTTTGCAGGAAGAATGCCTGGGAAGGGAAGCTTATTTGCTAAATCCTTGGGGCCCATCTAGATACCTCATTAGCATGGAGAACTCTGGGTTTCTATGCTACATGACCAGTTGTCATGGTCCTCTTAAGTAAGGTGTTGTGGTCACCTGCTCCAGGACAGGAATCTGGTCAGGAGCTACTGAACTCCTGCCTTTCTCAATTAAGAGTTGGGGTTCTGAACTTTTGCTACTACCTTACCAGTTCTTCTGTCTGGTGGCATAGTCCATTGCCCCACAGGCACATACAGGCAAAATAGACATATAAAATAAAAACAAATCTTTAAGAATTACTTTATCAAATGTTGCTGGGTGGTGGTGATGGTACATGTCTTTAATCCCAGCACCAGGGAGGCAGAGCAAGAGTATATCTGCAGCCAAGATTCTCATACACGTAAAAGCAATAAAAAGACCATGGCACGTCTACTTCACAAGCATATCCCAGCCCCATCTCAGTGAGACTTCCTTGGTTGACTATCTTTGTCACCATCACTGACTTCAGCTTACACAGGTCTGATTCCTTCTCCACAACACTGTGATTCCTTCACTTAGCTGCCACAAAACACCTGAGGATTCCCCAAGGATAAAGCCAAACTCTGAGTCAACCTGAATTAAGTGACAACCAGTCCAGCCTATCCAATGACTCACACCAGTTCAGATAGAGGCAGGTACCTGCCTATCTTCAAGTGAGTGGCATTTCCCAAAGCCTTTGTACATTTGCCTTTGTCTAGAGCACCTCTTTCCCACACTCATACCACCAGTAACTTTCATGGTGAGCTGGGACTTCATCTCCAAAGTCAATTGCCTCTAGACCCTTCTCTCCATATCCCCAAAACAGGCACTTGTCCCTTCCACATCTCCTGCAACATCATGTCACTGGATATTAAACCCTGCTTCCCAATAACAGTACAAGCAGAAAGAGAGGCTTCTTTCCTGGGACTCTAATGATCCCTTGCAGCTCACTGTATGCCCACTGTTCTGTATAGTTAGTGAGTTTTGTGTTAATCTTTTTTTGTTTGTTTGGTTTTTTTTTTGGTTTTTTTGGAGACAGGGTTTCTCTGTGTAGCCCTGGCTGTCCTGGAACTCACTCTGTAGACCAGGCTGGCCTCAAACTCAGAGATCCGCCTGCCTCTGCCTCCCAGAGTGCTGGGATTACAGGTGTGTGCCACCACCGCCCGGCGAGTTTGGTGTTATTCAACGCTCCATTGTCCACATTCCCTATTCAGTGCAGAGTAAGCTGCACTGAAATCTCTGTCCCTTGAGAAGAATCCTACACTGTGGGCATCATAGATAAGAACTCGTAACTGTTGAAAATGACTGACTGAAGTATGAGTTTAGTTGGGATGACCTAAACCGATATAAATGGTATCACATGGTTATGTAGGTGTGGCCATATAATTTCAATTAATTGTGTAGGCAGCCAAGTGCTGGCAGGATATTTGGATTGTCATTTCTATGGACCATTACCTGCTTTCTATAATGTAAATGTTTGTCACCTTCTCATCAGCCCCCAAAGAGGAAAAAGCAAGTTGCCATGGGGGGAGTCATAGATGGTTGTGTTGCCCTCTACCTAGCCAAAAACAACACTAAGATATGGACTCTTTGTAGTCCTGCTGCTGTTTGGCTCATGGTGGAACCTCTCCCACTATGCTAATAGCTTTTGTTAAATAAAGAGCTAGAAGCTGGCTAGAACTGGGCAGAAGGACATAGGCAGGAGACAAAAACATGGTCAGGAACAAGGCGGGGAAGAAGAGAGAGAGAGACACATGGCAGGACACAATGGCAGGAAAGTAGGGGTAAGTTAGAGGTTAGCTGAGAGACTGCCTTGTACTATACAGACGTTTCCCCATTTTTATTATTAAACCTCAAGCAGGTCCCCAGAAAGCTCTGAAATAGAGTTCTCATATCTAGTATTTGGAAACCAAGTTCAGTCTACAAATAGGTCAACTCAGCTGGGCCCATTCATCCCTGTACTCAAGAGGCAGATGCAGCCTCTTGGACCACAAGTTCAAAGCCAGACTGGAGCTACACAATGAGATCCAATCTCAAAATAAAAATATAGCTAATGTGTGCTAAGGTCTACTAAGCACATTGAAGTTATAGCAAATGCAATGTTGAATAACATGAAACTAACTACATGGTATAATGGGCATACAGTGGGCTGCAAGGAATCATCAGAGTCCAGGGAGAGAAGCCTCTCTTTCTGCTTGTACTGTTATTGGGAAGCAGGGTTTAATATCCAGTGACACGATGTTGAGTCATGTAAACACATCATATTTTTATATTAATCATGGAAGTAAGATGCCCTCGTGAAAAGTATAAGGGTTGGCTAGGGTGCCACTTGGTAGACAGCTTGCCTAGCATATACAAGGCTTCTCCTTTCCTCTCAAAATGCCAATTTTCTCACTTCAACTTTGAGATAAATACTGTAATATCTTCTAAAATCCTTTTCCTTAAATATGAAAATGAATATTAGATGTCTTTATGGAAATTGTTTTTGTCTTCACAAAAACAGAACTAAGGAGAACACTTTTTGCCTGTCTGCTCTTGTTCATTCAATGCTCCCCATGTAATTTGCTGTGGGTTATAAGGAACGCACTAAAGAAGCTGCAGACTGCTAGAATCGGATGAAGCTTAACAGGAAGACCAGAATGCTAGGAGAAACACAAGACTGTGGAGGCCTGGCTCATGAAGCATAAAGGGCTGCAGATCATTAGTGTCACACTCTGACAAAGAATCAGCTACACTACGCCCACATCCTGAAAAACAAAACAACAATAACAAAAAAAAAAAAAAATGAGGCTGAACTCAAAGGTAATGGACTAGGTTGTCTGGCAGAAGCCGCCTCATGACACGTAATATTAGTACAGGCTGTGCATGGTTATTGTTCACTATTCCCTGTCAGCCGAGCAGAGAGGGAGGGCAGAGATATGATGTAGCAAAAAAGAGAATGTGAGCAAATTCTGCAGATGAGGTCTGTGCAGATGGTGTGGTTGTTAAGGAGGTTGGGGGTAACTAAATAGAACCTCTGGCTCTTCACAGACAAAAGAAAAGATGCTTGGAGGACAGAACCCTAAGACTAGAGTCTTGGGCTTGAGAAAATATAAAGCCCAGAGCCTGAGCTGACAGTACCACTGAGGGCTTCTCTTACCCAAAAAGAACTGCTTAGGGAGTCAGGTTCAACCACTGAGACTCAGGTCATTATCACTACTGTAGTGGGTCAGTCTACAACTTGAGTTGGCAGAAATGGGCGGCATTTCCTAAGGGGGTTGTAGACATGAGAAATGCAGAAGCTATGGGGTCATGACAGCTTGCACCAATATCTCACAGAGCCGCTGAGGCCAGGCAATATGTAGCAGTGTCGCATTCCCTGCAAGTAGCTTGAGAAGCCATCACGTAGAGTTGTGAAGGTAAAGCTTACATTGCAGTGGGAATCCCAGGATACTAAAGATGCCAGGACTGTGAGACATCTGCTAAAGAAAGCCTCCCACATGGAGTGGAGCCGGCTCAGCAGAAAGGCAACACATGCTGCAGGCAGCAGAAACAGATGGGTGGGGCTGCCTAAGCTTATTGGAACACAGGATTCCACCAAGAGTTCCAGGTGAGGGACATGGAGTTTAGCTTTTGGTATTAGTCCTGCTGTATTTTGGTCTTTCCTTGCTGACCTGGTTTTTATCAACTTGACACAAACTTAAAACATATCTGAGAAGAGGGAATCTTGACTGAGAAAATGCCTTTAATAAGACTGGGCTGTATGCAAGTCTGTGTGGGCATTTTCTTAATAGATGATTGGTGTGGGAAAGTCTATCTCATTGTGGATAGGACCACTTTGGGGCTCGTGGTCCTAGGCTGTACAAGAGAGCAGGCTGACTAAGCTATGGGGACAAGCCAGTTAGCACTGTTCCTCTATGGCTCCTGCTTCACCCTCCAAGTCCTTGCCTCCAGTTCATGCCCTGACTTCCTTCAATGACGGACTGTGATGTGTTAAGTATAAGATGAAATAAACCCTTTCCTCACCAAGTTATGTTTGATGAAGGTGTTTATCACCACAAAAGAAATTCTAAGACACCTATTATCTTTCCTTCTTTCTCAAATGAAAGTATTTATTCTGCACCATTGAATATTAAAAATGTGTAAAATTTAAAAAATAATTTATTTTACAGGGAGCTTACAGTTCAAAGCCCAAATCTCAGTAAAGCCTTTGGTTTTCTAAGCAGTGCTAACACCTTAAATTCCCTTTGCCAAGAATTTTTTTTTTTTCGAGACAGGGTTTCTCTGTATAACCCTGGCTGTCCTGAAACTCACTCTGTAGACCAGGCTGGCCTCGAACTCAGAAATCCACCTACCTCTGTCTCCCAGTGCTAGGATTACAGGTGTGCGCCACCACCGCCCAGCCAAGAATTATTTTTTTTAAAAGATCATATAGAGGTGTGTGTATATGTGCTCATGTGTACAGGAGCCCTTGAACAGCAGAAGAGGGGGGGTGTCATATTCCTCAGAACTGGAGTTACAGGTTGTTGTAAGCCACTATGTGGGTGTTGGGACCTGATCCTAGGTCCTCTGCAACAGCAGTGAGTGCCTTTGACAATTAAGCCAACTCACCAGCCCCTTGGATACCTATTTTGCCACAAGAACAGAAAGACTATTGAACACACCTTTGCTATGTACAGATCCTAGTGTGAGAAGACACATGTGTCTGAGAGAATCATAAGTGAAATATGTCTTACCAGAGGAGGAAATTTCTTCACCTCTTTTCATTCCCAATCTTTTGTAAATTTCTCTCTCAGGATCAACATAGATTTCATGAGAATATCCAGTCAGTTTGCAGAAAGGCTAAAAAAGAGAATAAAATAATTGGAATTTCTCATGAGAACAAATGAGAGACAAAGACAATCTAGCTTCTGCCAACGAGCCTACACCTAGGGCTCAACAAATGTGATTTTGTATCTGAAACCTATTTAATACAGTGACTACTCAGTTTGCTAGAGGATAGTTACCTCAATATGATGGTATGATGATTGTCCAATTACTATGAGGGTGATGTCTGCTTCCTTTGGGAGAAAGAATGACAAGTACATATTATTAGAAAGTATGTGTATTAGAAAGAACTTTCCCTGAAGCAATTCTTTTGTTTTGTTCTAATGCCACCTACAGGCTTCAAGGAGTCTAGAAAACAAAATTGCTTGAGTAGAAAGAAATGCATACTATGATATTTGAATAATTAAGATGATTTGCTTTTCTATGTAAGAATTTCAAGACCTATGAATCAAACATAAAACTACTAGAAGGAAATGCAGAGGGAAACTCAGGAACACTGTCTAGCAATGGTTTGGCTCAGTGAGTAAAGGTGCTACTCTGCCTGATGACCTGAGTTTTATGTCAGGGATCCACTTAGTAGGAGAGAACTGACTCCTGCAAGATGTCTGACCTTCACACATGCAAAGTCAAAACATAGTAACAAAAGTAAAACACACCAAGAAGGTTGTGTATTCTTTTTTTTTTTTTTTTTTTTTTTTGATTTTTGGGTTTTTTGAGACAGGGTTTCTCTGTGTAGCCCTGGCTGTCCTGGAACTTACTCTGTAGACCAGGCTAGCCTCGAACTCAGAAATCCATCTGCCTCTGCCTCCCAGAGTACTAGGATTACGGGCGTGCGCCACCACCGCCCGGCGAAGGTTGTGTATTCTATAAAGCAAAGACAACAACAAAGAAAAGATACAACCCACTGACTGGACTGAGAAAACCTATGCAAAGCACACGATTATCAGGAGACTTATGAAATCTATGTTATAAATTCAAATACAACAAGAAAATAGTCCAGTTTTTAAAAATGGACAAAAAATGGGGTAGGGACCACAACCGGTCTAGTATGACCGACCAGGTTCTGGATTTGACCTCTAGCAACGAAGGTCTAAGAATTAGACATTCTCAACAGACAGAAGACATATAAATACCGAGAAGCTGTATGAAATTGTTCTTGGGCTGGGGAGATGGTTCAGTGGGTAAAGTGCTTGGTGAGGATCTGAGTTCTATCCCTAGAATCCTTGCAAAAAAGACTAGTGCAGCTGCATGTGTGTATAACCCCAGGAACATAGAGGTGGAGACTGGTGGATTGTGTTGCTCCCTGTCCAGTCAGCCCATTCAAATCAGCAAGCTCCAGACCAGTGAGAGATGTTACATAAAAAACGTGAATGGGGAGAGAGGATGGGATAGGGGGTTTCCGGAGGGGAAACTGGGAAAGGGGATAACATTTGAAGTGTAAATAAATAAAATATCCAATAAAAATTTAAAAAGTAATTTAAAAACAAACAAACTAACTAACACCAACGTAAATGTCCCCTGAGGAACAACACTTGTGGTTTACCTCTGGTTTCCATGCACATGCATTCACAAACTTATACACACATGCATACAAATTTGTATGCTCTCAACACAAAATGTTGAGCATCACTTATCATTAGAGAAATGAAAACATAAGTGAAATTATCTCTTCACCTTAGGAGAGATGCTACTAACCAAAAAGAGGTAAATAGGGCTAGAGAGATGGCTCAGTGGTTAAAAGCACTGACTGCTCTTCCAAAGGTCCTGAGTTCAATTCCCAGCAACCACATGGTGGCTCACAACCATTTGTAAAGGGATCTGACACCCTCTTCTGGTGTGTCTGGAAACAGCTACAGTATATTCATATACAAAAAATAAATATTAAAAAAAGAGGTAAATACCTGTGAGGACATAGAACAAAGAGAATCTTTGTATGGTGCTGATAAGAATAAATTAGCACAGCTTTTATGAAGACAGTAGTACACGGGTTCTTCCAAAAATTAAAGAGAACTGCCACATGATTCAGAACTGCTACTATTGGTTATATATCCAAAAGAACTGAAATGAACATGCCAAGGAAACCCCACACTTCTGTGTTCACTGTAGCACTGTCAACAACAGCTGAGAAAAAGAAGCAACCCAGGTGTCCATCAGTGGAAAATGCATAAAGAAAAGTGTGGTACCCCAATGAAGTAGCATTCAACCATAGGAAGGAAGCTTGTTTTGGTTTTGGTTTTTATAAAACAGGGTTTCTCTGTGTGAGAGCCCTGACAGTCCTAGATTTGATTTGTAGACTAGGCTGCTCTTGAACTCACAGAGATACTCCTGTCTCTGCATCCTGAGTGCTAGGATGAAAGGCATGGGCCAACAAGCTTGGCTGAGGGTTTTGTTTGTTTGTTTGTTTTTGTCATCTGTGAAAACATGGAGGCCATTATGCTAAGTGAAATAGGCCAGGAACAGAAAGACAAATACTGGACAATTTCACATATAATACATATGGAGTCAAACATTGTAACTCATGGAAGTGGCTACCACGGGATGGGCAAAAGGGGATAGAACATATAGAAAATTGCTCAAAGGGTACAATTTCAGTTAGACATGAGGAAAAGGGATCATTTTAGAAGCATACTGTCAATCACAATGACATAGATACTAGTAATGTGCTATTCCAAAATCACCAAGAATCATCTACTTTAAATGTTCTTTGTGGGGGCTGGAGAGATGGCTCAATGGTTAAGAGCACTGACTGCTCTTCCAGAGGTCCTGAGTTCAGTTCCCAGCAACCACACGGTGGCTCACAACCATCTGTAATGGGATCCGATGCCCTCTTCTGGTGTGTCTGAAGACAGTGACAGTGTACTCATACAAGTAAAATAAGTAAATCTTTAAATGTTCTTTGTAAGCACATGCACATCTTGTTTATTGCTGATTATTCACAATACAGAACCAGCATGGGTATCGGCCAGCAGATAATATGTACAAAAAACCAAAACAAATAACCCAACAACAACAATCTCTCTCTCTCTCTCTCTCTCTCTCTCTCACACACACACACACACACACACACACACACACGGAAATGCAATTAGCCATAAAGAATGAGGTAATGATTATGAACTGCAGGAAATGAGTGGAAATGGACATGATTATGCCAAGTCAAACAAGCCACAGACAGACAAATATGGTATTATTTTCTCTCACATGCAGAATCTAGGCTTAAGTTTATATGTACATCTTTATGTAGAAAGGAGGTTGTGAGGCTGAGGTCTAGGGGCATGAGGGAATGAGAGAGTAAGGGAAATTAAGAAAACAAAGAAGACAAATGTGGCTCTGGAGGAGGGGAGCAACAAGAAGGGGTAACCACAAATAAGAATAGAGTATGCATTATATGAAATACAATGAGACCCATTTCTATTTATGCTAAGTAACATGTCAACAATATTAAAAATGTTTACAATGCAAAGATGCTTCAGAATATTATAAACAACAGGAATAAAAGGGCAGGCAGAAGTTTTTAATTTTTTTCCTCACACATCCTAACATAAACGTGTGCTGAAAATAGTTTTACAAATGCCCAGTGTCTTCAGTTACAAAGCTCATCTGGGGTCTGAAGAAAAACAGGAACACGGTGCTTGCATCTTACAGGTAAATGCAAAGCTGCACTTTTAATACACGTTACATTTTCCTATAATGGATTACTAGTTGGGTTGTAAAATTAAAGGGTCCAAAACATCAGTTGCTGCCAAGGCAGTTTACCAGGTAAAATTATGGTAGTCCATTCTCAAGAGGGCGCAAAGGAGCGCATTAGGACAAAAACAGACCCTCGTGGGTCTCAGCAGCTCCAGAGGATGCTGAGGAGGGGGCACCCACTCACAGCTCACCCCACTGCACCGGCCACTCGGGAAACTTACTCGGAGGAAGCTCTTGGGGATTTTGGCCAGATCTTCGACATATTCTTTACAGACGTAACACAAGAAATGCTGAAAGGCAGCAATACATAAGAGCATGTTAGCAAGGTAGCAGCCAGGTTCCAGAAGGTCCAGGCGCTCGGTTCCAGGCGAGGTGTTGCACCCGCCGCGGCCCAGGAACTGGGCGGCCAAGGAGAGGCCCTTCTGCTCCCGCCCTACTCGTGCTCACCCTCACGAACACCACTACCGCTCGCCGCTCTCGGAACAGCGTTCCGAACGTCACCCGTCTCCCAGACGCATCCAGCACCGGCAGCTCCGCTACGGCGGCCGCTAGCGGCTGTCCGCGTTCTGTGTCTGAGCCGGCCGAGCTCGGGACCCGGCCTGCGCAGCCGCTGACCTGCCGCGTCACCGGCGCGGCCATCGTGAAAGAAGACGACCGCTCCCGGCAGCCACAGACCGCGGGAGGCGGAGCCAAAAAGAAGGGGCGGGGTTGAGGTTGGAAAGGCGGGGTCACAATGTAAGGAGGGGCGTGGAGGCGGGGCCACGCGGGGCCGATCCTTCGGAGGCGTGGCCACGAGGGAAGCGAAGGAGCTACAAAAGGGAAAACACTCCAAACCGATCTTTCTCCCAGTTTGAGTATCAAGGGAGGGGGGACAGAGCTATGGGAGGTGAGACTGAGCCACACTCCCTCTTTCTACTGCCTACAAAAATTTCCAACTAAAGTCCTATTCTTTACAAACGTAACACAAGAAATGCCGAAGAAGGGCTGGAAAGATAGATCAGCTGTTAACAGCACTGGCTTATCTTATAGAGAACCAGGGTTCGGGTTTTCAACATCCACATAGCAACTCAACACCTTTTAACTCTAGTCCCAGGGTATCTGATGCCCTATTCCGGCTTCCACAGTCACTGTTCAGAGTGTCTACTGCTCTTAAAGAGGAGCCAAGTTAGATTCTCAGTTCATAACTGCTTGTAAACCTTCTTTGGGGACTCCACAGGTATCTGCACTCACACAGTGAGAAGGACAGAGGGAGGGACAGAATGAGACAGAGCAAGAGTGTGTGGGAAGGAAGAAATTAAAAATAACAGTTCATTAAAATTTTTAGATAATAGCTGGGCAGTGGTGGTACATGCCTTTAATTCCAGAAGAAGCAGGAATTGGGAGGCAGAAGCAGGCAGATGGATGAATTTGAGGCCAGCCTGGTATACGAGTGAGATCTAGGACAGCCAGGACTACACAGAGAAACCCTGTCTCGATAAAAACAAAATTAACAAATTAAAACTTAAATTACATTTTACTTATTGTTCGTGTGAGTTGTCTGTGTGTGGATATATTCAAGCCTCTTGTGTGTGGAGGTCAGAGGACCTTTGAAAGTTGGCTCTCTACTTCTATCATGTGGATCCCAAATGTTGAACTCATGTCTTTAGGCTTGGTAGCAAGTGCATTTATCTACAGGGCCATCTCCCAGGCCTAGCACCTGGTATTTGTATTCACCACCTTACATTTCCCATTCTGTATTCCCTTTTCCCACAGAAGCCACTTCAGCTGGCTGTGGGTCTTCACCTGATACAGTGATCAAAGTCATTTCCATTGACTTTAAATATTCTATGGGACAGCCTGTTTTCCAGACACGTCCTTATTCCTCTGTTTTCCTCAGTAATCAGGAAAACTTGTAGGCAGAGCAGTAAGTCCCTCCCATGCCTATTTTTTTCAAAGGAGACCACAGAAACAAATAAAGCATACACAAAGAACACATAAAAGAAAGAATTCCTAACACAGTCAAGGCTTCTATCCTGCAGGTGGGTTCTATTTGAATCAACTCTTAATCTCGGTAACAAATTTTGCATTTTAACTTCAGTCAGTTCTTCATTCCTCTGTCTAAACATTTGTATTGAACTTATTGTATATGTGAACGTGGGCACATTGTGACACTGAGATCAGAGGGCAACTTGTGGGCGTCAGTTCCATCCTTCCATCACGTGGGGCACAGGGGATTGTATCCAGGCTGTCAGGCTTGGCAGCAGGTGAGCAGAGTTGTGTCCTGACCCAGTTTCTTTCTAATAAACAAAGCACTTAAATTGTAGAATGTAGGGATAATCTCATGCACTGTGTGGAAGCATCACCTGTCAATAAAAAGCCCAATGGCCAGTAAGCTGAGGCAGGATTAGATCTGGCAGAGAGAGGAACTCTGGGAAAGAGTCTGGTGGAGGAGATTCACTATCTAGACTCGGAGGAAGTCAGACATTTAAAACTGAGGCAAGATAACGAGCCAGGTGACAGACATGAATATAACATGGATAATATAAACTGGATAACTGAGCTATGAGCTAGTTGGGGAACAAGCCTAGCTTAAGGCCTAGGCATTTTGAAATAAATAATAAGCATCTGAGTTGTTATTCTGGAATTGAGGTTTGAGTGGAAAAGAACACAGTAATAATAGAAACTGGACTCTGGGTGCTGTCCTTGTCGCACTAACTCTGAAGGAGACATTGACCTGTATGTTGTTCTCTATAATTCCAAATCATGAAGTCTTCCCAAAGATAGCTGGCATGTTAGGACAAAATGAGATCACAGCTTACCGTTAAGTCAGATAAAATATAATAGTATATGAATTTATGTGAATTAATCCAGCATGGTAGAAAATGTCATGGATCCGAATTTGTTGGGGGGGGGCGGGTTGTGCACTATGATTCATGTGCACTGTGTACTCATGTACACTGTATTCTCATGTGCACGGTGTTCTCATGTGCACTGTGATTCATGTGTACCTTGCACTCATGTGCTCTTTTCTGTACCCAGAAATCTGGCTGCAGTCTAGACTTTGGAATGACTCAGTATTTTGTAAAACATTGTTCTCTATCACCTCCTGATTGGTTAAATAAAGAGCTGACAAGCCTATAGCTGGGCAGGTTAGGATAAGGCAGGATTTCCTGGAGAGAGAGAGAGAGAGAGAGAGAGAGAGAGAGAGAGAGAGTCTCAGGTGGAAGAAGGGCAGTTGCCATCAGGTCATGAAGAAGGAGGTACTAGAATTAGACTAAGATGCTAAGATGTCAGGCAATAGGCCATGTGGCTCAGAAGTAAGTCAGGCCAGCATAGTGGGGTTAGAACAGCTCAAAATCTGCCCAGCTTAGTGCCTGAAGCTTTTCATAAATATGTCAGGTCAAAACAAAGGAGGGCATAGAAAAACTCTGTACTTTTACAAGGATTCTCATTCTATTTCACATACAGAGTGGTTCACTTAACAAAAAGATAGAAATCAATATGGTATGAAGAAGCAGTTTTTTAAGTACAACTGCCAGATGTAATATTTGACAAAGGGGCTGGCAAGATGACTGAGCTGATAAAGACCCAAATGGGAGGAGAAAACCAACTCCCAGAAGTTGTCCTCTGACCTCTACACATGTGCTGTAATGTGTGTGTGTGTGTGTGTGTGTGTGTGTGTGTGTGTATGAATAGAATGTTTTACAAAGAACTTTGTTGGTGTTATTAGAGATAATGCCACTAGATGGCATTGTTTACATTTATAAGTGGAAAACTTACAAATGCACATTTGTTTACATGTTTACATGTTGTGGGACCAAGGGCATCTCCTCTACTGTTTTGCATCTGCTCAAGATTTACATTTCTGGTATCCAGATAGTCCAGGGCTCCCTAGGACTTATGGACTCTAGTCTTTTCACCCATGACATCATTTCCTGTTTTCCTTGCAAGCTGACCTCTGGCAAGTGAACTCCTGCACTTTCCTAATTTCACCTGCTTGCTCCTTCTCAGAGTCTATGATACATGTCTTTCTTCTGGGAAGGCACTGGCCAGATGCTGATGTCATCCTCCTTAAGTCTTGGTTCAGTTATTCCTCAGTGAATCCCCTGGACCACCCGAGCACTGCTATCTTCTTTAGTTACCTTCTTAGCACCCATCACCACTTAACACCCTGTATAATTTACCAGTTCATTTCTTTGTCCGGTGTAAACTATGACACCTTTCTGAGCGGATCTATTTCAGTCACTGCTCTGCCTCCCACTGCACCTAAAATACAGGTTGGTACATAATGGGCGTCAGTGGGCTCTTGTTAAACAAATGGCAAGACCAACAAATACCACATTTCACCCTTTCCACTTAGGAAGCAAGGTTAGAGCAATTGTCCCAATTGTGTTGGGACAATGAATGAATCACAAGGGACAAAGTGATCTACAGAACAGACTTGATATCAAAGTTTTACTTTATTTGCTACGTGTGTGCACATGAGAAGTCAACCCTGGGTGTTATTACCCAGGAGCGATCTACCTTTTTTTTGGGGGGGGGGGGATTTGGTTTTTTTTTTTCGAGACACGGTTTCTCTGTGTAGCCCAGGCTGTCCTGGAACTCACTCTGTAGACCAGGCTGGCCTCGAACTCAGAGATCTGCCTGCCTCTGCCTCCCAGAGTGCTGGGATTACAGGCGTGAGCCACCACCGTCCAGCTTTTTTTTTTTTTCCTACCTTGTTTTTTGAAACAGGGTCTCTCTCTGGGATCTGGAACTCATCAGGAAGGCTACATTGGCCAGTCAGTGAGCCCCAATCACTCAGATTATACAAATGTGCCTATCTTATGCAGGTTCTAGGAGTTAAACTCAAATCTTCATGCTAGTATGACAAACTTTTTATCATCTGAACTATCCAGCTCCTGAAATAAATTTTTATAAAGAATATATTCTCAGGGCTAGAAAGATGCCTCAGCAGTTAAGAGCACTGACTGCTCTTCCAGAGGTCCTGAGTTCAATTCCCAACAACTACATGGTGGCTTACAACCATCTGTAATGGGGTCTGATGTTCTCTTCTGGTGTGTCTGAAAACAGCTATAGTATACTCCTATACATAAAACAAATAAATAATTCTTTTTAAAAAAGAATATATTCTCTAGGGGCTGGAGATACAGCTCAACTGGTAAAGTGTTCAATCTCTGGTACCACATAAGACAAGGTGTGGTGGTGCATATCTGTAATCATAGTGTTTGAAAGACAAGTAGCAGGAGGATCCTTCCTGTATTATAGGCCAGAAAATTCAAGGCAGATTGGTGCTATACACAAAAATGCTATCACCTCCAGTCACTAAAACAAAATAAAAGCAGGATCTGCATAGCTTTAAACTTTTTTTTTTTTTTTTTTTTTGAGAAAGGTTCTCTCTCTGTAGTACTGGACATCCTGGTCTACTTACTATGTGCACCAGACTGGCCTTGAACTCAGACATCCATCTGCTTTCATGCTGGGATTAAAAACATTCACCATTATGCCTGGCTAAATCATTTTTAATAATATTTTTCAAGATTTATTTGCATATAAGTGTTTTGCCTGTGCGTGTGTATGTCTGTGTACTACATGCATGCCTTGTGCCCTTGGAGGTCAAAAGAGGGTATCATGTCCTCTGGAACTGGAGTTATGGAGTGAGTTATGCAGTCGTGTGAGCCACCATGTAAGAACTAGAAGTTGAATTCTAGTTCTTTGCAAGGACAGGTGCTCTTAACCACTGAGTCATCTCTCTAGTCCCAAGTTTACTTTTTAATTAATTAATTACTTTATGCAAGGTCAGAGTATGTACCATGGCACTCACATGGAAGGTTGCTGTCCTTCTTCAGGACAGTCTCAAGAACTGAACTCCAGTTATGAAGCTTACTGGCAAGCACTGTAGCCTATGGAGCCATTTCTTCAATTCCTGCATAGCTTGGTTGGGCTTTCAACAGAGTGGTTTATGCCAGGCAGTGGTGGTGCACGCCTTTAATCCCAGCACTTGAGAGGCAGCGGCAGGTGGATTTCTGAGTTCTAGGCCAGCCTGGTCTACAGAGTGACTTCTAGGACAGCCAGGGTTATACAGAGAAACCCTGTCTCAAAAAACCAAAACCAAAAAAAAAAAAAAAAAAATGTGGTTTCCACTTGGATCACTTCTCAGGAGAAATCCACATTGAGGGCTCATTAACACCCTGTGCTGTGAGAAGCAGCCAAGTGGAGGAAGCACCTTGCCAGATAGCTGAGCAAGCTTCCTGGAAGGCGGGCCTCTGGCTCTGCTCTAGTCTCCAGATACATTTAAACCAGTAATTATCAACTTGTGGGCAGTAACCCTTTGGGGGATAAAATGACCCTTTCACAGGGCTCACCTAAGACCATTGGAAAACATAGATATTTATATTACAGTTCAAAACAGTAGCAAAATCACAGTTATGAAGTAGCAATAAAAAGAATTTTATGGTTGGGGGTCACCAAAGATGAGGAACTGTATTAAAGGGTGGCAACATTAGGAATGTTGAGAACCACTGCTATAGACCCTCAGTCTTGGAGTCAAGGGAATGGAAGAACAGAGGCAAACCATTTCTTCTCTGGACAGTCTCTGATCCACTAAGATCAATCTAATAGATGAATGCTAAGTGGCAGGGAGAATTTTACATTGTTATGTGTAAGGTTACACATTATTTACTTATTTGCATATGTATGGATATGTATGCCCCGGTCACTCTGCATGAGTGAAAGTCAAAATTACTACTGGTCGGAGTCTTTGTCTCCTTTTACCATGTGGGAATTGAGAATTGAACTCAGCCATTGCATTTGCAAAGTGGGCTCTCATATAAATTTTTACACTACATTCATATATGAAAGTCACACTATCTTGCGTTGGCCTAAAGCACCTCATCTGAATGCTTCCATGTTTTCCTAATCCTCAGGAAACCCTGCCCAATCACAAAGACTTAAATCTAGGTGTTCACTACTTCTGCAAAAACTGTAGAAATGTTACTTGGGCACTTGGATCCAAAACAATCACAAACATTTTAGTTCCTGTCCAACTCAGAGTATCCATGTTAGTGCTAATGGCCACTTGTTTCCCTCTAGACACAGGGTTTTGTTTTGTTTTGTTTTGTTTTGTTTTGTTTTGTTGAGACAGGATTTCTCTGTGTAACAGACCTGGCTGTCCTGGACTCAATTTGTAGATCAGGCTGGCCTCAAACTCACCGAGATTCACTTCCCTCTGACTTCCAAGTGCAGAGATTATAGGTTTGTGTCACCACACCAGCTGAAATTTGTATTTTTAAAGAAGCTGTGGCTGGTTATAAGAAATTGCTAGGAGCCTGAGAAAGGGATTGGTTCTAGATAAATTACTTCACCAAAAGAATAGAACTACTACTCAAGCAGAGTGCTCATCAATCAACTAAATAAATTAACAAAATCTATTTTCAATATTTTAGGTTCATCCAAAGTCCTATATCTGTTGGTACTATTTCGTTATGTCAAATGGATATCTGTAGGCTTAGGTTTTTCAAAACCTATTTTAATAAGGGTTTTTAAATGCTTTAACCTCCCTTCTAGCCCACCACCCACCAGAGGTGTGGAAAGGTTCATAGAACAAAGGAGGATACAGACAAGCTTAGAGATAGTTCTTTGGGGTGATTCTAATCTTTGTTGTCAGGTTATCAGTTCAGTTCATATGAATCAGCAGCAGTAGCTCAATTCAGAAGAAACTGTGAGGCTCTGCCAATCAGCCTGAGTTCACGCAGAAGTGGCAAGAAGTCACTGGAATATCACAAGAAATTCTTTACGAAGTCACAATAAATGCTGATCAGCAAAGAAGGCCAGGCGAATCAATGCCAGGGCATTGTCCGCTGTCTGCTGGGCTGTATTTATATCGTTCCTAAACATCACCTGTCCTCTCAAGCATCTGGCAAACCATCACATGCCCTTTTTCAGACAGCTTCCAGAAAAAACACCATGTGTCTGTTCTCAGCAAAATATTCCCCAAGTGCTTGTTTCAGCAAAACATCCTCTCACAAGACAGTTTCCAGGAAAACATCACATGACGCAACCAAGTCTCCAAAGAAACCAGAGATTTCCGCTTCAGATATCATTTGTGTGAATTTTCTGATGACCTTTGAGGGAATCCTTAGCCTAATAACCTCCTGACAAAGTTTGTGCATTCTAGTTGACATATTCTTGACAACAGTCTTCAGCGTCTTAGCAGTGAAACATTTAAACTAGCCACAGAGACAAACAGATCAAAACAATGAAATACAATAAAAGTTTTATTTTTGTTCACAAAATGTTGAGAGGTTTACTCCCAATATTTATTCAGGCACCTTTCCTTCTCATCGTCTTTAAAAATGGCATTAAAACATGGCATTCAAGGTTGACCTAGAAGCCAGATTCATTTTAATTTTTTTTCATTTATTTAGTATGGGAGAGGGGTAGAGTTGCAGGTGTCTTCTGTGACATTTGGAGGTCAGAGGGCACCTCTTTCCTTCCACCTAGTTTGAGGTAGAATTTCTGTTGTTTCTTTCCCTGGTCAGGTACTCAAGGATAGCTGACTCAGGATCTTTTAGCTGATTTCCCTTTATTCAGCTCCCATTTCACAGTAGGAGTGCTGGGATTACAGATATTTGCCAACCTATCCTTCATTCTGTGTGGTTTCAGGGGACCTAACTCAGGCTATTAGGCTTGTGTGGCAAGTCATTTTTATCAGATAAGCCTTCCCTAGGCTGCTCACACTCATTTTATTCTGAAGGGCCTGTCCTATCTCAGCAATCTCGTATTTGTCAGACCTGGTTATGCCATAAATCATAGGCACCCTGTTCTAGCAGCCAGTCACAAAGAGAGGCTTACCCGAACTGAAGACTGGAAATTCTAGAGGGTCTACCACTTGGAGGAAAACTGAAATTATGACTTATGAACAGAATACCAGACTGTGATTGTGAGAAGACTTATCTAACAAGATATGGTTTCATATAGAAGGAGTTTTCATAGAAAGAGCCAGAAGCATCTGTGAATTCTTTGATATATCCTGCAGGTAACCTTGGAACAAAGCTTTTCAAATATTCATAGTCAGTAAGATGGTTTCTCCTGCTGAATCCTGTTTTTCCTGTACATGTACTGACAACAAGAACTGTTTTCTTACAGACTTTGAAGAGCTTTTTCCTGTCAAAATCTTCATGGATCAAATGGGTGATTCTTTTGTCAGAAAGATTTAGCCTCAGGACATCCTCTCTTCCTGAATTCTCTGGTACATATTTAGAGCTGATCTTACCCATATTCACTGAGTTCATAAGACTTCTTTGTATAATGATTTCTCTTGCATATTCTAAGGTTTGACTAAGATTCTAAGTCTTCAGCTAATTGGCTAAACGGTTTCCTACATTCATTACATCGGGAGGATTTCTCCCCTGTATGAATTCTCTCAAGGTCACTAAGGATTACACTTAAATGGTTTCTTCCCAGGGCGGATTCTTTGGTGTACCCTGAGGGTTGATGTTGGTACAAATTTTTTCCATGGCCATGACATTTGAACAGTTTCTCTCCTCTTTGATGTTAAAGTAGATGATCCTTTTGCCAGAAGGATTTTTCATGTTCATTACATCATGTCACCTTAAGTTCTTTGATGTATTCTTCAGTTCGATTTCTTTCTTTTTTTTTTTTAAGATTTATTTATTTATTTATTATATGTAAGTACACTGTAGCTGTCTTCAGACATACCAGAAGAGGACATCCAATCTCATTACAGATGGTTGTGAGCCACCATGTGGTTGCTGGGATTTGAACTCAGGACCTCTCAGTGCTCTTAATTGTTGAACCATCTCTCCAGCCCTCCAGCTTGATTTCTGGCCATAAGTTTTCCCACATACAACACTGAAAGGCTTTTGTTCCTCTATGGATTCCCTGATGTCCTCTGAAGGTTGACTTTTGAACAAATGGTTTTCCATATCCACTACATTCATGTGGTTTCTCTCCTGTGTGGATTCTTTGATGTCCCCTGAGAGCTGACTTTTGAACAAATGTTTTCTCACATCTGTTACATTTACATGGTTTCTCTGCTGTGTGCTGACTTCTGGGAGAAAACCTTTCCACAGTCATTACATGCAGATGGTTTTTCGCCTGTGTGAGTTCTGTGATATTGAATGGGATGTCCTTTCTGATAGAAGGATTTTCCATGTTTATTATTACAGTTAGGGTTTTATCTCACCACGAGTTCTTTGGTATATTTTGTGTAGTGTCTGATATGGCCTGTTTTCATGACCTTTAGATGAGTCCTGTTATTAGGTTCTAACATCCTCTCCTGTGACAGTTTCCTAAGGTCAAAGGAGCAGTGACTGCCTGTAGCTATTCCCACGTGCATTATATTCAAAGTGTTTCAGACTAATAATTCATTGTCTCCCTCCAGAGAAGACTGCTTAGAGCATGTTCCACACTGGTAAAGACAAGGGTGTTTCTCTGTGCTAATTCTGTGGTCAGAGAAAGTGTCTGACCAGTTTTTCCTATACAAGTTGTCTCTGCAGGGTTTCTCTTCTGCATGAGAATCCTTAAGTGTGACACAGCCTGAACACATATTTTCCAATTCCATTACCACTGAAATCTTGTTCCAGTGTTTGAAACTTTGATATGGCATGAGAAGTGTAGTTTTCAATGGTGCATCATAGAAGGCCTTGTGCAAATATGACACAGTTACCAAAGGTCTGAATTAGGAGCTAGAGAGATAGCTCAGTGTCTTAGAGAACTTGCTGCAGAGGGCCCAGGCTTGGTTCCCAGCACCCATACAGGCAGTTCACAACCACCTGTATTCCAGCTCCAGGGGATCCAGAGTTTTCTGTACTCTGCAAGCACCTCAACATACATGTGCACATAAACCCACACAAGTGTACACACATACACATAAATAAAATAAGAAGAAAGGTCTGAATTCTCTGTGTAATCTAAATATCAATTTTTTCCCTGCTTGTTTGCTTTGGGTTTTGTTTTGTTTCCTTTTGTTTGGAGACAGGGTTTCTCTGTACAGCCCTCGATGTCCTGGTACTCACTCTGTAAACTAGGATGGCCTCGAACTCAGAAATGTGCCTGCCTCTGCCTCTCAAATGCTGGGATTAAAGGCAGGCACCAATATGCTCACAGCTTGCTTTTTTTTTTTTTAATCTTTTTGAATATACTAATATATAAGTTTCTAAAAATATAATTGAGTTTTGCCTGTTTCTAAACTTTATATAAATGTAACCACATGTTTCTTTTCTTTTTTTAAAGATTTATTTATTATATGTAAGTACACTATAGCTGTCTTCAGACACACCATAAGAGGGTGTCAGATTTCTTTACAGATGGTTGTGAGCCACCATGTGGATTCTGGGATTTGAACTCAGGACCTCTGGAAGAGCAGTCAGTCTTCTTAACTGCTGAGCCATCTCTCCAGCCCCCACATGTTTCTTTATAGTTTGATTCTATGTAATTATTTTCTATTTTACTTTTTTTACTTTATTGAGATAGGATCTCACTATATGTAGCCTTGGGTAAAGCGGAACTCAGTAGCTATAAACTGGGCTGGGCCTCTAATTTACAGACATCTACCTATTTCTGCCTTCCAAGTGCTGGGATTAAAAGTGTGTGCCAGCCGGGCAGTGGTGGTGCACACCTGTAATCCCAGCACTCTGGGAGGCAGAAGTAGGCAGATTTCTGAATTCAAGACCAGCCTGGTCTACAGAGTAAATTCCAGGACAGCCAGGGCTATACAGAAAAACCCTGTCTCGAAAAAACCAAATCAAAAAAACCAAAAAAAAAAAAAACCCCCCCAAAAAAAAAAAAAAAAAAAAAAAAAAAGAAAAAGAAAAAGAAAAAAAAAGAAAAAAAAGAAAAAAAAGAAAAAAAGTGTGTGCCACCATTCTCAGCCTTGGTTTTAGTTTTAATATGTTTATAATTATTATACAAATTTTATGTGGCTCTATAATTCCTTTTTAAAGAATATAACTATTTCTCTGGTCCACTGCTAATTAGCCAAATGTTTCCCAATATGGAACAACATTCCCATTTCTAGTCTATTTTACATTCTTAAGAACATAATTACACCTTTGTAGTGTGCATAGCTAGCAAAGAGAGCACATGATTATGTCACATTACTCTACTGGAGAGCGTCCTGATTTCACAGTGGTTTTGAGTTTTCATTTCTGTCTGTGGAGACAGGATCTGATACTCCATATCCTTACCAGGATTTAACTGGCACATTTGGTACTCTTGCCCAATCTTTTCTCTTAGTTCAACTTACATTTCATTGTATATTTTAATCTAGTGTTCCACAAAAAAAATGAATGGGATTCAGTACAGTTTTAGACTTACTTGCCATTTTGAAAGTTTCTGTTCAACGTCTTTTACCCACTTTTCAGTTAGTTTGTCTGCCTTTCCCAACATCTTTAGTAAACTGATCTCTTCTACAATACTTCCTCTATACACTTGTCCTGTAACTCTGGCTTTTTTATACCTTTAATGTTATTTTTTATTATCTTTTAAAAATTATGGTTTTTGCATGTGGTTTGTGCACAGGTATGTACATGCAGAGGCCAGGGTATATATTTTCTATAGGTATCTTCCTTAATCAATGTTTATTCCTTTGGGACAGGGTCTCTTATTGAGCCTTAAATTAATCATCTTGACTAGGCTGGCTGAACAGTGAACTCCTAGAGTCTGCATGTCTCCAATGTAAGGGTTACAGGCACCTGCAGCCATGCCTAGCTATTTAATTTGGGTGCTCAGGATTCTTACTCATGTCCTCATGCATGCATGGCAAATGCTTTTACCAATGAGTCATTTCTCAAGCCTGTGCTGGATCATTTTAATGTCAACTTGACACAAGCTGAGGTCATCTGAGAAGAGGGAAACTCAATTGGAAAAATACCTCCATAAGATCAGGCTGTGGGCAAACCTGTGGGGCATTTTCTTGTTTAGTGATTAATGGGGGAGGGCTCAGCCTATTGTAGGTGGTTCTATCCCTTGGCTGGTGGTCCTGGGTTCTATAGGAGGGCAGGCTGAGTAAGCCATGGGGAGCAAACCAGTAAGTAGCCCACCTCCATGTCCTCTGCATCAGCTGCTGCCTCCTGGTTTCTGCCTGTTCTGACTTCCTTCAAGGATGAACTACAATATGGAAGTGTAAACCAGATAAACCCTTTCCTCTCCAATTTGCTTTTGATCATGGTCTTTTATCACAGCAACAAAAACCCCTAAGACAATCATGTCTTAGTTAGGGTTTTATTACTGCGATGAGACACCATAACCATGGCAACTCTTATAAAAGAAAACATTTAATAGGGGCTGGCTTGCAGTTCAGAGGTTTAATTCATTATGATCATGGTGGGAAGCATGGCAGAGTGCAGGCAGGAATGGTACTGGGGAAGGAGCTGAGAGTTCTACATCTTGATACACAAGCTTCAGGGAGAGACTGCCACACTAAACCTAGCTTGAGCCCACCTCCACAGTGACACACTTCCTCCAATAAGGCCATACCTACTCCAACAGGACCACACCTCCTAATAGTGCCACTCCCTATGAGCCAAGCATTCAAACATGTGATTCTATAGAGGTCATGCCTATTCACTGAAAAGTCCTAAAGTCTTATACAAGCAAAGTTTTAAAAATTATTGTGGTTAGGTGTGGTAGTGCATGCTTTTAATCCTAGCACTGGGGAGGCAGAGGCCGGTGGATCTCTGTGAGTTCAAAGCCTGGGTAAAAAAAGTGAGTTTCAGGCCAGCCAAAGCTACATAATGAGATACTGCTTCAAGTTAATTTCAAAACTTTTGTTTTTTTATTTTATTTTATTTATTTATTTATTTATTTATTTATTTATTGAGCCAGGATCTGCTATGTTAGCCAGCCTGGCTTTGAACTCTTGGACTTAAGCAATTCTCCCAGCTCAGTCTTCCGAGTAGATGAGACTTTAGGTATGTGCTATCACGACCGGCATTACAAAATTTAAATTTTTGATGGGGTCAAGTTTAGCAATAATTTTTCATTATTTGGATTTTTGGTGTTTTTAGAATTTTCTCACAAGCCTTGCAAAACAAAGGTGTTTGCCCCTATAAGCAGCCTAACCACCGTTAAGTTCTCTTTATTGGTGTTTAGCAGCTTACCTGGGTGACTGCAGTTTGAGAATTTCTCCTCTAAGAGCCAAGGTGCTTCTTGTTACAACATGTGTATCACTTCTGGTTTGGAAAGGAAGAACCCTGTTGACCGAGAACATGTGAGAGTTGTGTGATCCGGGTCCCTCAGTGTCTGCTTCCCACCCTGGGGTGCAGGGGAGCATGTCCCCACCAGGACCAGTCCTCCAGTGAAGCTGGCCTGACTGGGCCCCACACCCTTCAGGAATCTCAACTCCACTGCAGGACAGAAGGCCTGGTGCCACCTGCTCCTGTACAAAGCTAAGTGAGGATGCAGTTCCCAGAAGGCTGCACAATAACCTTAGCTATCTCAGACTGAGAATCCCAGAATGCTTCACCTCTGCTAGTTCACTCATCCTGGTGTTTGTTCTTGGAAGGTTTAGGGAATAATACCGCACTATGGAAAGTCTATCTTGATACCTGAAACCCTAGTTCTGCTGAGCACCAGAGACTGTGGTTTAGATTGTATAACACAAGAGCAAATGCAATGTGGGTCCTGGATAGCATCTTAGTTGCAGAGACCAAGCTGAAAAAATGCATCCAGGATCAATAAGCAAAACTTGTCTATGGACTGGATATCACACTTATATTTTAAAAAAGTTATAGTGATTCCTATTACTTGTAACTGTACTGGGATTATGTAGGTAACTGGAGTCGCTGTTTTAGCAATGTATATTAAAGTATTTCAAGTATACCTATAGGGCTAGGGATATCTCATATACACATTTACCTATTGAATCTACATATTTTCATGTTTTCCATATTTTATATGAAGAAAATTGTAAAACATCTACTTGTGTGTTTTTATGTGTGTGTATGCTGGTGGAGGCTAGTAATGGGTTCTCTTCTTCTACTATATGGGTCCTGCCATCAAACTCAAGATGTCAAAAGTTGGCAGCAAATACTTTTACCCTCTGAGCCAATCTTGCCCCGTCTTGCTGGCCCTTGGAAAATATTTTAATATGAAGCTTGTGCAGGGAAAAGTCTGGACTGTCATTTTGATATATAGTTGTTCCCTCCAGATTCTATCAAAATCAAGAGATTGACAAAACTCTGGAGTAAAAATTGTTTGAAGGCTATTCTGTCTGCATTTTGCACCAGCAATGTCAGATTTCATGAGCTGCCATATTGGTGTGTGGGTTCTTCAACATGAGGTGAGTCACTCATGCTCCAGTAAGTAACCCAATAAATCTATTGAGTCATCAAACTAGACTCAAATTGAATCCTGTTTTTGGACTATGGTTGGAGTCCTTCTCTCTGGGAAGTCGTGCAGCACAGTTCCTAAGTGCCCTTGAATTTAGACTGGCCAAGAGAAGACACAGACAAACAGCTATTGTGAACAAAACTGTACACTGAAACAAAATTTAGAAAATTGAGTTCACTATCATCATATGAGAATAAAACCTGTGATCCTATTTCTGGAAAAACAATAAAAGCTTTTTAAAGCCAGGCAGTGATGGCCCACACCTTTAATCCTAGCACTTGGGAGGCAGAGACAGGCAGATCTCTGTGAGTTCGAGGCCAGCCTGGTCTACAGAGGGAATTCCAGGACAGCTAGGGCTTCTCAGAGAAACCTTGCCTCAGGGAGGGAGAATAAAAAAGCTATTTACTTGTAGTAGTAGTAGTAGTACAAAAAAAGACAAAGACACACACACACACACACACCAAAATAAAACAAAACCCTGAAAGCATGCTCAAACTCAAATAAGAATACTAACTACACATCGTGCCTTTTTTGGAGGCTGTTGAACTCTTACACATGCACCTTCTGACATTGCAATGGAACTTCAAGGCAATGCAGGGGAAAGCTCTGAGCAAATCTGATGACAGCCTCATCACTCACACGCACAAGCAGACACGCACTTTGGTTATTTTATGACAGATATTTTATATGTAGTGAGAGAATAAGTTTCAATTAGCAAGAAAATAATCAATTATTCTTACCAGTTAGTGCAGTTTAGGTGACTATAATCTTAATGAAGACCCTAATGAAAACCTTAAATATATTAGATGAAAGGACCGTAATTTCTTTAACAATTAATTAACTAATTATTTTGTTTTGTTTTGAGACAGGGTCTTACTATGTATCTCTGGCTGTCTTGGAACTCATTATGTAAATCAGATTGGTTTCAAATTCATAGAGACCTACCTGCCTCTGACCCTGAATGCTAGGATTAAGGGGTATGTGTTACCATGCCTGGCTGATTTCCTTTTGTAAAGCAGACTTCGTGTGTGTGCTTGTGTATGCAGGTGCCCATGTACCTCAGCATTCTGAAGGAGGCCAGAAGACAAGTCTCAGGAAGTAGTCTTCACTTGTTGAAGCCCCCATCTTGTAGAAAGTTTTCTTGTTTCTGCTTCAGAGCTTTGCAGTCTAGGATAGCTGGCTAGAAAGCATGCAAGAAATTCTCCTATCTCTCTCTCCATCCCCCACCTCACTGTTGGAGTGACAGGATTACAGATACCACCACATCAGGCTTCTTACTGGGTTCCAGGGATGGGAGCTTAGGTTGCTAGGCTCTCCTGACTAGTGGTTTTACCTGCTGAGACATCTATCTCAGTAGCCCAAATGATGTAATCCCAGCACTTGGTAGGTAGCAGCTGGAGGATCAGAAGTTAAATGTCATTTCTATCTGTGTAGCAAGTTCAAGGGCAGTCGGGACTTCCTGAGACCCGGCTGCAAACAAAACAGGACAACAACAAAAACTTTAAAACACAGTTTTCTTCTATCGAATTTAAATAACACTGTGTTTGTTTTCATTTCATGGTTTTTTGTGTATTCTATTTTAACAAAAAAATCTAGCATGCCACAAAATAAAACTAGTTTCTTCATTTTTTTAAAACAAAATTTGTACTTTATTTTACTAGTGTATACAATTTACCTTGAATAATGTTTAGTTAGATTCATTCAATATTTATGTATGCTTTGCCTGCCTGTATGTATGTACATCACTTGCATATATGGTGACCCTGGAGGTCATGAGAGGGTTTTGGAACCCCTGGAAATGATGTTACAAATGGTTGTTAGCTGCCATGTTCTCTTACAGAGCAACAAATGTCATTAATCACTGAGCTTTCTCTTCAGCACTGAGTAAATTTTATATATGAAAGATCAAGGTGTGCAAGATATGTGAATATCTGGTTATTTTAGCATCAATTTTGAAACCAGTTATCCTTTCCCATCCAGCTACCACAGAACAAATGATGAATTTCAGGTGCAGCACAAAGGGTTTAAAGAAGGAAAGAACATGTTGTTTAACATAAAGCAAGATAAGGCCTGAGCAGATTACAGCTTTTCTCGAATATGTGAGGTATGTAAATCACAGAGCAAAAGCTGACCAATGTAGAGTAGAGATTGCCAAACCTGTTGGAACATGATTGTTAAGAAACTGAACCTCTCATACAAGTTAAAATGTTGGGTATAAAGTACAGTGTCATAAGTGAAGGAATTGTTTCCCAGGGGCTGTAAGTACAGCCCACACCACCGAGGGGAGAACAGGGGTTTACTATGTTATATGCAATTGTTACCCCAAAATAACACTAAATTATACAGGAAGCACTGGCTTCTTTGAAATTAGCCCTTCTGAAGTGCACAAATCAGAAGGCACCAGGACAAGAGGAATGTGGTAGGGCACTATGAATTTCCAAATTTCCTGTCAAAGGCTTGTCATTAATGTGCATGTAGAAAGCTGCAGCTAGCTGGGCAGTGGTGGCGCACGCCTTTAATCCTAGCATTGGGAGGCAGAGGCAGGCAGATTTCTGAGTTAAAGGCCAGCCTGGTCTACAGAGTGAATTCCAGGACAGCCAGGGCTACATAGAGAAACCCTGTCTCAGAAAAAAAAAAAAAAAAAAGAAAGAAAGAAAGAAAGAAAGAAAGAAAGAAAGAAAGCTGCAGCTAATGTCAGAATTGCTTATAAAGCAAGGGAGACATAATTCTTTTACATGTATGAGTTTTAATATATATAATATAGATAGATAGATGATAGATAGATAGAGATATCTGTTAAGTGACAAGCTTATATTCCTAAAACAGACAACTCAAAGCATTTACCAGCTCCTTTTCTGTCAGTTCTAACCTTACCACAGGTGACACAGCGATAGACTAGGAGTTATAAATAAGTTCATTTTCCCATTTTCATTATTTTAGTATTTTTTAAAATATATAAAAAACAAGCCACACCACAGACCATATGTAGTTAATGATTCTACTCATATGTGTTGGGTAAAACCATGCCAGGAAGTTTGGTAAGGTAGAGCAGTTTGAGACCCAGAGACTTAGAGGGCACACGCCTGAAATTTAGGTGACTTCCTGCTCCCTCCCAGATTCCTGACCTGAGACACGTGCCATGATTCTCACATAAAAGAAATGTGTCCTATGGTCACATAGACCCAAAACAGAGTTCTCCATGCTAATGAGGTACCTAGAGGCCCAGAGGGCTTAGCCAATAAGCTTCCCTTCCCAAACATTCCTCCCAGTAAAAGGTATTTAATCTTAGGTCTACTCTGAGAAGTGGGTATGGTTTATTATGCATCCATTTTCTGCCACGAATAACTAATAAACTGTTAAGAACCATGGACTGTCTCTTTCATCAAGATCCACCGTGGGGAGCCATGGAGAAGGCATTAAACTACAGAGCTGCAACTTAATTTTCCCTTAGAAGGCCTCTCTGCGATCCCAGCCACAATCACAACCAAGCTTGCCTCCACCAAGCTAAGGACAATCACCACTGGGACAAGCCAGAGTCCTGTCCCGTGTCTCCCCCCCCCCACACACTAGACACTGTCTCCAGCCTGTGCCAACTCTGTTCTCTGTTCTTCCATGACTCCCAGCCCCGCCTGGATGCCCAAGGGCCAGAGAACCCCACAGCCCTGGCCTTGTTGCAGGCCCAGGGACCTCGGAAACAGCTCTGGCTTTTCCACACTTCAGATTGAACTTTTCCACCTCCTGAGTGGAGCTCTGCACTTCCCTACAGCCTGGCACTTGCCCAGCAGTAGTGTGGGATGAGCACAGTCAAACTCCCCTGTTCCACTTTCCCAAGAAGTCTTGCCCAGCAGTGGAGCAGATGCAGACCTCTGAGTTGTTATTTGGAAACTGGGCTCAGGTGGAAAAGTGAGAGGTTACAGAGACTTGGGTTCTAATTTTCCTTTTCCAGCTAGTGCATGGACTCTTCCAAGTCTCACAAATGCAATACATTACAAAGTAAGGAATGAACAAAGATCTCACCTGACATGTTCATTTTCTGTGGCTCTTGATAATGTAGAGAGCTGTGAAAGCCCAGCTGGGGAGACAGGAAGTGGACCAGGTCACAAGGTCAACTTACCTCACTGTTCCTAGATTCACAATCCCTGTGTTTTAAACCCAGACATAGAGTAGCGCTAAAGACGAGCCCCTTAGGCCTTGAAAAGGCAGTAAGAAGGATTATGGACAGACTGCATTATCTCTATGTAACTCTGAAATGATTGTGGAACATAAACCCATTTTAATGAAAAAAATTTCTAGATTGTATTAACGAAGATGCACATGTCTTCCTAGATAATGAAATAAGGACTACTTTAGTTAACATATTCCAAAGACTCCAAAGGTTTGCTTATTAAAATTAACTTAGTGGAGGCTGGAGAGATGGCTCAGAAGTTAAAAGCACTCATTGCTCTTGCAGTGAATCTGGGTTCAGTTCCCACCACCCACATGAGGTGGCTCCAACTTCAGAGGATCTGATGTCTCTGACCTCCAAGGACAATTGTACTAATGTGCTCATACCTACAGGCATGTGCACACCTAGGCATAATTAAAAAAAATTAAAAATAAGCATATAAGAATTAACTAGCTAGGTATAAGGCTGAACCACTCTGAATGTGCCTGATCATGTCTGGTCCAAAATTAACTTAGATCTTTTGTGTGGGTCACTGATCCTTGACACAGAGAATATATAGAAAATGTACAAAAAGAGATGAGGGTTTTGAGGAGTTGTTTTTTAACCTGAACTTGAAGGAATAAGGGGCCAGAATAGCAATGCTGTTGAGGGGAAGGATCAGGGATGAGAAAATAAAGAAGTTAGAAAGTTGGAATCAGGAGGTCTGCATGAACTGATGACACGTGTCAGCAATTTTATTAATAAGTACAGCATCTTATCTATTTGCAGGGGGGTGGAGAAATGGACCAGACTTAGCAGAAAACTATCCCACAATGGGACAAAGTCAACAGGAATCTAACCAAGCAATGCTGCACAAAAGTAACACCTGCTATCTCAAGTTTGTCACAGACCAAGTAGCCTTGGGACTGACAACCACAACCCTTGAATGCGGACGTGTTGGGTTCCCAGGATCTGAAATGGCAGCTTCCCCAAGGCCCTTGACACTAGGCCATTACTAGCTCCACCAAGCATGTTCCTGGTTTGAGACATGGAACTGTGATCTTTCTCCATTCATCACGGATCCAGGGAAAACTTGGCTACTAACAGTTTTCACTCATTTATTACTAAGTGTGGGCCTTAGTTAGGGCTTTACTGCTGTGCACAGACATCATGACCAAGGTAAATCTTATAAGGACAACATTTAATTGGGGTTGGCTTACAATTCAGAGGTACCATCCATTATCATCAAGGTAGAGTGTGGCAGCATCTAGACAGGCATGGTGCAGGCATAGCAGAGAGTTCTACATCTTCATCTGAAGGCTGCTAGTGGAAGACTGGCTTCCAGGCAGCTAGGATGAGAGTGTTAAAGCCCACAACCACAATTCCATGCCTACTCCAACAGGGTCACACCTTCTAATAGTGACACTCCTCGGGCTGAGCATAAACAAACCAAGAGAGAGAGAGAGAGAGAGAGAGAGAACATGTATAGAAGTCAGGTCTCTCTCCTACCACATATTCAAAGAACTGAAGTCAGTTTGTCAGGATTAACAGCAAATACTTCTAACCAATGAGTTATTTTGCTGTCCAGAGATGTCTTGTTGTTTTGCTTTTTGACACAGAGACAGGGTTTCTCTGTGTAGCTCTGTAGTCCTGAAACTTACTATATAGACTAGACTGGCCTCAAACTCAAGAGATCTGCCTGCCTCTGCCTCCCAAATGCTGTGATTAGAGGTGTTTACCACCACCACTACTACTGAGTGAGATAAAATGTTTTAAGTCAAGTAATTTTAACTTTTTTTAAAAAGACTTGGGGAGAGAACACACCACTCCTCTTTTTTTAAAAAAGATTTTAAAGCATTATTTATTATTATATATGTAAGTACACTGTAGCTTATTTATTATTATATATGTAAGTACACTGTAGCTGTCTTCAGACACCAGGAGAGGGCGTCAGATCTCATTACAGATGGTTGTGAGCCACCATGTGGTTGCTGGGATTTAAACTCAAGACCTCTGAAAGAGCAGTCAGTGCTCTTAACCACTGAGCCATCTCTCCAGCCCCCTAACTTTTTGTTTTAACAGGATGAACTTCCTGTAAAACCTTTAGATAAGATGCCATCAGTGACTCCCCTGGAATACACAGTGAAAACTACAAGTTTTTCCCATTGACAACTGAATAAACCCTTGCAAAGTCAGTAAACTGTTTATACCTAACATTTTTTTAAATGTTTCCTTGAAGCAAAACAGGCAACTTTGACTTGTATCATTATTCTGGGATTCTCTGACATCAGGGTACAATCATGAATGTCAAATGTGACATTGTGGGAGAGCAATGAGACTCTTGCAGAGTGGAGAAGGGACTGGGACTATCTAGGCACAGTGAGGGGGAAAAGAAAACCCCTTTTCTGCCTATTTGCCCACTTCTGCAGACCACACCAGCTGGGAGGCCTACCCTGGACCTCTTCAGTTCATCCTGCTGTTCTCAAATATTTTATTACTTTATTTTTTGTTTTTTTTTCTTGTTGTTGTTGTTTTGGGTTTTTTTTTGTTTTTGTTTTTTTTTGTTTTTTTGGTCATGAGTACCACAGCAATAACGTGGAGGTCTGAGGACAACTTGTAGGAACTGGTTCTGCCAATGTGGATTGCTGGGATGGAATTTACATCATCAAGCTAGAAAATGGCAGGAGCCTTCATCTGCAGAGCAATCTCAACAGCTCCATAATTAATCTTGTCTCAAGAGCCCCACCAAAGCAAAGTTCAAGGGAGGTGATATTCCTGTAAATTACAGACAAATGATCTCCAAGACAAGTTTTCTCTATGTAGCCCTGGTTGTCCTGTAGACCAGGCTGACCACAAACTTGCAAAGACCTGCCTGCCTCTCTCTCTCTCTCTCTCTCTCTCTCTCTCTCTGGTTTTTTGGATTTGTTTTTTTCGAGACAGGGTTTCTCTGTATAGCCCTGGCTGTCCTGAAACTCACTCTGTAGACCAGGCTGGCCTCGAACTCAGAAATCTGCCTGCCTCTGCCTCCCAGAGTGCTGGGATTACAGGCGTGCCCCACCATTGCCTGGTTTGCCTTTGTCTCTTGAGTGCTGGAATTAAAGGGTTGTGCTATCACCATGTGCCTGTTTTTTTTTTTTTTTTAATATTGGTAATTAAACTCATAACTCATTATGTGCTAGCAAGTGCTGTACCACAAAGCTATAGGCTCAACCTTTTTTATTCACTTGTTATTTTTTTAGATTTTACTTTTTATTAAATTGTGTGTGTGTGTGTGTGTGTGTGTGTGTGTGTGTGTGTGCCTGCAGCTGCGAGAGGCATCAGATCTGGTGCAGCTGGAGTTACTAGTTGTGAGCTATGTGCCGTGACTTCTAGAAACTGAAATTGGGTCCGCTGTAAGAATAGTATGGGCTCTTAATCTTTGAGCTATCTTTCTAATCCCTCGTTTGTTTCTTTTGTGACAGGATCTCTTTATATTCCATCCTGGCCTTTGTTGCCAAGTTCATGTCAATCCTTCCTGCCTCAGTTTTATTGTTTTTCTTTTTCTTCCCCCCTTGGTTTCTTAAGACAGGGTTTCTCTGTGTAGATCAGACTACCCTCAAATGCAGAGATCGACCTGCTTCTGCTTCTTATATCTAGAGCTGTGGAGACAGCTCAGTTAGTAGAGTACTTGCCTGACATTCATGAAAGCCTGGATTCCATGTCCTGCACCACAAGAACCAGGTATGAAATGCATTATCCATAGTCCCAGGTCTCCAGTGGTGGAACTGGGAGACTCAGAAGTTGAAACTTCTCCTTGGCTATGCAACAAGTTCAAGAAGAGCCTAGGACATACAAGACCCTGTCTCAAAAAAATTGTGATTGCAACCTCTCTCTCTCTCTCAAAGATTTATTTATTTAATGTATATGAGTATCCTGTCACTGACACACCAGAAGAGGGCATCAGATTCAATTACAGATGGTTGTGAGCCACCAAGTGGTTGCTGGGAATTGAATTCATGAGCCTTGGAAGAACAGTCAGTGCTCTTAACCACTGAGCCATCTCTCCAGCCCGGATTACAACTTTTCTTGCAGTCCATGAAGAATGTCAGGCCTGTACTAATAATTGAAACTGGTCCTCAATTTGAAACAAATTTGCCAGGCTGGAGAGATGGTTCAGTGGTTAAGAGTATCAACTGCTCTTCCAAAGGTCGTGAGTTCAAATCCCAGCAACCACATGATGGCTCACAACCATCTGTAATGAGATCTGATGCCCTCTTCTGGAGTGTCTGAAGACAGCTACAGCAAGCAAGGGGGGCCAGAGTGAGAAGAAAAAGTGTCTGAAGACAGCAACAGTGTACTTACATATAATAAATAAATAAATCTTAAAAAAAAAAAAAGAAAATAAATTTGCCAACAAACAAAGAGTAAATAGGGTAATTCTCTGAAATGGCATAAGATTACCATCTACAATTATCTCTTGCTTGTTTTCCCCAAAGGTCCTGCCAACCACTTTTCAGCTTTCTTGTCTCTGATTGTGGCAACATCGTATCAGTGAAGCCATGCAGGATTCATCTGTGACTGGCTCATTTCATCTGGAGGAAGGGTCTCAAAGAATCTCCTACCTTTTAGAGGCTGAGTTGCATTCCAGTGTCTGTCTACACACATTGTGTTTATCTATCCATCCAAAGACATTTGCTTCCACCTTCCAGTCACGACATTGCTGTGAATATGGGTACACAATGCTCTCTTTGTGAGTCTGCTTTAATTCACCTGTGCATAGATCCAGATTCTAGTCAGATTATAATTCTGGGTTATTTTTTAAAAAAGATTTATTTATCATTTTATGTGTGTGTGTTTGATAGCATGCATGCATATGCACCATGGGAGTACCTGGTGAATATGGAGGCCAGAAGAAGGTCTAGGAACCCCTGTAATTGGAGTTATAGGTAGTTGTGAGTTACCATGTGGGTGCTGGAAATTGAACCTAAGTCCTCTGGAAGAGCCAACCAGTGCTCTTAATTACTGAGCTGTCTCTCTAGTTATATATATATATACAATAATTCCTCATGACTTCTTCCCTGTAGCCTCTATGACCTCTCTATTCCTTTTGACTATATATTTGCATGACTCAGGTACTTCATATCAATGAATCATACAATGCTTGTCTATTTATTTCTGGCTTATTTTACTTAGCATGCTTGCAGAGTTATAGAATGTGACTGTAAAAGTAACTTTTATTCTCCTGTAGTAATTGTTTTGGAGGCTTACTGCCCTCTATCTGCTAACCTAAGCTTACTCCAAGAAGTTTCTAGCTTCTAGGTCAGATTATAATTCTTTTTTTTTTTTTAAGATTTATTTATTATTATATGTAAGTACACTGTAGCTTCAGACACACCAGAAGAGGGCATCAGATCTCATTACAGATGGTTGTGAGCCACCATGTGGTTGCTAGGACTTAAACTCAGGACCTTTGGAAGAGCAGTTAGTGTTCTTGACCCCTGAGCCATCTCTCCAGCCCCAGATTATAATTCATATCTAGTCCTAGAACGTTTTCAGTTTCTGAGACTTATTGCTAAATAAGCTCACCACTTCCTAGTTCTTTCTGATCTCTGGCTGGCTGCTGGTTCAACTGAGCTTTTCTGGCTCAAACTCCTCTCTAAACTGTCTAATTCAATATGGCTTTCTGGGCCTCTCCTGAATTGTTCTGTGTGACCTCAAACTAACTCTAACAAAACAATCTGTTCTAATATGGTTCCTTCTCATTCTCTGGCTCATTTTTGTCTTTACCTGTGTCTAACTTGCTCTTTCTCTGCAACCTGATTCTGTAAAACTCTCCTGGTAAAATCTGCTTCCTTCTCTTCTCTCCAAGCGTTCTCTCTCTCTCTCTCTCTCTCTCTCTCTCTCTCTCTCTCTCTCTCTCTCTCTCTCTCTCCTCTCCCCCCCCTCTCTCTCAGACAGAGTTTCTCTGTATACCCCAGGTCTGTCCTGGAACTCACTCTTCACTCTGTAGACCAGACTGTCCTTGAACTCAGAAATCCACCTGCCTCTGCCTCCCAAGTGCTTGGATTAAAGGCATGTGCCACCACCACCGCCTGGCTTCTCTCTCTTAGTTAGCTTCCCTCTCCTCTCTCTTCTCTGAGAGTTGGGCATATCCTATCCTGTCAAATCTTTCTCTGATTCATCACTTTGTCTGCCACTCAATTTCAAACATTAAAGTAATTTTTTTGGTGTATTAAAAAATAAAATAGCATTTATTGAAAGTCAAAGCAAATTTACATAGTTGTAATTCCTTGTTTTACATAAAGAATTAAATTTTGGCTAAATATTTGATTCCAAAGGACATATAGTATCTCCTTTATGTTTTGGGGCAGATCAACATATTGATTTTAGAATGGTCAGTGCTGAGGATGCTGTTTCACATAAACATGTAATATAAAATGACAAACACACATTTAGGACAATCTCAGAAATTGTTGGGTATTCTATCCAAATCTCAAGCAAAAAGCCATTTAACAATTTTTTGAAAAAATAAAACTCAAATCATCAGTTCAAACTGCAGTTTCAAAAAAATCAAGCATTCACACAGTAACCTTTATTATCTATGTGAGAAGCTTAAGGTTTATAAATTTTATCCTTCTCAAGAAATCTTTATAGTCATTTGTCGACTTTCAAAGACATTACTTTCAAACATGGGTGCTTCCTTCTACAAACCTTAATTTCATTGTTTGGGATTAAAGGTATGTACTAAGAAAGGACTAAGCCACATCACAACTTGAAACAGGACTTTTCAGTAAATACACAATCTCAGAGTTCATAATGTGATCAAATATACTGTAACGTGTCAGAATATCATTCCTTTTAAGGGTCAATGATACGTGATAAGTATGTGCCACTGAAAAGTATCTATTTATAGCAGGTGGACATAGTACATATCTTTAATCCCAGCACTTAGGAGACAGAGTCAGGCAGATCTTTGAGTTTGAGGTCAGCCTGGTCTACAAAGCAAGCTCCAGGACAGCCAAGGCTACACAGAGAAATCTTGTCATGAAAATACAAAAATGACAACAAAAATGAGTTTGTGTGTTGATAGTCATTTGTATTATACCCACCATCCACATTCTGTAAGCAATGTGGTTGCAGGCATGAGGCAGAAGTGGGCATGGGGCAGAAGTAACTATTTTAACCCTTGTTTTCAGTTCCTTTGGTACACACAGATGCTCACTGACTTGTGGTTACATCCTGAAAAACCCATCATAAGTTGAAATAGTGTATGCCAAAATCTAACTTAATACTTGAAATCCAGTAAACATCATAGCTTAGTCTAACCTACATTATTATTACCCTTAAACAAGTTACATTTATTATTATGTGTATCTGTATATTTGTGTGCATATGTGCATACCACAGCATGAATTTGGAGGTTAGAGGCCAATTTTCAGGAACCAGTTTTCTCCTTCTATCATATGGGTCTAGGGATAGAACTCAGGCAATCTGTCTCAGCAGCAAGTGCCTTATCTGCTGAGCTCTGCTGAGCCATCGCCTGGGACTGCCCTATGTGAAATATCCTTCAGAATACCTGTATCATCTGACAGAGGAGTAAAATAATCAAACACAAACAAAATACAACAAGGTGACAAGTATCTCACATAATTTATTGGATGCACTCCACTGTAGCATACAGTGATTGTCATATATCTTCATGATTCTCTGACTTATTAGGGGATATAGCTTTCTGCCTTCTTCCAGCATCACATGAGAATATCATTTAGCACATCTCACATACAGTTAGCCCAGGACAAGAACCAAATTTAAATTTAAAGTATAGTTTCTGTGGCAGAGAAGATGGCTCAGAAAGAAAAGTGCATAACACACAAGTATTAAGACCTACAAAAAAAAGTATATAAACAGGATTGGAGAGATAGCTTGGCAGTTAAGAGAACTGACTGCTCTTCCACAGGTCCTGAGTTCAATTCCCAGGAACCACATGGTTGTTCACAACCATGTGTAATGAGATCTGATGCCTTCTTCTGGTGGGTCTGAAGACAGCAACAGTGTACTTATATATATAAAACAAATAAATACATCTTAAAAAATAAACAAAGGTATGTATCCTAGTGCTGATGTCAATGTCTGGCTACTGCATGCATGAACTCACACAAACACAAACACACACAAACATGTACACACGTGCACACACACACCACTGCATACAAAGTATAGCTCCAATTGAATATGCACCACTTTTGAAGCTCTATAAAAAATTTAAAAATGCAATTAAAACTGCTAAGATGGAGACCATCTGTATTTATCAGTGGAGCTGCTGTACTGTAGAAGGCTTCCTTTAACATAGGTGCTGCCTCAGGGTGCCCACAGCAGCTGTTGTTTTTATACTTGCTTCTCATATGAGCAATCCTAATGGACATGCAGTGGCATCTCAATGTGGTTTGGGTTATATTTCTTTAAGGTTAGCAGTTCTGAACATTTTTTAATGAGCTGAGTCATCATTTGTGTATCTTCTTTACAGAAATGACAATGTAAAACTCTTGCCTATTTTTGAATGGGTTGTTATTATAGGTGTTCATAAGATTTATATTTTAAAGCCCTTAACCCTTGGGTGACTCTATTTGTAGATAGACAGGCTTGTGAGTCTGAGTAATTAAGACTAAGGAGGCCATAAGGTAGCTGAATGGACTAGTGTCTTTATAAGAGAGACAGACACCAGACAGTGCTCCCCTTTTCTCTAATTCTTTCTCCTCCTCCACATCCTGTGAGCACAGAGGAAAGGTCATGTAAGGACACAGGGAGAGGCAGCAGTCTGAATGCCAGCCAGGAAAGAGGCCAACAGAAACCAGTCTTGTAAAACTGCTTTTCTAAACTTCCAGCCTCCAAAACTAAGAACATAAGTATCTGTTGTTTAAGTCATGTGGTGACCTGAGCAGACTAACATATTCATAAAAGAAAAAAATAAAGATGAAAAAATGATACACATAACACCGCTTGTTTTGAGGAAGATATTATTAAGACTTGAAAAGGCACCCAGCTTGGTGGTGTACACCTTTAATCCCAGGACTAGGGAGGCAGAGGCAGGCAGATCTCTGTGAATTTGAAGCCAGACTGGTCTACTTGGTGAATTCTAGGCCAATCAGGGCTGTATAGTGAGACCCTATCTCTCTCTCTCTCTCTCTCTCTCTCTCTCTCTCTCAAACAAGAATAGAAGATATTGCCAGACAGTGGTGGCACACACCTGTAATCCCAGCACTCTGGGAGGCAGGGGCAGGCAGATTTCTGAGTTTGAAGCCAGCCTGGTCTACAGAGTGAGTTCCAGGACAGCCAGGGCTATACAGAGAAACCCTGTCTCGAAAAGACCAAATCCAAGAAAAAAAAAAAAAAGAAAGTAAGAAAAAGAAAAGAAGAAGAAGAAGAAATTGGTGTAATTGCATATACCTGTAAGCTTTGGACTCAGGGAGCTGAGAGGGGAGGACATAAGGAGACCCTTCTGATCCTATCAGGGGACATAGTGAGATCAGCATCAGCTAAGGAAGGAAGGAAGGAAGGAAGGAAGGAAGGAAGGAAGGAAGGAAGTCTATGGAGAAAAATATGTCAGAAAATAAGTCACAAATCCCCAAAGGAATATTTTATAGAACACAGAGCTCTCTAAATCAGTAATAAATATGGAACATGAATGGGCGCTTCTCTCCCAAGAAAAAGCTTGCTTATTAAATATTAGAGGAAGGAAAATTTAAACCAAATGGAAATATTGTCTTTTTAAAGATTTGTTTATTTATTATATGTAAGTACACAGTAGCCTGTCTTCAGACACACCAGAAGAGGGCACCAGATCTCATTAGGTATGGTTGTGAGCCACCATGTGGTGGCTGGGATTTGAACTCAGGACCTTTGGAAGAGCAGTCAGTGTTCTTAACCACTAAGACATCTCTCCAGCCCTGGAAATATTGTTAAAAGCCTAATTTAGTAGATTAAATAATATAAAAAGAAGAAATAATAATGTTATTGAATGCTAGTAAAGATGTAGATCTTGGACCAGCAAGATGGTTTAATGGGTAAGGGTGCTTGTCATACAATCTGATACTTTGAGTTTGATCCTTGCAACCCACTGTGGAGAGAATCTACTCCTGGAAGTTGTTCTCTGACCTCTATAAGCCCGTATGTATACACCCAAGCATGTTTATACACACAATAATATATAATAACAATAATATATTATAATAATAATGATTATAATAGTAAATAAAGTTAACAAAAAAGATGCCTACAATTGCAGGCAACAACTTGGAAGACAGAAACAGGAAGACCAAGAGTTCAGTACCAGTCTGGGTTACCTGAGATCTGTCTTAAAACAAACAGACAAACATACAACAGTAAATACACAGAGCTTTAGCAGTCCTAGGATGCAAAATGGCAGCCACTTTTTAATTTAGTAAAAAGGAACAGCCAGACTGGTTTCTGTTTTATTATTAAATGTATATTACAAAATTTATTAAAATATTAAATAATTTATTGGAGGCAGGGTCTCTCTATTTTGTAGCTCTGGCTTTCCTGGAACTCAATATTTAGAGAAAGCTATCCTTGAATTCACAGAGATCCACATGCTTCTCCTTGTGTGTTGGAATTAAAGCACTACCACACCTGGCATTTGAATTATTATTATTATGTATGTCTGGGTGGGTGAAGAGATCAGAGAACAACATTCAGGAGTAGGTCTCTCATTCCAACATGTAGGTTCTGGGAATCAAATCATATTGCCAGGCTCGGGTGGTAAAGCCCTTACCACCAGAGCCATCTCACTGGTCCCTGAGTGTTTCTTACAGTGTTGTCCACTTATGAGACCCAGTAATGCCACTTACTTATTGTAAACCTTAGAGAATGAAGACATTCAATATTTATCGGTGGAAATCACCCACATATATGTGAATAAATTATGGATTAGCCATGCGATGATCACCATATTCATCAAAAATAATGAGCTAAACTATGAACACCATGCTTGTTGCCGACTCAGTGCAATGAATCTTTGATTCCTGAGGCGTTCGCTTAAAAGATTGCTTCAGACAGTCAACCACATTCTCAGGTCCAATTTCATCAAAGTTTTAAATGAATCAGAAGTAATGACCATGGAAGCCAGGTGTAAAGGCACACACCTGCAATCTAAGCACTGGAAGATGGAGGTAGGAGGATTCCAAATTTGAGGCCAGTCTGGGATGCATAGCAAGACCATTGAAAACCCTGGCAATTCTGACTTGCTCCTGATTGTCAAAGAGATGTAAGGTCAGAAGGCTGCTCTCTCTTCTGGAGAAAAGTGTGATTCCCCGTGGTTCCCTGCTTCCTAGTTCACAGCTACTCTCAAACAACAACGGTTACTAGAAGCTAAAACCTGGAAACTAATTTGAGAATCACAAAGGCTTGCAAGGCACTGCTAGATCTGACAGGACACACCATAATTCTTAGAAAGCATCTGATATGGGTACCTAAGAGCTGTCAGGTCACTGTGAAGATCGAGACTTTAGGCAAGTGCAGAATTAGGGCCAGAGACAGGAATTGAATCTAGAATCAAACCTCCCTTGAATCAGCACTTCCTTAACACCAGCTTTTACCCTGAGCACATCCCTCCACCCACTTGAGCCTAGCTTGTTATCCCTAATGAGGACAGCTATGCTGACCTCACAGCGCTGTGAAACTTATGTAAGACTGCCAGTGCAAACAACAGCGTGTTTTCTAAACAGAGGAGCAGCTGTCAATCAGGACTTAGGAACCTGCACAAGGCTGTTTGTAATCACAAGTTTTAAAACAAGGCCACGTGGTCAATAATGATTAAAATCCCCGTGTTTGGCTGACCAATGGATTCTTACCGAGGGCAGAGATGAAATTTGCTGGGAGTTTATGGCTCTGGAGCTCGGGGGTCTCCCTGTCGACCAGAACCTGCGAGCCCTAGCACGAAGTCGGGCGGGTTTTGGGTCCTGCATACAGGGTGCACCCACCGCCTGAGCACTCATCTCCACCCTCAACCCCAGCGTTCCCACACTAGGGAACTGGAGCTTGGACCCCCAGGCTTCCTGCTCCCGCCCTGTAGTTCCCTATGGATTCTGCCAGGTTTCAAGGAAACTGTCCCCGGACTCCATCCCACCCAGCCGGGCATCCTCCAGGTCCCTAACACCGTGTCACAGTTTTGGACAGTGTAGATGGAGACCCAGTCTAAGACTGCTGCTTTGGGTTGGGGGATGGGGTTAAGCCTGGCGCATTCCAGACTACATTTCCCATAAATCTCCTCGTCTTGGGGAGGTGACGTTCAGACTTTAACCCTTCACCACTGGTTGGAAGGTGCTCTCTTCTGAATACCCCCAGACTAAATTTGTGGGCTAAACTTCAGTTCTGCAGCCCACTACAACACGTGGTCCTTCACCAAATCCAGATTTTGGGGGAAAAAAAACAGTTGTCAAGATAATTTGAGAAATTTGAATGTGGATTGGCAATTAGAAATTTATGGAATCAGCTGAGTGTGATGCACATTCATTTTAATCACAGCTTTCTGAGAAACAAGAGTTTTGCCACAAATTCAAGGACAGTCAGGTCTACACATCAAGTTCCAGGCTATAGAGAGTGAGCCTCTGCCTCATAAAATAAAACAATTTTAAAGACGTATTACACTTATTTTAAACCAAATTATATTGAACAATATCCTTATAAAGGAACACACAACAAAGTACTTGACATTAAAATTAGCATTGCTAATTCACTTTATAGTTTATTTTTCACAAAAACTCTTCAAAGAAAACCGCAAAAAAAAAAAAGTTTACGTTTTCTTAAATCGAGGGCATGGTTACAGATTCGCTTTTTCAGTTTTTACCTTATTTTTGTGTTTGACGTTTTTTGCAATTCAAAGGCAAAAAAATAAATAAATAAAACAAGGATTCTTCCTTAATGTGCCCTTTAAACTCAAAGAGAAACCAAAATAAGTATCTCATAGAAAAGTTAAAGTTTTACTTAAATATGGATTACAACAGGGCCATAAAAGTATTTGGAACCAATAGAATTTATTTCAGGATCCCCTCCCCTCACACACACAAAAAACCCCCACAATACCCACCCCCCAAATTAGGGGCAGATGAGCGTAAAAAAGATATGTGAAGCATGTGCCTGACCAGTATTAACACTAGTCATTTCTTCTATGAGGTGGTGAGTTTAAACTGGATCCTAATCACATGGAAGAGGGGGATGGGATAGAGATCTAGCGGAGTCAGTAGTGTGTTTATCATGCAGGACGCCCTGGGCATCATCCTTAGCATTACATGAAATCTGTTTGTGGTACTCTGCTGAGGGTTATCTCAGCACCAGGAAACTAGAAGCAGGAGGATCTGGAGTAAGGGTCATCCTCCATAATGCCCTGAGCTACTTGTCTTTTTTTTTTTTTTTTTTAAAGCTTTCTATTGGTTTATGATTGTATTCCCAGTGCTGGGAGGTAGAGACACATGGGCTCCCTGAGGCTCCAGGCATACTTGGTGATGGCCATGTTGAAAGGAAGGAAGAAAGAAAGAAAGAAAGAAAGAAAGAAAGAAAGAAAGAAAGAAAGAAGGAAGAAGGAAGGAAGGAAGGAAGGAAGGAAGGAAGGAAGGAAGGAAGGAAGGAAGGAAGGAAGGAAGGAAGGAAGGAAGGGGAAAGAAAGAAAGGAGGGGAAAGAAAGAAAGGAGGGGAAAGAGAGAGGAGAGAAGCAGAACAATAAGGTCTGACACTCAAGGCTTTGATCTGTCTCTACATCTGTACACACACACACACACACACACACACACACACGCACACACACACAGCCTGCATCCTAATACTGATGCTGTCAAACTAACAAGGAAAAAGAGATAAAATTTCACAATCTGGCATGGTTCATTGTTGAGAAACAATGGGCTACTCAAGGGCTTATAATAAGAGACCTTGACAAAGAGCATGAAAGTGGTTGTCTCAGAGAGGTACTCTGACCTAGTGACTGTGAGACCTTTTGTCACTACCCAGTTTGACTCAAAGAGAACAGAAAATTATCAGAACTTGGCAGAAAAGTGTTGAACAAGGACCACTTACCGCTCAGGCTGCAGCCATAGCAGCCGCACTTCTTTTTCCTCTCAGGTCTCTCCTAGCAAGCATCCTGCTCAGAGCCTGTCCTGAATCTCTAGCTCCGAGGCACCCAGATTTATTACTTCCCTAAATGAGTAGGCAGATATATGGGACACATCAGACACATAAAAGGGTCTACTGGTATACCTGTGATGGTTTAGATGAAAAATATTCCTTATAGATAGGATCATGCTTTTAAGCACTTGGTTTCCAGTTAGTGGCACTGTTTAGGAGGAGGATATGTAATCTTCTAAGGGGCAGAGCCTTACCAAAGGAAGCACGCCACTGCAGTTGACCCACTTCCTGCTTTCCCCGCATTTGAGTAAACATGTAATCAGCCAGCTTCATGCTCTTCCAGCCATGATAGACCTTATTCCTCTAGATCTGTAACTCATAGTAAACTCTTCCTTAAGTTGCTTTGGTCATGATTATTTTATTTATTTGGGTACATCATAGCTGTTTTCAGACACACCAGAAAAGGGCATTGGATCCCGTTACAGATGGTTGTGAGCCATCAAGTGGTTGCTGAGACTTGAACTCAGGATCTCTGGAAGAGCTGCCATTGCTCTTAACCACTGAGCCATGTCTCCACCCATCTATACATCATACACACACCCTTTCCCTGCTGCTGGCCAGGGAATCAGAGACAGCCTTGCTGAAGGATTGATTCTCAGAGACTTATAAAAAGCAACTCCCATTTGCTTTCTGGGCCTGAGTTCTTCTCAGAGCCACTAACATGCTATCTGTGTGTGGCAATGGGGCCTGAACTCCTCAGAGTCTCACTGTGCTGTGATTTGCTTTTTGGCCTATGGCATTAATGACTCTTCTAATTAACTTCTTACTGAAGACTGTCTCAGTATCTCCCTCGAAGCCCACATCAAAGACCTTTACAATAAGACAACTCCAAAGAGCCATGTGCTTAAGAAGAACCTTGTGATGTTGAGGTCATGGCTCAACATAGACTGCCAAAGGGATAAATAGCATAAACTTTGTGTTTGGGTTACACATGATACCCTGCCCCATTGTGAGCATTCATACTTTACTATGCTGCCATCCTCAGATGCTGGGATGACATGTGAGCTACACCTCATGCCCCCTATAATTTGTATTAGCTCCTTGATGAATTTCCAATTATATTTTTCCTAAGCTTGGATTATGAGTTGTATCACTAAGCCATTTGTCATGTCTATTCAGATGAAGGGAATAACCAAATGTCCCCTTCTGCCTCCTAGGATCACAGCCTCTCAGGGCCTTCTCTCACTGAATAGGACTGTACTGCAGAAATTATCCACTTCCAAGTGACATGCCACACCTTTCAGGTATATATACAAACCAGTTTTTTCTGGTTCCTTCTGTCAAATGACTCTCCATGGATCGGGGAGGTCTGCTGATGATTATGTGGATAAGTTCTATGTAAGTGAATTGCATATAAAATTCACTTGTACCTTTGGGTCCTTGTTTTATCTTATTAATCATTGCATGTGACCAAGGAAGAACATTATAAAACCCAATTTTTCTTTTGAGATAGGTTCTTGTAGGGAGCTGGTCTGGTGTGGCTAAGTATTCAAATGCTAAATAATATATCCTAAGATCTGGTTGCCTCAATTATCTCTGATTAGTTAATAAAAGTTGCGGACAGTCTGTAGTTGGGCAGAAGAAAGGTAGGTGGAGCAAGGGTTCTAGGTTCTAGGGCTTAGGGTCTCTGGTAGGGAACATGGGGAGAGTGAGAAGGAGAAGGAAGATAAGGAGGAAGAAGATGAGGAGGATGATGAAAAGGAGGAGGAGAAGGAGGAGGAGGAGGAGGAAGAAGAAGAAGAAGAAAGAAAAGAAAGAAAGAAAGAAAAAGAAGAAAAAGAAAAAGAATAAGAATACATATATACACACACACACACATTTTGCTGAAAGAGACTTTGCTCATAAATTGGTCTTTGGCTTGTGTGTGTGTGTATGTGTGTGTGTGTACATGTATAAATGCATGCCATGGCCCATGTATATGGAGGTTAGGAAACAAATCATGGAAATGTGTTATTCAGACTTGGCATCAAGAAGTTGAGGTATCTTGCCAGCCTTCCACCTTATTTTTTAAGACAGGGTCTCTCATGGAACCTGGAATGTACTAAAAGGTAAGACTGGTCGGCCAATAACCTTTAAGAATCTATTAATTTCCACACTTCCAGTTCTGGAATTATAGGTACTGGCTGGCATTGGGCCTGGGTTCTAAGAGATCAGAATCAAGCAGGGTGTGATTCCCCACCAGGGTAGTATTAGTGGTCAGTTGAGCCTCTGTCCCCATAGACTTGATAGGGCACTAATTCTCACTGATAGGCAGTATAAAGGCTATTTTCAAATTAGGCCTGTCTTCAGGCATACCAAAAGAGGACATTGGATCCCATTACAGATGGTTATGACCATGTGGTTGCTGGGATTATGAGAAAGGTTACTGGATCTTGACTTTTTAAAGTAGAAATGACTTGATTTCTATTTTACTCTAGTTGGTGAAAGCAGCCTTAGGTCATCGAAGCTTGACATAATCACTCAGCAGCATTCATAAGGTGGCATTGTTATTTCCCAACCCGAAAAACAAAAGCTAGTAAGACTTCTGGTTCTTCTAAGACAAAGTGACCTACTCCTCAGTTGTGCTTTGCAGAAATAAAATACCCTAGAAATTAAATTACAAACAAACATAGGACCCTGAAGCCATACATGGAAAAATTGTCCAGATACCTAGATGAAAATAGAGATGGGATTTGGAGGAAATGAGATCTTTTGCTTTCTGCATGTCACTCATTTGAGGTAAACAGGGTACTGCAGAAGTCGTCCCCTTCTGCTTCCCCCTCAAGCAATCCACCCTAACCCCAATTCTCTAGTCAAATGTTGTTAGCAAAGTTGAGTGGAATTAATTTTCTTCTTCCTTTGGAAAAGGTGAACATGTCTCTGAATTCACTGACAGTGTTGGAGGAGCTGAGGTTCCATTCTCTGCATAAAGCAAGCAGGCTGTGGATTCCCCACCAGGGAGTATTAGTGGTCAGTTGAGCCTCTGTCCCCATAGACTTGATAGGGAACTAATTCTCACTGATAGGCAGTATAAAGGCTAGTTTCAAATTAGGCCTTACTCCTCCAACTCTTGTCATCAAGACCCTCAGGGAAGCTGACCACTTTTCTTTGGCATCACAAGGAGACAGAACAGAGTTGATGTTTGGTTTGCCTCTTCTCTGGTATCAGCGCCAAGCAGAGAGGACCTGACTCTCCAGCACCTCTAGTGTAGCAATGGTCTGATCCAGCCATCCGTTTTACTTTTCCCTCCCCACTTGAGAGACAGTAAAGTTCGCCAGGGAGCTGATCACACAGTTGCACTCAGAGTCAGTAAGGTTACTGCATGAGTCACTGTCCCAATTTACCAGGAAGGTGACTGTGGGGGAGGGAGGGTTTGAACTTTTACCCCACCCTCTGCATCAATGCAACATGAGTCAGGCCCATTTTTGTTTTTTTTGTCCACTAGGACGATTTGGAGAAGCTGAACCAGGAAGGTGAACAAGCATACCTACCTGATCTTTAAGCTATACCTGTTAAAGGCAACTAGAACCCACAGCCTCGGTCTGTAGGATACAGAAAAGTCATGTGTTATACCAAGAGTCAGCAAAATCACAAGGAGAAGGAGAAACAGTCAATAGACACCAATGACCAACTATAATTACCTGATAAGGGTTTTTAGGTGACCATCAAAAGAACACTTCAACTATCAATTGCACATTAAAAAAAAAAGTTTGAAAATATTCCTCAGGACTGGAAACAGTTCAGCTGGTAGAGTGAATTCCTAGCATACACTAAGTCCCTAGGTTGATCTCTAGTACCCCATTAAAGTTGGGTGTGGGTACATGCCTATGATACCATCACTTAGCGGGTGGAGATGGGAGGATCTGGCATTCAAGGAGGATAACTCAGGTACACAATGAGTTTGAGGTCATCTTCCACCCCCTCCACCAAAGAATGATAAAAAGAAACATAATGTAAGTGAGAAAACTGAAAAACTATAATAAATAAAAAACTGGATGATCTCACAGTGAATGTAATAGACTAGAGAACAGTCCGTAAACCTGAAGACAGAATGCTAGAATCTATCCAACATGAACCAAACAATATAGATTACAAGAAAAAGAATGGTAATGATGACGAATTTACTTTTGTGTTGGTTCAGACCCAGAGGGGAGATCAAGTGGGAATGAAATACATTTGAAAAAAATAATGACCCAAACATTTCAAATCTTGGAAAAAGAATAAATCTACAGATTCAAGCTTAGTGGCTTAGTTGCTAGAGTGCTTGCTTAGCATGTGTATGTGACCATGGTGCTGGGAGAGACAGCTCGAGGGAGCAAATGCTCTGTAGTTCAGACCAGGGTCTCAACTGAGCAGTCTTCTTGGAATGTTGTCCTTTGGCAAACTCCCTCTTTGACTTCCTTCAGCCCATAGCAAAGTCCTCTTCCTCTTCCTTTTTGCTGGAAAGTAATAAGAAGTAAAAGTCATCAACCCAGCATGGACTTCATGGAGGTCTCAATGGCTAGAGGCGGTTCTTTATTTTGGGTTGTGAATGAACTATATTTGGCAGATTTCAGGGGAATAAATCCCTGGGTTACAGACATTCCTTTATGACGTTATCTAAGGACCCTCTGTTTTCCCTTCCCCATCTTCCTTATCACCCATCCCAATGCACTAATAATTCTAAATTTGTTGTCTTATATAAAAATAATCCATGTTGGCTATTTTACCTTCCTGGACTCAAGGGTTTCCCTTGGCCAAGCAGCTGAGGGGATGAAGGACATGCAACCACCATGCCTGCCTTGTGTGTTGAAACTTTTTTTGTTGAGCTTTTTTTTTCTTTTAGGGTCGTTCATAGATTCAACAGTCTGAGTTAGGGAGGGGGTGATTTTGTACACTGCATATTCAGATGATGATTTCTTTACCCCAGAAATCTAGTTGCAGTCTGGATTTGGCATTGTCATTACCATTGAAGCATCTCCTTCCTGTCTCAACGTTGTGTAAAAATTGTTCTCTATCACCTCTGATTGGTTAATAATGAGCTGATCAGCCTATATGTGAGCAGAGGAGTTAAGTTGGGAATTCTAGTCCCAGTGAGAGGGTGTCCCAGGTGGAGAGAGCAACAAGAGTCACTGTGGGGGAGTCACTATGAGTCGACATAGATGGTGCAGGAACAGCCAGGATAAGAATAAGATGGCAGGTAACAGGGCACATGGTTGGGAAGTAGCCATCATTGTCAGCTTAGAATAGATGAGCATCTATAGTGCAAGAGACTCATTAATAAATATAACAGGTCTTCATGTCATTATTCAGGAACAAGGAGGCATAGAAAAGCCTCAAATAATACTTTTACAAGTCTGGGCATGAATAAATTTTAACAAGGAAAGAGATTGTATTCAGATAATGATGCCAGATACTCATGGCACCAGGACTACAGCTGAGAGGCTCTCTAGATGCAGATCTGAATTACATTCATCAAAAGTTTTATAAAGGCAAAACTCACAAGGTTGCATACTTCCCGCCTTTGTGCAATTAGGGGCAAGAACACATACTGACATATGTCCTGCTTACATGTAATCAGGAACACATCCCACCTGCATGCAGCCAAGCACACATCCTGCTTACAAGCAGTCAGGGCAAGCAAGCTTGTTCAAAGAAGCAAAAACAAGTGGTTTGTTATTTTACATAAATAAGATCAGACAATTATAAGAACAGTCCCCAGAATTCCAGAAAGTTATCTGTCCTTGGGCAAGCAGGACTTACAGGTTAGAGACATTTTTATTTTATAATATTCTTAAGTACAGTAATTTCCCCCTTCCCTTTCTCCCTCCTGAGATCCAGGCCCATTCACTCTAGCCTATATAGGTTCCTTAGTTGTTTCTCATTATGGATGGTTGTGAGCCACCATGTGGTTGCTGGGATTTGAACTCATGACCTCCGAAAGAGCAGTTGGTGCTCTTAACCATTGAGCCATCTCACCAGCTCTAAACTTTTAAACATAATGTTCATCATCACATTTGTTCCTTGACTCTGGGGGATATTTGTTCATATTAGTGTTTGGTTGTGACTCCAGGACAAGGGACAGAGGTGCATATTTTACATATCAAAGCAAACCAGGTTTTCCCAGCATCCCTCAGTTCCCTACCTGGCATACTGTCCAATCCTGAACTTTCCATCATAGGTGCTGGGCTGCCCTTCCCCCAGAGCCTCTTCCCTACATAATTTTGGTTCTCTCTATATATATCCCTCTTTCTTTTCTTCTCTCTCTCTGCATGCACTCTCTTTTTCTCTCTTTCCCCTCTCTTCTCTCCCTCTTCCCATGGCAATTTCCCTGGCTTCCTTCCTTGGAGCCAGTGAACTTGCTTGCCTGAGAGCAGATTCCCTATAAACCCGAATTTAATATAATCTAATCTGAAATTGGCTCATTTCATGGGTGGAGAAATGACTTATCAATTGGGATTTAATAACCATCAACTTAATGATACTGTCTTAGCTTGAATTTCTATTGCTGTGGTGAAACAGCAAGTTGAAGAGGAAGGGGCTTATTTGGCTTACATTTCCACAGCACTGTTCATCATTGGAGGAAGTCAGGACAGGGACTCAAGCAGGGCAGGAATTTAGAGACAAGAGCTAATGTAAGAGTGCATGGAGGGGGATGCTTGCTAGCTTCCTTCCCCTGGCTTACTCAGTCTGCTTTCTTACAGAACCCAGAACCACCAGCCCATGAATGGCACCACCCACAATGGGCTGGGCCCTCCTACATTGATCACTGATTGATAAATGCCTTAAGATCTGGATCTCACAGAGGCATTTCCTCAACTGATGCTCCTTTCTCTCTGATGACTCTAGCCTGTGTCAAGTTGATACAAAACCAGACAGGACAGACAACCAGATGGGATTTTATACATCCATTTAAGGCATCAATGATGCATGGGCCAACAGCAATCAGCAGGAACAGAGGTGCTTGGGGTCCTGTAACAGCTGACAGAAGTTATCAGCTGGGAGGAACCCAAAAATGAGAATGGGAACCAATTGTTTGCCCCCATTGTGGGTCTTTTCTCTCTCCCTTTTTTATAGTGCTCTTTATTAATTTAAACAAGGACACTTAATTAATTTTATTAATTTAAACAAGGCTGGCATTCTCAGAGATATCAGAACCCAGGTGGTTCAGACAGTTCCCCTATTGGCTGACTAGGTCCTGATTTCTAGTGATATTCACACCATGTCTACCATCAGCTGATCCTGTCCTGAGAGACTCCTGACACATCACTGACATGGAGCATGTATGACTGGATGGCCTCACTGGACACCATCATCATCAAAGAGATCTTCAAAATCATTAAAAAAAGTCTGCATGGACTGTCTTCCCATTGGCTGCCAAGTGCATCAAGAGTCTGGTGCTACCTCCAGCCTGTGGTTGCAGCACACAGGACAGCTGACTCTGGCCTCCTTTTGCCTGGACCCCACCTTTCGAAGGCTGCTGGTTCAAGTTTCCCTGCAGTGTCAAGTGCATGAGCATCTCCTATATTCCCTTTTGAATCTTCACTCTGCCTTTAACTCTGCCCCTGACTGCCTCCACCCCTGCCCCCACTTGCACCACCACAGGAAGCTATACAGACTGCCTCTGAAGTCCTGGCTGAGGCCTCCTGCCTTCCCTGCCTCAATCGCAACTTCCTTAAGGCTTCGTTCTTCTTGTTTCCATTTCTCTACTATCTCCATATAAACCAAAGCTCCCAGGTCTTTTCTCTTCTGAGGCTGTACTATCTGGTTTTGTGTGCCAACTTGACACAAGCTGGAGTTATCACAGAGACAGGCACTGCAGTTGAGGAAATGCCTCTGTGAAATCAAGCTGTAAGGCATTTTCTCAATTAGTGATCAAGGGAGGTCCTCTTGTGGGTGGTACCATTCCTGGGCTGGTACTCTTGGGTTCTATAAGAAAGCAAGCTGAGCAAGCCAGAGGAAGCAAGTCAGTAGGTAACATCCCTCCCTGGCTTCTGCATCAGCTCCTGCTTCCTGATTTGCTTGAGTTCCAGTCCTGACTTCCTTCAGTGATGAACAGCAATGTGGAAGTGTAAGGTGAATAAACCCTTTCATCCCCAGTTTGCTTCTTGGTCATGATGTTTTGTGCAAGAATAGTAACCCTAAGACAGAAACTTATATTTTCTGAAGTACAGCCAAATTATCTCTAATCATTTCCGAGTGATTTGCACAGAAACAACAATTTTCTCTTAAATCCACACAATATCCTCCTTGTTCTGATAAAGCATCTTGTGTGGCCTATAATATGGTAGAATTACTTCAGCTAATGAATCTCCCTGTTGATAGGTCTTGACCTATTAGGTTTTACCAGGTACATTTTTTATAATGGGATCTCTGGAGGGCAGCATAAGTCCTAGCGTGCCAATAGGCACTATAGATACTCATTTTGTCCCCTTTGCCAGGGGGCTTCCTTTGGATCTAACATTCCAGATTTTTGTTGAGGATAAGGGGTGGGCATACTGTCTTCTGTAACTACTGCTTGACTGAAATTAGAATGTCACTGTTAGGTCTCAGGCAAGCTAGAATGCTGCTAGTCAAAGGCTGAGATCAGATTCAGGCAATGGGGCATTCATCAGAAGCATTTGCTTAGCTTACCCTGCTGGAGAGACAGTAAGCAATCACATCAACCAGATGGGTTCACATCAGCTTTCATGAAGTCCAGGGTTCTCTGGTTTTTGGGACTACCCAGAGCTGGTGTGTAGGTCTACTTTGGAGTAGTTTGTCATCTGCATCTGATTTCTGGATGGTGTCTGTCAGCTGAGAGGAAATCTGCCAAGAAAAAGACTAGAGCAGAAGTTAAGGTTAAGGATCTTAAAGGACCTGAAGCTTATGTGAACTTTTTAAGTTATAGAAGTGATCAGTAAACTGCTGGAGTTGACTCAGGCCTTTGAGTCACAGCAAAAGCTTAGGGACCCAAATTGATTTTGAGTTAAAGAAATTAACTTTTTTCTTTGTCCAGAAGGCTGGATAGTACAGAGATGTTTTCAGCATGATAAGAAACATTTTTGTTTCTGAGACAAGGTTTCTTTGTATAACCCTGCCTGTCTTGGAACTCATTTTGTAGATCAGGCTGGCCTCAAACTCAGCTTGCCTCTGCTTCCAAAGTGCACGGGCCACCATCTCCTGGTAGTGACAAAGCATTTCTAAGTATCAAAACTCCATTGATTAATATGCTAAAACTTAAAGATGATACTTTTTATATTTTCCAATTACCTTTAAACTTCATAAATTGATTTCACATATTTTAAAGCACTTTTAGACCTTTACAACTTATCCTGAGTTCAATTCCCAGCAACCACATGGTGGCTCACAACCATCTGTAGTGGGACCCCATATCCTCTTCTAGTGTGTCTAAAGACAGCTACAGTATACTCATATAAATAAAATAATTTTTAAAATTTAAAAAATATAATCATTTATAATAAAACATAAATGGTTGATTATTGAGAATAGTCATCCATGACAAAGCAAGTTTTTCTAAATAAAAGAATAGTAAACAAGTTACATTGAAACTTAATTTTACGAGTTTGTCTCCTTCATCAGGAGACCCAAGAAGTCTAGAAAAACCGAGGCCTGGTTTTCTTATACTAAATTAATTGACTAAGCAGCTGATGTTAAAAACTGATAAAGCTACAGTTAGTTACTAACAGCATCAGAGATCTGAGAAGGATAAATAATATCAGGAAGTATAACCTGAAGGGTGTTCGGCTGCCACTATATCTTCAGCTACTGCATAGGAGAGCAGTGGCCTTCACCCACCAGACCCAGATAGTCTGAGAGATTTTCCTGTGGTGGAGGAACTTGGCAAAACTCACCCACCTTGATGAGGCAGAACAGGGCAGTCAACTCAACAGTGTCCACAGTTTGGGCAGGGCTCTAGAGGCCAGCAAGGCATAGGGCAGATCTTTGTCCAGCAGTTATCATTATCACAACCCAGGTGGAGTAGTCCATGCCCCATTGTCTTTGGAGGCTCTAGGGTTACTAGGAGCTGGCTTTCCTGTCTATCATGGGAGGTTTCATCATTAAACACTTGTCCCAATTCATTATTTAGTTTATTATTCAGATTGTGTGCCGATTTCACAGCTTCTTAGGAGAGGTTTTGGCTTTGGGGTTCAAGAGTGACATTGAGGCCAGCTGTCCTTTTAGACAGAGGCCTATCAGAAATACTTACACCAGACAGTAGTATGAAGGGGGCTCTGGGGAGCTCAAGCTGTGTGTCAGGGCTGTGTCCTTTCTTATAGGTTTCAGAGGGGACTAGGTCACATGTTTGAGTGGATCACATGACTGGTAAGAATCCCACAGTTACTGCTCACAGGCAGTCTCTAAATCTGTTATGTGAGCAAGTTTCAAAATGCAAGTTGCTTTATTTCTGGAAACCAAGCCACTGTAGTTCAGGATCACCACTGAATCACTGTCTTCTCATAAGCTTGCCTTGTTCACGTGACTCTACTGACATCCTATCCTGGAAACAACATGGCCACCTTGTCTCTCACATCCCTGTCCCTTCTGCTCTCATCTCCCCCACTAAACATTTTAAATGTCGGATTCAGCAGATCTCTGAAAAGTTTTGAGGGTCATCTATTAAGTATACCTGATTTTAAATAAACTTTGTTTTTAGTTATTTGCTTTAGACTTGACTATGGAAAAAAATATGGCCAAATAAAACTTGCTTTTGCAAATAAATTATATTTGTTCTTAGCATGACCATAAGTATAATCCTGAACATATTAAAGAATTTGATTATGTATAAGGTGACTATTAACTTGCATGTCTTAAGCATGTTTAACAGTTTAGATCACATAGTTTTATAAGGTTAGGATTTGCATTTTTATCCCTGTTAAGTTTTGGCCTTAAAAAAGTACAATTTTTTGGATTGACATTCTTTTAGTATTAAAATAAAACTTTAAGGCATGAATACAGGCCCTAGGGAGGCTGGGAATTTTATTTTCCTGCTCCTTTCATAGTGTGCCATGACAGAATAGGAGAGTTTCTTGTATGACTCGGTTTATCAAAATAGCTAAAGCTTAACAAAGTAGACAAAGAAGCTAGACAGACATTCTTATGTCAGGCTCTGTCAGCATGATTAGACCTTAGGTAAGGAGAGATATTGTATGGACGCTTTGCCAGGCTGCATCATAAGAGAAATATCCCAGTTTCTGATGTTAGTGTTTGGTGCTCATAGCTGTGGTCCTAACTCTAGCTTTTTTGTTTTTCCTTTTTCAAAAAGCTTTTATTAGTTGACAAGTGACTCCCCTGGGTCATTTTGGATTCCAGTGTAGCCCCAACCCTTTCTCAGAGTAAGTTTTTCAGCACAAAGGCCATGTCATGGGTTGGCATACTTCAGTTAACAAGAACAGTTAGCCAGAAACAGAACTGCTGAAGTAAAAAAGCTGGGTTAGTACATTTGGAGACTTTCCCAGAACTATGGACTTTGATGGATTAAGTCTTTGTTTTCATTTTGTCTGGTAGTGCTATCTATGTGCTGAGTTTTACAGCATGAATGTTAAGATAGACTATTTAAATTTTAACTGTCAACCCAGTATTATAAGTTTTAAATCAACTTTTGTTAAATATTTTATAATTTTTGTTTTGTTTTGAGACAGGGTTTCTCTGTGTCACCCTGGCTGTTCTAAAACTCATTCTGTAGACCTTAAACTCAGAGATCTGCTTCTACTTCTCAAGGGTTGGGATTAAAGGTATGTGCCACCACCACCCAGTGATATTATAGATTTTTTTAAAAGTTTTTAAAAGACATTTATTTAATTTTTATTTAATGTATGTAGTGCACAGTTGCTGTCTTCAGACATACCAGAGGAGGACATCAGATATGATTATAGACGGTTACCATGTGGATGCTGGGAACTGAATTCAGGACCATTTGGAAGAATTCTTAACCTTTTAAGTCAGTACTTTTAACCTCTGAGCCATCTCTCCAGCCCTGATATAACAGATTTTTAAAAAGATTTATTTATTATACATACAGCAGGCCAGAGAGGGCACCAGATCTGATTATAGGTGGTTGTGAGCCTACACCACTTGGTTGCTGGGAATTGAACTCAGGAACTCTGGAAGAGCAGCCAGTGCCCTTAATCTCTGAGACATCTCTCCAACCCAATATAACAGATTTTTAACTATACCCAATAAACTTACAAACCTTGAAGTACAGAAAGTTCACATAATAGTCTTACAAATCTTGAGATTATAGCTTATAGCTTAGCAAAAGTTTTAGGCAATTAAATGAAACCAATACTCTTGTTTTAGCCACTTTTCTTTGCTCTTTCTTTAGTCAGGTGGCCATACTGACACAGAAAATTTTAAACAAGCATGCTTGAGTCTAGAAGTGGGGAGCCATACCCAACTTCAGAGCCAGCTTTTTAATAAATCATAACTGAAAAAACAATATTTTGCTATCATCCATACCTAAAAACTGAATCCAGAGACCAGGGGTGGAACCAGAGCAATGCAAGCTGCAGCTGCCACAGACTGTGGTGGATTTTGGCATGGGGGATAGTAAGTTCCACAGAGCCAGCAAAGGTGGCAATGCTGTGGAGGGTGGCTACACTGTACCAGCTCTGCCATATGGGAGCAGGTGGCAGCCAGAGCTTCAGAGACAGTCCTGTATATAGACAGAGGACAATGCAGGAGGGAACTGAGAGAAATATTAGCAAGTAATGCCCACTAGTAGTTGCACCTGCTCCCTCATTCTCTTGCCTGGTTCAGCTCGAAAATCTTCCTGTAACTGTAATTTCTGTCTTGGCTCTCAGTATCCAAGAATCACACAGTGTAACTTCTTGCTAGTGCTCTGGACAGGAGACAAACCAAACACAGAACAATACACAGAGGGCCAAGAAACAAATGGGCTGTGAGTGGGAGTTTTGCTGTGGTCAGGAGTTCATGTGTCTCACTAGTTCACCATCCTCAAAATGGAATCCCAACAGAACCAGGTGTCATAGAAAGAACTATGACCTACTGACGGAGGCATCTACTTGCTGGTTTCTTTTGATGGTGATGTTTGCTCAGTCAGCTGAACTGAAGGCATGCCCTAGGCCTTGGAAAATCCAGTATGTCCTTGTTGTTTGTTCCCTTTTCTTCCTTTTGTAATGGCAACATATATCTGGAGCCATTATATGTTAGAAGTCTGTTATTTTTTTATTTCCCAAGGGTTTACAGTTAAGAGCTTGCATGAGTCTCAAAGAGACTCTGAACTTCAAACTTTTAAACAATGTTGAGACTCTGATAGACTACGAGGGCTTTTGAAGTTGGATCAAATGCATTTTGCATTGTGATAAGCCTATCAGGGCCAAGGAGTGAAACGTGGTAGTTTGAATAAAAATGATCCAATAGGGACTAGTACTGACTGTCAGGAGATGTGGCCTTGTTGGAGTAGGTATGGCTTCTTTTGGAGTAAGTGTCATTAGGAGATAGATGGACTTTGAGGTCTCGGGGGCATAGCCACTCTGCAGCATTGTCATAATTTAATCCTCTTTCACTCATGACTTCTCTGTTCCCTACTTTCATGGCCTCACCTGATTCTCATGGAGCCTTGAACACATTTCTCCATGTTACCAAATGCCTGGAATGTTAATTACAACTGCTCAATGTATTTTTTGCCAGTCCTGGGTAGCACGAGGTTTCCCAGGACACTTAGGTATAATGTTAGCCCACAACCCACCTGTGTATGGCCTTTTCTAGAACTACATAGCAGTATTGCGGCTGTCATCAGCAATGTGTATAAGGCACTTTTTTTTGTTTGTTTTTTGTTTTTTGGATTTTTTTCGAGACAGGGTTTCTCTGTATAGCCCTGGCTGTCCTGGAACTCACTCTGTAGATCAGGCTGGCCTCAAACTCAGAAATGCACCTGCCTCTGCCTTCCAGAGTGCTGGGATTACAGGCGTGTGCCACCACTGCCCAGCGGATAGGCACTACTGAAACCAGCACTTCAACCCCCTTCCAGTCAGCCTTATATGTTAAACCTGCACATACAAATCTGCCCACTTTCTAGAATAGCAGTTCTCAGCCTATGGACTGTGACTCCTTTGAAAAACCTCAATTTCCAAAAAAAAAAAAAAATCTACATTATGATTTATAATAGTAGCAAGATTACCGTTATAAAGTATTAACAAAAAATAATTTTATGGTTGGGGTCACAACAGGAGGAACTATATTGAAAGGTTACAGAATTAGGAAAGTTGAGACTACTGTGTCAAATGATTTACTCTTGCTCTTCTGCACTGTCAAGTTTTGCCAGATATAAGACTTGAGACTGGGTATAACATTACATGTTTTTTAATATTAGCCTTTAGAAGGCTGAGGAAGGGAGATCATGGGCTTAAGGCCAGCCTGGGCTACATAACCAGGCAGTTTCCAACAACAATATACTGTGTATTTTAAAAACAGCTAGAGAGGGGCGGGGGAGGGGAGGGGCGGCGCACGCCTGTAATCCCAGCACTCTGGGAGGCAGATGCAGGCGGATTTCTGAGTTCAAGGCCAGCCTGGTCTACAGAGTGAGTTCCAGGACAGCCAGGACTACACAGAGAAACCCTGTCTTGAAAAAAACCAAATCCAAAAAGGTAAAAAAAAAAAAAAAAAAAAAAAGCTAGAGAAGTTCAACGAAGAAGTAATTAAATATTTGAGGTGAGCTTATTAGTCCTATCAGATCATTTCGCAGTATATACATTGTATCCAAACACATTATATTGTATTTTTTAAACATATGTAATTATATGTCTCACTTAAAACTAGTGGGCTGGCAGGATAGCTCAGTAGTAAAAGGCACCCGTGGCCCAGCCTGACAACCTGATTTTGATTGCTAGGACCTGCTAGAACCAACACTGTAGAACTGTGTTGTTCTCTGACCTCTACACGTTTACCACGTACACACTCACAAATAAAGAAAAAACAATTATCCCAAGCTAGATTCACTCACACATACCTAATCTGATGGGACGCTGAGGTGAAATCAGAAGGCTCCCAGAGCACCTGTCACCTTTTTTCTTGCTGTACCATGACACCTGAATCAGTCTTCAGTCCCAAACATGTCAACACATCACACACAGAAGTCCCACATACATACACATTGAGCTAAAATTTATTTTTAAAAGGTAAAGAAAGTTTTTTTATACAACCTTTATAAAACAAATACTCCAGACTCAGAATTAAGCATTAAGTGTTCAATATTATAAAGCTGTTTATAACAGGAGTTTTAAGTAGTGGTAATATTTAACCCATATAAAAATGGCAGCAGAATTCAAAATCATGACTTGGATCCTCAATGATTCAAGTACCAAGGTTTCACTCAATAAGGGTTTGGTCAGTTTTAAGATGAATTCCTTTGAACATAGTGTCCATAAGTCCTCATTACTGCTGTCCATCAATTCACGATAGGATAGCTGGCCGCAGTGGCAAGTCCACAGTGGTTGTCCCTGTCTTTGGCTATTTTGATATAGCCTTCCATACCCCAGTCAAGACCCCAGCTGAAAGAGATCCAATAAAATATGAGAGAATTAATAGTTCATACTTAAAAACAGGAGTGCACTTACCTCTGAGGGCTCTAAGATCTACACATAGAACATACAAAGGCACCCATTCCTGTGGGTCTTGAACCGTGTGGAAGCAGGAGGCAGACACTGCTACCTTCCTCTATCACTTTGTTTGAGATAGGATGGCTTGCTGAACCTGGAACTCACAGCCCTCCAGTGGGGCTACAGAACTGGAGTTACAGTTGTGTTTTGCAGTACGTACGTGAATGCTAGGAATCTAAGCATACATAGGTCCTCATGACTGAGTGTCCAGTACCTTATCCACTGAGTCACTGCCCAAGCCCCTCACTTACTTTGAGACAGGATTATGTGCAAGCCAAGGTTAATGCCACCAATTCTCTGAAAGCATGACACTAAGTATTGGGATATAGACACGCACCACCATGCCAGCTGGGAATTGAAACCAGAGTTTTGTGTATTGTAGGAAACCACTTTGTAGGCAAGCACTTTGCCAACTATGTTATAGCCTTAGCTCCCTCTTTTAACTTCTAAGAAGAAAATGAGGCAAACTAGGAGCTCAACAGAAGAACATATCTCCACATTGTGTTATATCTCAGTGAAAGATATTCAGTTGTGAAAATTAATCGACAGGTTTTAAAGGTTCTGAGAGCTGAGAGAAAAATGCAGATAATACAGGGAGGCATACAAGCTGTTATTTCTGCTGGTTAACCCTTGTTGAAAACCAGAAAAGAAAAAAAGAATGCTTGAAATCATACAGCCTTACTGAAATTTTGGGGCCAAGTTTGGAAATTCACCATTACAAATATGTGTAAGTCTCCCCAACAAGCTTAGTCTAGAATCTTAAACACAAATCCTTCACTCTGAATGAGAACAGCTTCCAGGATTTTAAAACTTAAACATCTGTGGACTTGCATCTAAGTATTGATTCTCCTCAATGAATTCTCTTTTCAATTAAAGTAAAACATTTAGAGTCCTTTACCTGTTCTTGACAAGCCAATATTTGCTCTTATTATTTGAATCTGCTCCTTCAACTCCATAGCCAACCAATAGAACCCCATGGTCGAGGTCCTTGCTGCTACAGTTGGGTTCATAGTAGATGCCTGACACAGAAAAATAAACACTGAGTAAGAGGTTCCAGTCACCACAGGACAGAAGCTCATTCTATCCCCCACAACAGGACTATATCTCAAAATTCTGTAGTGTCACAGATCCCAAACTGTGTAGAAGATAGTAGTCAAAAATAGTAGTGGCTTTGCTGGGTGCTAGAGAGATGGCTTGGTAGTTAAGTGCATTCACTGCTCTTACAGGGAATTTGAGTTTGGTTCCAGAACCCATAATAGATAGATAGCAGACCAGGGGATCTGATGCTTCAGGACTCCCAAGGGCACCTGCACATACCCCTCCCCCAACATAATTAAATCACCAAAGTCAGGGAGGTGCTAATCCTGATCATTACCTGAATGGTAGAACTGGAGAGATGGATGGCTTGCATCCATAGCAACAGAAATAGGTCCCACAGTCGCCACAGCCTTCATGAGGGCTTTCTCTTGCTGAGGGATATCCACGAACCCCGTGTCATTAGCCACAGCAAACTCAGCTCTGTATTTACAAGTTCCATCCTTTGAAAGTTAAGGGAGAGACTTGATCACAACTGTTTACCTCTTAGAACATGAGATCTAGAAACAAAACAGTGATTTGCAGCTCACAGTATGAGGTCAAGACTCAGAAACCATCCCTTGAAATAGAATGCTGTGAGTTACCCACTAAAGTATGAACTCTGAAAACCACATCTGGTAATGTTTCCTTTTCTGAAAACAAAGCTGGGATGAAACAAACCAATTACCTTCGCTTCATAGGGATAAGAGTCCTCTGAGTCCAGCCCTCCATTTTCCTTTATGTACTGGAAAGCAAAATCCATCAGGCCTCCATTACAGCCCTGATTGCCTTGAGGATGAGAACAGTCCACAAGGTTCTGTTCACTCAATGAGACCAGTTTTCCAGTCTTAAGGAACATCTGTCCTTCTAGGCAACCCGATGCACTAAATGCCCAACAAGAACCACACTGGCCCTGAAGAGAGAAAAAGACTTATAAGAGAAACAGCACAACAGCCTTTATATATGCATATTTTTTGTTTGTTTGAAACTAGGTCTCTCTGTGTAGCCCTGGCTGGCCTAGAAATTGACCTGTAGACAGGGACAGCCTTGAACTCCGAGATCTCTGCCTCTGCCTTCCAAGTGATGGTATTAAAGGTGTGTGCCACACTCCCCCCAATTTATGCATACTTAAAAAAAAAACAGTAAACAGGAAACTGGATAGGGCAATGTATGCCTACAATCCAACAGAGATTAAGGCAAGAAAGAGAATTCTGGGTTGGAGGACAGGCTGGGCTAGTAGTGTGAGACCCTGTTTCATTCACGATCCAACAGTGTTATAGACCAAAGAGCACACAAAACACTGTGGTCAAGGCACAAAGGACAGAGAGCCTCATGGGACCTGGCTCCTCCCAGGAGCTACTACCAGTTGATGGCTGCTGGGGGAGGGGAATCATTATCCTTAGTGCTGCTGCACACTCTCTCCCCAACCCAGTCTCTTCCAAAGTGTGGACCCTGGGGATCGAACTTGAGACTTCTCCCAGCCCTCATACCTGGTTCTTCACAGGAGTCACACAACCCTTTTCTCTCCAGTCCACAGTCTTGGGGATCTGAAGCATTAGAGGTTCTTGAAAAAGTCTCCCCTTCTTGTGCTTCTGGTGCCGATAGCCGTTCACCAGCTGCCTGAATTCATCATTGGTCTTCCAGGAAAGGCGAGAAAAAAAAAAAAAGAGAGAGAGAGAGAGAGAGAGAGAGAGAAATAACTTTGTAGAAAGAAAATGGAAAATGGAGGAGAGAGCTCTCAGAGTTCACATCCCATCCTACTCACCATGTCACCAAAGGCGTTCATCTTCATAGTAAAGCCGTGCTTCCCGTTGCTGTATTCCCCGTTGTGTAGCTGGATCATTCTCATGTTCTTCTCCCACACCGCTCTCCTCCACTCTTCCTCATTCTAGAAGCAAGCACGGGGCTAGCAATTTTCATTTTTTGTTAAAAATACAAGGGGAGCCAGATGTTGGTTGGCACAGGCTTTTAAGCCCAGAGGCAGAGATGGGGCTGGAGACATGGCTGTGTTTAAGACCATTTGTAGAAGGCTCAAGTTTAATTCTCAGCACCCACATATGGTACTTTCTAACTCTAGTTCCAGAATGTACACAATACCCAGACCTAAGTGTGATATATATAATTAGTGATATATAATAGCTCACTAAATAAAGCTTAAATTAAAAAAAAAAAATCCATCTGACCAAGTGGACCTACTGAAAAAGGGATATAGCTACACACCATGAAAGGCATCACTCTTTCCGAAAACACAAAAAGGGATGTTTGTGCTCTATTCTGCTCACAGTGTGTGTGTGATTGGGCTATTCCTGCTAAGAGCTGGCTTCTAGAGACTACTCTCTGGCTATAAACTTCTGAGGGTCAGAGGGAGGGATCAATGAGGGGGGATGGGCAGGCAGTGGTGACTTTAATCCCGGCACTGAGTCCACAGATAGCCTGGTCTACAGAGCAAGTTCCAGGGCCCACAGAGAAACCCTGACTGGAAAAAAACAAAAACAAACAAACAAACCAACACCAACCAACCGAGCAAAACACTTCCAAGGGCAAGGAAGACCATTCTCTCTAGACAATGTAAACACTACAAACCGTGCCATACAGTCTTCTGTGCGTGGACTTCCACTGTTGCCACTCTGCACTAAATGTTTGATCAAATTTTGGAGTGGCTAAGGCTGTTCCCAAGCAGAGGACAGCCAGGAGGAGTAAAAGAGCCATGATTCAAACACCTAGGGAAGGAAAAGGAGAGGAAATGAGGATTCCACGAAGCTTTTTCTTTTAAGGTCAGTTTCTCGTATGGTTCAGGCTTCAAACTTTTTGGATGACCCATCTCTCAAGTGCAGGGATTATAGCCATGTGCCACCAGCCCAGCAGTAAACCATTCAGAGTTGAAGCATCTTTGCACGTGTTAACAAATGTGATTATGAACGGAGAAAAACAAGACAAGAATTAATCTTTGAAGATTACTGGATTCAGCTACTGAAATGAAAACAGCCTAGCAGACACAGGAACTGGGATAAACTCTTTTCTCTTATTATAGTGCCACGGTAGTCTTGAGTCTCCCCGATATTGTATGCCTCAGAATCTTAAGACAACTAGGTCCAGGTCATTTACTGACAGTATTAGGTGACCCCAAGTGGGTACACAGGAATACCCAGAGGGTAGGCTGCCACCACACACTTTAACGCACAGCTGCAAATCAGACCGAACAGACTTTACAGAACTGAAGCCTCAAGGCAATGCCTCCATAGGCGATCCCAGTTCGGGTGATGGGCCAAGCTGGGCCCGGCGGGGGGGGGGGGGGGGGGGGGGGGGATGGGCGTCCGCTCCGCCCTCGCAGCCACCGCCCACGAATGTTATGGCCGCACAAGGAGTCCTGGGTCCCGTGACCAGCTTGAGGGGGTCTCGTTGCCCCTTCGGGTCCAGCCAGCCGGGAGTCACATGACTTGATGACGACCCCCACCCCCACCCCCCGCTCGGCAATAAGGGCCTATCACTTCGGGGAGGCCGATGGACACCTCGAGATTCTGGCCCATCCGGGGTCCCCAGTCGGGGTTACAGATGCTGTGGTTCCCACACTCTAGATTCCCCTACCTATCCTTGCTCGGAAAGCGTTTAGACGCGCGGGGGTCACTCACCTGAGGCGCCCTGCACACTCACAGTCTGCAAACTCGATTCCTTGGAGAACCAGCCCGAGAATCTGAAGAAACAGCGCCGGGCTCCAGCTTTAAAGCCTCTCAGGCTGCGGCCCCGGCAGGGCCCGCCCCTGCCCCGTCATTGGCTGTGCCTACCTCGGGGTGGAGCCTGCGGGACTCTGGGCGCGTGACGCCGCGGGTCCTCCTGTGGTGGGAGCCGCGGGGGCGAGGATGAGCTTTTTGGAGCGTCGGCTCTGCCTGGTGTCTTGGGACTGTAAGATAAGCTTAGGAAAAAAGGCCTGCTGCGGAATTTACACCGCAGCCCTACTTTTCCTTTAGTATTAAAGTTGTAGATTAAAATGTGCAGGGTGGAGAGTTGTATAACCCGTGGTTTCTGTTTAACCCACAACAATGCTGATGTAAGTGGAAGAAGACTGAGCCTAGGGCAGTCACCTCTCCCGGGTCTGGCTGGACGCGCGTCCATAGAATTTAGAAAAATCTAGAGATAGGAAAAATAAATCCAATAAGATGAGGCCATGGTCAGCACTTTGCTTCTAACGCTGCACTTCCTGCCTTATCTATTCATGGATTGTTCCTTAGGAGCCTTTCTCTCAAGTCTGGTAGAAATTATTTTCGTGGCAGGCGGGGACCGAGGGTGGAGCTGTAGGATGGTGGTTAAAAAAAAAAAAAAGGAAAGAAAAAAGGAAAGAAAAAAGGAAAGAAAAGCGGTTGAGAACGATGATGGAAGCTAGCTGGGCGGTGGTGGCGCACGCACGCCTTTAATCCCAGCACTTGGGGGTCAGAGGCAGGCGGACTTCTGAGTTTGAGACCAGCCTGATCTACAGAGTTCCAGGACAGCCAGAAAAACAGAGAAACCCTGTCTCAAAAAACCATAGGAGAGAGAGAGAGAGAGAGAGAGAGAGAGAGAGAGAGAGAGAGAGAGAGAGAGAGAATGAATGATGGAAGCTGTTCTCCTACTCTGCATTATGAGCTGTTTTCCTTAGTTTTAAAATGGTTTTTCTGGAATTTGATAAATTCACTGGAAATATATATGTGTCTGAGATAGGGGTTATTGGGTTTTACAATGTAGACTAGGCTGGGTTTGAAATCACAGGGATACTCCTGGCTCTGCCTCTCAAGAGGTGGGATTAAACTTGTTCACTTCTGCACCTCACAAACTATCTCCATGCTATCCATTTCAGTTTCCTCCTCCCAGCTCCCCTCACTCACGAGGAGTAATATTCAATAGAAGGCTGTAGTTGTGTAGCTTGAAGAAAATACTTGGATAGAAAAAATCTATACAGGTATAGATAAGATTTAAGGAAAATAATTCAGAAAAGTGTAATTTTTTTTAGCCACATAAGATCATTTTCTATTGGCTATTCTGTTTAGAAGTTCATGGAGTTTTATCATCTTTGGTTAATTTCAATATGTGATTTTGTTTTGTTTTGTGTTTTTTCAAGACAGGGTTTCTCTGTATAGCCTTGGCTGTCCTGGAACTCACTCTGTAGACCAGGCAGGCCTTGAACTCAGAAATCTGCCTGCCTCTGATTCCCAAGTTCTGGGATTAAAGGCGTGTGCCGCCACTGCCTGATTTTTTTTTTTTATTTGTAATGTCTTTTATAATAAAGTTTAAAGTATTTTTCTGAGACAGGGTTTCTCAGTGTAGCCTTGGCTGTCCTGGAACTTGCTCTGTAGATGAGGTTGGCCTCAAAAATCATAGAGATCTGCCTGCCTCTGCCTCCTAGGCATGCATACTGCCACATAAACCAGGCGTGATGACACACCTATCATCCCAGCACTTACTGGAGAAGCATGTGAAGTTAGAATTCACAAGAGGTCCTTTCAAGGAAGAAAGGGAGGAGGGAGAAAGCGAGACAAAGAAAGAGGGGACTTTTTCTTAGGCCACATGTGACAGAAAGAACGTAATTGCCAAAGATATGAGATGCTAATTCCTGCAATCAAAACTTTATCTTCTGCAGCACAGTCTTTGAAAACCTGTTAAAGTATCTTGGGAGAAAGAGATTGTCCCGAACTGATTACCTGTGTGAGCCCCAAATGCTGTCACACGGTCCTTGGAGGACAAAGAGAAAGATAGGACACAGACAGAAGATAGTTTTATCACCAAGATTAGAACAGTAATGCTGTCAGCCAAAGAAGCAGGGGTGCGGACTGCTGACATCTCATTTCCAGCCCAGTGAGGACACTTCAGACTTGTGACCTCCGTATCTGTGAGAAAATAAACCCAGTTCTGGTCCGCTCAGTGTGTGACTGCACATCGTTTCTTTCATTATCATTTTCTCTTATATTCCTGGCTGGCCTTGAGCTTGCTGTGCAGCAGAGGCTGACGCCAAGTGCCTCATTCTCCTCCAGCTCCTGAGAGAAGATATTCCACACATGCAACACTATGTGGATTATTTGGTACTCAGGTTCAAACACAGGGCTCCAAACATGCTGGGCAGGCAATCTACAAACTGAACTAAATCCCCAGTCTGGATAGTGTTTCTAAAGAATAATTCTTGGCTTTGTGAATTTTAAGGGGTGGCTACTTTGGGGATCATTATATAAAGTGACATCATTGTCTCGAATATTACTGCATTCAATGTGTCTGTTCTTCAACAACATATATACGTCAGAAAAACAGGAGTTGGGAAATTCAGCCAACTGAAATTTTTAAAAAAGATTTATTTATTTTATGTATATGAGTACACTGAAGCTATACAGATGGTTGTGAGCCATCATGTGGTTGCTGGGAATTGAACTCAGCTCCCTCCAGCCCTGGTCGCTCCTGCCCAAAGATTTATTTATTGTTTTATTTAAGTACACTGTAGCTGTCTTCAGACACACCGGAAGAGGGTGTCAGATTTTATGGATGTTTGTGAGCCTCAATGTGGTAGCTGGGATTTGAACTCAGGACCTACAGAAAACCAGTCAATGCTCTTAACCACTGAGCCATCTCACCAGGCCCCAGCCAACTGAATTTTATCAAAGATGGAGTTAAAGCTTAGCCACATGACTAAAACATAATTAGCATTCATTAAGATTATTTTTACCAAGAAATAAAAAAATAAGAAAGGGGCAAAAAAAAAAGTGTTTAGTGGGTTAATGCACTAGCCTGTTAATGTACTTAGAAATGTGCTATTAGTAATGGCAGAGCACCTTTTCCTGTTTAAAACATTTTGTGGGCTGGAAAGATGGCTCAGCAGATAAGAGCTCTGGCTGTTCTTCCAGAGGACCTGGGTTCAATTCCCAGCACTTACATGGCAGCTCACAAATGTCTGTAACTCCTGTTCCTCCTACTGACAAATATACAATTGAAACACCAATATACTTAAAATAAAAACAAGTTATTTAAAAGACATTTGGTTTTAGTTATTGTTGTGTTTGGTATTTCTAAGTACAAGAACATGTTATCAGTAGTTAGAGACACTCGTTTTGAATAATAGTGGCATTCACTCCTATTTAGTATCTGTCTCCCATGTCTCCTACATTCAATATTCTTTGGCTTTAGTTTAGATTTGGGAACCATAAAAGGACCTCCAGCACAATCATACCCACATACCAAAAGACAAGAGGATGCCTTCTATAGGGCACTTCTGCCTGGCCTGCTGCCAGGCTGTTGCTCAAGGCACAAAGCTTAAAATAGAGGCAGGTTTTTCCACCCAGTGCAATCTTGGGAGCCATGGCCCAAAGGCAGCTGTAAAACCCACGTGTTAAAATAACTTAGATTGCTTGTGATAGGCTGAGTAAACAAACATTCAATGGAGCAACTAAGCAGCCTCAGAATCTGACCCATAGAAGAAAAGAAACAATTGCCTGGGTGAATAGCTCTGAATTGGCAAGTCTTACTCAATAGCTAATGACTTCATTTTTTTTTTTTCTCTACTTCCTACCCTGGACTAACCAGAGAACACCAGAGATGGTCTCCAAACCCAAGTCCCCAAGTCAATCATAAAGATGCTCCGATTCTGGTCACTCCTCTTTCAACTTCCAATCAGGGCATAGCTAAGTGGGTCCCCACTCTCACCTCAAAGCATCACCGTCTTGTCTTTATGTTGTCTCCTTGTTATAGCAAGTTCTAAGTTTGCTTCCTCACCCCACCGCAAGGTGTTGTTGTGTCCTTATTCCTATCCATGAATGATTATTTTGAAAACTGACTATTGCTAGCAAAAAGGGCTTAAAAAAGGGGTTGTTTTGCTTTATTTTGTTTGAGACAAATTTTCTCTGTAGGCTTGAATAACCCTGGAGCCCACTCTGTAAACCAGGCTGGCCTTGGACTCACAGAGATCCACTCGCTTCTGCCTCCCAAGTGCTGGGATTAAAGGTGTACATCACAATCACCTGGCTGCTAAAGAAAACTTTTTTTTTTTTTTTTGGTGTGAAAATATAACTCAGTGGTCTTGTCCAAGACCGTCTTTCAACAACAGAATTTATTCCAGTTGAGTTTGGTGGTAGACTTGTAACTCCAGCAGTCCAGAAGTCAAAGCAGAAAGATTTTAAGCCTGAGGCAGGGCTACACCTAGTAAGACTGTCTCAAGATAGATAGATAGATAGATAGATAGATAGATAATTGCCTGTGTTTCTAGAAAGTTTGTCTTTTTCTCTTTGTACTTTTTAAACAAGCACACAAAATTTATCTATCTTCTTCAGTTTAGTGTTTTTAACTGTTTTTACATAGTCACAGTAAATCCATTTGTCTGTGTGTATGTCACTAGTATGCAATTACTTGCAGGGGCCTGGAGAGAGCATCAAATCCTCCAATGAGTTAAGAGTTACTGGCAGCTTGGGTGCTGGGAACTGATGGTTTTTTCTGGAAAAGCAGGAATGGTTCTTAATTGCTGTGCTCACCTCATTTTTGTTTAAAAAACAAAACAAAACTAGAAAATAATTGTGGAGGAGACAAGGAATGTTTATTTTTTCAATTTTTTCTATAATCAATATTCTTTTCATTGTTGTTTTATGAAATGGGTCTCAGTGACATCCTAGGCAAGCATTCTACCAAACCATAATGCCAGCCTCAGTGACTGTTTCTCTGATGAGAACTGAAGAACACTCTGTGCTCCCTATTAGTTGAGGCTGTCATAAGTAGGACACTTCCCAGGCTTCATGGGAATGCCCCATCGTACTGACACTTCTTCCTTCCACATAAGTCTCAAACCTGCACCTTGTGTGCTTTACTACAGCATTTCTGCCTCAACTTCCCTTGCAATGTTTGACCCAGTTTTGAAAAAAAAACTCTTTTAAGAAAATCCATTTTAAGTGTATATATGCATGCACACATGTGTATGTACCTGTATGCACACAAGCCATGGTGTGCATGTAGAAGTCAGAAGACAATTGCAGGAGCTGGGTCTTTCCTTTGACCCTGTGGATTCTGAGAATTAAACTCAGTTCACTGTGATTGATAGTAAGTGCTGATACCCAATGATCCATCTCCCATCCAGCTGCTGGCCCAGTGCTTTAAATAAGTTTTGAGACCCCTACACAAAACTTTTTGCTATGATCTTTTACTCTTTCTACAGCCACCCATCCCATGATCTTGGCCTAGGAAAACATTGCTCACCCAGCTTTTTTTTTTTCTGCAGTGTTTCCAGTTCAGGCTTGGGCATTTCTCTACTACAATAGACTCAATAAATTATTTCCTTATTCATGCAAGGACTTGCACTCCCCCACCCCCGATTCCATGTGCCTCATTATGGTTCATGGCAGAGACAGTGAAAATCTTTGTATTGTGACAGTCAGGTGCATACACAGCTGACCTGTGTTGTTTCAGGGGAAGAACATCATCATCTGTAAGAGCCTGGCACTAGGGCAATGAAAGCATTACTAGAGGAGATTCTTATTTTGGTAGCGCTGAATCAGGTGGTGTCACCGAAGCTGAGCTGAGCAACACCGAAGCTTCAGGCACAACTCTGAGCATTTCACACATGCTCCTTCTGTCATTCTGGGAAAAACTGTCTGATGGTTCTCAAACTTCCTGGAAGAGCAGATAGTTGAAACCCATCCCTGGATCTTCTTGTTCAGTAGGCTTGGGACAGAGCTCCAGAATTTGCTTTTGTGTGTACGTGTGCCCATAGGTGTCTGTACATGGATATGTGTGAACAAGTTTGTGCACATGGAAGCCAGAGGTCTTAAGTCACTTTTCACACAATAATAATAGTAAAATAGTAATAATAATAATTGATAATAATAATAATTTGGGATGCTCTCTTACTGAACTTGGAACCTGGAGGTCACCAATTTGGCTCAACTTATTAGTTATCCAGGTCCAGATATCTGCCTGTATCAGCCTCTTTACCCAACCTAACTCTAGGGTTACAGACTTATACTCCTGTGTCTGGCTCTTATGTGGGTGCTGGAGATCTGAACTCATCTCCTTATATTTGAATAGCAAACACTTTACCTTTAAAACATCTCTCTAGTCTCTAGAATTTGCTTTTTCAAAAAAGGGCAGTGGTGGTCCACATCTTTAATCCCAGCACTCTGGAGGCTAAGGCAGGCAGATCTCTGTGAGTTTGAGATTAGCCTGGTCTACAGAGTGAGCTACAGAATAGTCAGCCAGGATGATACAGAGAAAACCTGTCTCAACAAACAAACAAACCCTAAGTAAATAAATAAATAATAAAATTTAAGAAGTTAAAATAAAAGGTGTCTTCACCCCCACCATATACACACCAAAGGAAAAAAAGTTCCTAAGGGATGCAGGTACTATAGATTGGTAACAAGTCAGGTCCCTCCCTAAAGTGAAGAAATACCTTAAGTTCAAGAGAGGGCAGCATGGCTCAGAAAAGGCTTTTGCTGTCTACTCTTCTTCCAGCCCCCATCACTTGCTTAGCAAATTCAACTCTTGGAGCTCCAGGGCACCTGGGGAAGTAGAATGTGATTACGGGGGCCATAGGAAATGAAGGTTTACGACTCCCCTGGGCTAGTCTCTTGACTTTGATGCAGTTGCCAGCTCATCTGGTGTCACCCTGGAAGGAGGAAAAGACAGATGAGCCATGCAGAAGGTATGCTACCCAGTCTGGGCTGATATCTGAACCTTCCTGCCCCACCAGACTGCAGGAGGGCATTTTTCCCTGTGCCTCCTGGGTGTGTCTAAGAGACAAAAGCCTTGCACCTTCCTTAGGATGACTGGAGGTCAGGCTTTGAAGCCTAATTAGGTACCATGCTTGAGTGACATTCTCAGGTGCTAAAAACTTGGGGTTCATTTATTCATCAACTCCAAAGCCCAAAACATAAACATTTTATTTGTTTTTGAGATCACAAAAAGGAGCTGATTAGAACCATGTGGTTAAGCATCTCAGGGTCTTTCCAAGGTTCCTTCAAAAACTCAAACCAAGGAACTCTCCCCAAAATATGCTGTGATGGATATTCCCAGCTGTCAACTTCCTTATTTCTGGAATAAATTACAATCCAGAAATGGAGGGCACACTTATGATCCAGATGTTGAGGCTGGGAGACACACAGGTTTTTGACTGGATCTTGAGGTAAAGTGGCCGTGAAAAGCTTAGGCCCAGGCAAGGTGATGATACACGACTTCAGTCCCAGGAGACAGAGCCAAAGAGATCTGAGTTCAAGGCAAGCCTGGGACAGAGCAAGCTCCAAATAAAAAAAAAAACTTAGATCCAGGTGTGGTGGTAATCTGGGCATACATAAGAACAATGGAGGAAGGAAGGCTGCTTCTTTTTTCTTCTTCTCCTCCTCCTCCTCTTCCTCCTCCTCCTTCTTTTGTTTGCCTGCTTGCCTTACTTGACAGCATATCTATTGGAACTTACTTCTTCAGGGTTCCAGCTTATACAGAAGACCAGCTGAAACACCTAACCTCATGGGACTGAGCAACTATTAGATTTTTGGACTTCCCATCCACAGTTGCCCATTGTTGGGTTAGTTGGACTGCAGACTGTAAGTTCTGTATCTATGAGTTGCAGATATTCTATAAATTCTGTGACACTAGAGAACCCTGATTAATACATATGTTTTGGATGTCTTGCTAAGATACCGACTCCACTGTCTCCTGGTCCCTCCTCTAGCCTCTAGCAACAGCTGTTGTCTTCCTAAATAGGTTTCAGATCCATGACTGAGGTTTAAGTAAGTGCATTTAAACTTCATCCGAAAGTCTACATGCTCTAACAAAGAAACCACATCTTTGAAGAATCAATCTCTTTCTGTACAAGGAAGGTATTGTTTTTGGGGTTCACTGCTAAGATGCTAGCTGAAATGCAAAGTAAGAGTTCAGTATAAAATACATAGTCTGACCCAAGCAAGCATAACTGGTGGTCAGGGTCTGGGTATTTCCAGGTTCTTGGTGCCGTTTATTTATTTGTTCATCAATAACTTCATTTATTTTTTATTTCTATGAGTTGCACATGTATGGGCCATGATACACATGTAGAAGTCAGGGGACGGGCTGAAGAGATGCTCTTCCGAAGGTCCTGAGTTCAAATCCCAGCAACCACATGGTGGCTCACAATTATCCATAATGAGATCTGACATCCTCTTCTGGTGTGTCTGAAGACAGATACAGTGTATTTACATATAATAATAAATAAATCTTAAAAAAAAGTCTGGGGACAACTTGTGAGAGCTGGTGCTCTCCTTCTACCATGTAGGTCCCAGAGGTCAGACGATTGTCAGGCTTTGTTTTATTTCTTTTTTTTTTTTTTTATGGGGCTGGTTACTAAGAGATGTAATTTGGGTACTTCTCTCCACTTTTTAGGGTTTTTTCCCTTTGTACTTCTTTGTGTAGCCCCAGCTGTCCTGAAACCTGCTCAGTAGACCACGCTGGCCTCCTCAGAGATCCCCTCTGCTTCTGGCACAAGTCCCCAAAACAGGAGACTTTCTTTTTTTGGCAGAGTCTCCCTCTTATAGCTTTGCTGGCCTGGAAATCACTACGAAATAGACAAGGCTGGCCTCAAATTCATAGAGATCTTTGTGTCTCTGCTTCCCAAATGCTATCATTAAGGGTGTGCAGTACTGGTTCTTCTTGTTTTTGAGACAGGGTCTTGCTATGTCTCCCTGACCAGCCTAGAACTCAGAGTCTGCCTACTCTGCCTGCCTGGGGAAGACATGTGCCACAATATCCAGTGTGCAGCTCTCTATTTTGATTGATAGATTTGAGTCATATATCCCTTACTGTGAAAGTTTCTTCCCACAGTGCATCTGACTTTAATTGTATGCTCATCCAACTATGCATAGGCATAAGATGACTAGGAGAGTCTCCCTGAAAGTTCCCTGAAGAACACAGCTTGTTTTACTGCACACACACACAACCAAAGCCAGTTCAGGATGAATTGGTGATTTCTTTACTGCCCAGCTTTAGATATAACTGTTTGGATTTTGTTCACCTTGATGGTAGTCAAGGGGAGGAGAAACTTATTCCATTGTTTGAAGCAGGGAGTACAAGCAGTAGGTGGGTGCTTGGTTGCTAGGTGTATGATTAGGAGAGAGGTGTCTGTGCATAGTGGGCTCAGGTGGGGCTCCTAGTCCCCTACCTGACTATGCCAGGTTCCTATGCCAGTGTATAAATAGAAGAGGGGTGTGTGCCTAGCCCAAGGCAAGTGGGATCTTAGGCTGCTAAACTATTCTTTGTATTTGTTTGCCTCATAAGTAATAATTGCTTCTTTTAAATGTATCTTGTTCACAAGATCCTCTGCCCAGATGCTACCTCTACCCCAAATAAGCAGATTCAGATGGCAACCGAAGGAGGTTTTCTGGTTTTATAACCCTGCTACATGGTGTAGTGAGCCTTAGACTCTGGCTGCTCTGCTTCAGTGTCTCCTTGGCCAGCATCCTAGGTTTTCTGTCTAGAGAGCAAGGATCACACAGGTGGATATTCTCAGACTAATTAGCATGAATAATGGAACAAGGCCTCTGTGTTCCATATAGTCATCCACGCCTCTGCAGAGCCCTCCCACCCCCATACACTTTCCTAGCTTCTAAACCAGCTCTATGTGGAATCTTGCTGCTGTGTGACCCTTAGTGGCTTTATACAAGGAGGGTCATATCAGGGAGCAAAAAGAAAGCTGGTAAGATGTCTCAGCAGGAAAAATGACAGTTGTGGTAGCATGTCCCTATAATCCTGGTACTGGAGATTCGGACAGGGGATTCCTAGAGTTGGCTGGCTATCCTATCTCGTCTAATCAGTGAGCCACAGGTTCGGCAAAAGACTGTCTCTGAAAGTAAGGTAGAGAGAGTAACTGTGGAAGAGGCATGCATGTATATACAAACATACACGTACAAACATGTATACAATACAAACACACAGAAAGATGCAACAAGGGTGTTCTAAGGCCCCTGGGAACATTTCAAAGCTTCCAAAGGACATGAGAAAGGCACAGGATTTATGCATCCTGGGAACAAAGGTTTCCTGAGTCCGCTTGAGACCAACTGAGTTCTGGGTTCGTGTCCCAGGACCTCCAGGAAAATGTAGCCACATTGGGTACAGTTCCTCTCCTAGACTAAGAGATGCCATCCCATAATGCTATTTAGTGGGTGTCTCCCACAGATGAGACCCCAGAATGTGAAACAACATCTCTGGCCTTGAATATTTCTGTGGAGAGGTGGAATATATAACTAAGTTCTGTTTCACCTCTTGCAAGACAAGATGATGATAATAATTTATTATTATTATGACTATGATTATGATCATTATTATTGAAGTATGTGTGTATATCTGTGTGTATGTGTGTGTGCCCTAGTGCTATAGCACACATGTAGAGATCAGAGAGAAATCAAATCTCTCCTCCCACTTGCAGAGCCATCTCACTCACCCTCATTGGAAAAATAACGAACCAATCAAAACAAGGAACAACTTTCATTAACCTTTGACCCAATTTACCATCTAGCTCATGAGTTCTGAAATGCAGAAAATTCTAGTTTCACTTTTGCAAGCAGAAACTTGAGACCAGTGATGTGCTCGTTTCAAGCCTTGGCTTCATTTCCTGTAAAATATTGAGTGATGATGATGATGATGATGTCATAGGACTGTATGCAGATGAGGTGAGGTAACAGTAGTATAAACCAGCAGATTCCACAGTTTCTTTCTTGAAGATGAGCATATTCTTGAGAAATGACAGCGACCAGTCAATGTAAAGCCACACAAATAACTGCAGCTGACTAAGGCAAACATTCTTTATTCCTTTTCTCCCCCCTCTCGCCCTTTCCTTCTTCCTCTTCTACATTGTCTCTCTCTCTCCCCTCCTCATCTGCTGAAGTCTCCTTCTCTTCTGCTCCTCCTCATCCTTCCTCTTCCTCCTTTTCCCACTCCTCCCCCTTCTTCCTACTCTCTTTCTGTTTCTTATAAAATATTCCAATTCCACTGGTCAAAAGAGAATGAAAGAATCAGGGAGTGGCCAAAATTCTGTCTTTTATATCAGTTTACTTCTGCAGACATTAACTCAGTCTTGTGAGAACTTCTTTAATTCCTTCCAAGACAAAAGGTGTTGGATTTGAGGCAGAGCATCTTGAACATTTTAGATTTGATTTACTTGGAGCTCACTTGGGGAAGGAGTCTAGAGTAACACAGGTGACAGGCTTCAAATCATTCTGACATCTAATATTTTAGTCAGATCTGTGGGACTGGACTCTTCCTTTTCAAGTGGCCTCCATGTGTTCCTGGTAAGGAGAAGGTGTAAAGTGTTGAGATGGAAAGGGTTGGGAGCTTGGGATGATGGAAGCTTACTGCCTGGGTGCATGAAGTGGCAATTTCCTGTTCTTTCAAAAATCCTTGCTGAGTCTCTTCTTTGTCAGGCCTTAGTATGAACCACACTGCTATATCTCCATGCTGGGTGGCTTACAGTCTCATGGAGCAGAGATCAATATTTCCTTTATATTATGTTTTTTTCTATTGGCCTAACATGCCAGGTAGTTTTCTTGCTTGGGGGTCCCTAAGTGGTAAAATGTTCAAGTCTACTTTTTGTTACTATAATAAAATACCTGAAGCTGGATAATGTTTATGGAAAAGAGACTGACTTGGACTCACAGTTGGAGAATAAATGTCTAGGAATCATAGCAAGGATTTCCTGGCTATGTTATAATATGTTGGAGAGAAGGAAAGGAAAATGTGTGTGTTCTGAAAGGACACATGTACAAGAGAATGAAAGAATCAGGGAGTGGTCAAATTCTGTCTTTTATATCAGTTTACTTCTGCAGGCATTAACTCAGTCTTGTGAGAACTTCTTTAATTCCTTCCAAGATTGCTGGCCGCATTATCTAACCACCATCCACTGGGCCCTGTTTTCCTCAGTACCACTACATTGGAGACTAGGAATCTAACACAGAAAGCTTTGGGGAACAAAGCATAAAGTTTACATAGACACTGCATCTCTCTGCTTAAGAGGCCTCTGATCCTTGAGGTTTATTTCATCTGGGAAAAGTCCACTGTGCTGTTACTCACCATCTTCAAAGATGCTGACAAAGCTGGCTGGTGCCCTTCATTGTGTGTGGAATGTGACTGTGACTGTAAGTCAAGGGCTCACCGTCTATCACTTGACTATGCCTCAGCTCGCTCAGCAGTGACCTGGCCTCTGGTTATGGGGATTTATAACTGCAATTGAGGGGTAGGACCCTGCACAGTTGTGGTGGTAACCTACCACAGAGAATAAGGATAATGATTTCCATTGGAGAGAAGAGGTGTGTGTGAGGGGGGACAGTATAGCCATCAGGCTCACAGACATGGAGTATGAACTAGATACTGTCAGATCTTGGAGTGATTTCTCAGAGGCCAAAGAATCATATTAGCAAAATGGGCCCAGAAGCCTAACATGTCCACCACTCAAGGTCTTAGCAAATGTCTGGGATCTTAAATGGCATGGAAACTGCAACTGTTGCATCCAGTGTCTTCCTTTGATTTATAAATAGTGTCACAACATCCTCATCCTCTGATATTTTATATCTGGTATCACATCATAGCTTATCTTCATCTGTATACTTTATTAAATTTTAAAATTATTTTTACTTTATACATTTTGTCTACATGTATGTCTGTGTACCACATTCATGGTTAGTGCCAGACGAGGGAATCAGTTACAGACAGTTGTGAGCCACTGTTTGGGTGCTGGGAATCAAACCCAGATCCTCTGAAATAGTAGCCAGTGTTCTTAACTTCTGAATCATCTCTCCAACTCCTCTATTTTACATCAGGCGTTGCCATGGCTGTCTTCTCTGTGCCTTTTATACCACTATCATAATGAATGTTTTCCTCTGTCTGTTTTATGTCTACTGTCATTCCATGAATATCTATCTTTATCAGTATTCACAGAGCAATCATTATTAGACTAGGGCTTCCTTGGGGAGGAAGGAATCCACCCATGGTCTTGGCTTTACTGGAGAATTCTGGCATGCTTTTCCTGATGTCCTGCCCTTCCTAGTCAGCCCACACAATTGCACCAACTGTTTCTTTGCAATAGTCTGTTAATATCTCCTACTGCTTCTGTTTCCTGAATACAAGGAGGATGTGCTTATACAACACTACTGAATATCTGTGAATGCCTGCGAATTGCAAACATGACAACACACCTTACAGGTTAGATGTGCTGGGCAGGAAGCAGAACAGAAAGAAGCTAAAAGATCTCTTGTCACCTTCTGTACCTGATGTAGTCTCATCCAAGGAAGAAGTTAATGAGGTATTGCAGAGAAAGTCTCTGCAGATATGAACTGGTGTCAGTGTGAGGCCCTTGAGATGGTCTAGATCTAGCATCCCTGGAAGGAACGAAGGAGGGGAAAAAAGGAAGAAAATGGGAAAGGAAGGGAGAGAAGGATGGCTGTACAGCAGTGGTTCTCAACCCGTGGGTTGAGAACCCCCTGAGGGGGTCAAATGACCATTAAAAAGGAGTCACATATAAGATGTCCTACATATCAAATATTCACATTATGATTTATAGTAGTACCGACATTGCACTTATAATTTTATGGTTGTGGATCAACAGGATATGAGGAACTATATTAAGGGTTGCAGCCTTAGGAAGGTTGAGAACTACTGGTGCACAGGGGTGTATGATTTTGAATAATCATAACCCCTCCCTCGGCATCAGTTTCTCCATTTATAAAATATGAAAGGCACTGAGCCCAATGTTCTCCTGGGACCTTTGTAGGATTGTACATGTGGCTGCCTCATTAGGTTGTATTGAGATACAGCTTACATAAAACAACATTCACCGATTTTGATTACCCGTTTCAATAAGTTTCAAACACTTAAAATATATACACACTTATGTAACTATCACAATTGTGCTAAGGAATTCTCCATTCCAAAACTTCCCTTTCTCCATACCTGTACCACCCCATTTCCTCTCCATCCCTCTAGCTTTGCTTTTTTTTTTTTACTTCATAATATTAAATTTTAGTTTTATCAGTGTGTGTGTGTGTGTGTGCAGGACATGTGTGTGTAAGTGCACTCAGGGTCCAGAAGAGGAAGTTGGATTTCTTTGAGCTGGAGTTACAGGAAGGTATGAGCCACCCAACATGGTTTCTGGGAACTGAACTGAGGTCTTCTAGAAGGACAGCAAATGCTTCTAACCATTGGACCAATCTTTGGAGTCCTTAGCGTTGTTTTTATTAGAATCTCATATAGCTAGGCAGAGTGACACATGTCTGAAATCCCAGCACTAGGGAGATAGAGGCAGGAGGATCATGAGTTCAAAGGGCACCTTGAGCAGTATATCAGCTTTAAGACTAGTATAGGCTGTATGAGACTCTACTTCAAAAAAAAAGGGGGGGGGGAGAAAGGAAGGAAGGCAGGACAGATATGTTCACTGTGTATCCTTGGCCACACTTTCATTTATATAATACTTCTGAGATCCATGTGGTATCAGTAGTGTATTCATATTATCTTTGGATTTCTAAAAAACCAAGACTGGCTGGGCAATAGTGATACACACCTTTAATCTCAGCCCTCAAGAGGCAGAGGCAGGTCGATTTCTGTGAGTTCAAGGCCAGCCTGATCTACAAAGCAAGTTCCAGGACAACTGGGGCTACACAGTGAAACCCTGTCTTGACTAAAAACAAATAAACCAAGACTGTTCATGTCTTTTGTACATTTTCTGTTGGGTCATTGATCTCATTATAAATTTATGTTTTTAAGTAATTTCATTTTTTTTTGTTTTTTTTTTTTTTTGTTTTGTTTTTTGGATTTAGTTTTTTTTTTTTTTTTTTTTTTTCTGAGACAGGGTTTCTCTGTATAACCCTGGCTGTCCTGGAATTCACTCTGTAGACCAGGCTGGCCTCGAACTCAGAAATCTGCCTGCCTCTGCCTCCCAGAGCGCTGGGATTACAGGTATGCGCCACCACTATCCTGCGTAAGTTCATTTTTTAAAGTCAGTGAGTAATATGAAAGTTTCTTTTAGTTTTTCTAAAACTTCTTGTCTACACTTCCACCCAGTGGCTGGAGTGTGGCTATGAGGTGCTATTTCTTCCCCTGTCAGAAGGCAAGTTACTTAGGGGCACACCTGTTGCACACCCCTGTTCCGAATCTTGCCAGTGCCCAGAGAAGTGAGGTCCTCAGAGCAGGGATGGCAAGGATAGAACAAATGCTTCAACCCCTGCTCCTTGTCTCTTATTCATGTGTGGTTTACTCAGCTGAGGTTACAGGTTCCAGCCCCGCCCCCCCCCCCCCCCATTCCCTGCTCTTATATCTGTTCACCTGACACTGGGATCAGACACCCAACATGGTCAGTAGACAGAAGAACTCTGACCTTTTCATGCTCTGTCTCTTGAACACTTGGTGGGCAGGGCAACTCCACAGTGGCTACTTTCCAACTCGTAGTGAGAAGAGCACAGGCAAAGAGGTCTCTCCATCCTTATTCAGCACCAGGGGCTGCCTGAACCCTGGCTCCCATTTCTCTTCTTTCTCCTGCTGGTACTAGGAGGGGCTATGGTGACCCCTCTGTCACTGAGAGCCTTGCCCAGGTTCCATTCCCACCCCCCCCACCCCCCCACCCCCCCACCTTCCGGGAAAACCTAGCCTACATGGTTAGGGGGTAATGTGTAATTGGTGTGGCATTCTCTTCCGGTGTTTTCCCACACAAACTGCTATGTACCAGCCAGACACAGTGCCTAGCCACCAAACATACTGTGTCAGGCAGACATCCATCTTGCTTTCAGGACAGGCTAAAGACAAAGGATCTGCCTTTAAACCGGTTTGTTCTTGTTTAAGTCCTATAAGAAGCTTGAGTGTGCTCCTCAGGAAGACATGGCAACAAGTTGACATCTGTCTGCCAGCCTATTTTTGAGACAAGACCTCATGGAGCCTACTTTGGCTTTGAACTTGTTATATGGCTTGAGAACAATCTCATACTTCTGATCCTCCTGTTTCCACCTCCCAAGTGCTGGGTTGACAAGCACATGTCACCATCCCTAGTTTATGCAGTGCTGAGTCTGGATCTCAGAGTTCTGTGCATGCTAGTCAAGCACTCTACTGACTGAACTGTATCTCCAGTCCTATGAAGCAAATTAGTGTTTTCTTTTCTTTCCATCCTTCTTCAACCTAACACAAGGAATAAATGAAGAGGGTGTTAAAACAGTAAAAAGGAATTTGAAATTAGGGTAATTTGAAATTGGCGACAATGGAAGAAAATGGTCTTGGTTCAACTTCAGTGCTTACCAAAAGTATCTGGACCAGGAGCTACTGGCAGGAGAGAACTAGGCTTCCAGATGCATCTCATTATGTCTGGATTTTATGTAGATTCTTGGGATTCAAACTAAGATTCTCATAATGTTATTGTCTCACCCAGCCCTAGAATTTCCTCATGGAGTTTTCTTAATCCAAGAAATCTCCTCTGGAATCTGGGCACTAAATCTCTTTAGATTTAGTGATCGCTAATTTTATATTATCCTCAGTCAGGGACATTATAAAAGGTTTTTGGGGAGTTTAGTTATGTGGTTAACAAAGCCCTTTCCAAATCCTTTTGTAGTTTTTGTTTTGAGACAATGTTTCATGTAGCTCAGGCTGTTCTCAAATTCAGTAGGTTCAGGACTGGTGAGATAGCAGCTAAGGGCTCTTGTGAGTTTAACCCCCCAGAATCTAAATAGTGGGAGGAGAGAACTTATTACTAAACATTGTCCTCTGACTTACACATGCACACCATGGCCTGTATATACCCACGCATAGGCATAAAGAAACAAAATGTAATAAAGAATTAACCCACATGAACAAAATAGTATAATACTTGGAAACTTAAAGATGAAACACTACATAGCTAAGATAACTGTGAACTCCTGATCTTCCTGCCACTTCCTCCAAAGTAATAGGATCATAGGAAGGAACCACAATACCTGGTTGCCTTTCTTCTTAAATTATTTTTATTTTATATGCATTGGGGTTTGCTTGCATGCGTATCTGTGTGAGGGTGTTGGATTCCCTGGAACTGGAGTTACAAACAGTTCTGAGCTGTCATGTGGGTGCTGGAATTGAACTCAGGTCCTCTTGTAAAGCAGACAGTGCTCTTAATTGCTGAGCCATGTCTCTAGTCCCTCCTGGTTGCCTTTCTAAACCCTTAGAACCTGACTCTGGGGTCCTCAAAGAGGCTGAGGGAATTTCTCAATCTCTCTCATGTGGGAAGAACATCTATCCTATGCTCCTTACAACACAAATCACCATTGTGCAGCCTTACGGTAAATGGTAGTGAGTTGGTTCTACCACATGTGACACAGGTAGGCTTGGACTCACAGGTATGTTTGTTTTATGGTTCATATTCAGATGCACAGCCCAAGCAGTTTACTTTAGCAACTATATTCTTTGTCTTCCTTGTGCTCTCCCAGGCGTTGAGCATACTGTCATCTCCGTGTGGGTGCTCTGCAAACAGTAATTGATGGTGACCAGGGTAATGATGTTGATGAATGGCTCCATGAAACTGATGAGTCACTTGACTGGAAAGGCTCAGGTACAGCAGTTATGTAATGTTGTTTCACCAAACAGGTAATGTTTCATACCTCAGAGCAACACAGAGCATTCTGCCTGATGGTGCTTAGTCACCATTTCTTGTCCAAGCCCCAAAGGCATTTCTGATTTGATACCTTCTGAAAGCCAGTGGCTGGGTAGGTCAACTGTTCATGCAAGGGATTCAGCTGCTTCTTTTGGCTCAAGATCTACCAAAACTTCCCAAAAGCTCCCACAGGAATTAGCCATTAAATAAATGACAAGGTTAAGCAAGAAGCCTGACTCAGATAATAAAAACAATCTGACATGAGACACACATATGTTCTTAATCGAAAATTCAAATTTTGAACCTAGGGTTCTCCTACTTTAAAATTCAGTTGTTAAAGCAACATTTCCTTAGACAATAAGAGTCCTTATTGTTTTACATGAGGAGTATATTGGAAGCCAGATGTGACTCACAGTCTCACGGTAGTCACTCTGCACAATGATGAGTACTCTGTAAAAGACAACTTCTTTAGAAATGGTGAAGTCTCCACAGAAAGCATCTATTGGCACTTTTGGAAGGATCTTGCAAAACATCTCATTCCCAGACTTCTTAGGGGATGAAGATACTTCAAAATTTTTCTTCCTCTCACATGAGAAGAGTCTTCTGGGTCAATCAGTCAGAGAGGAAGTGAGCTCCCTTTGAAGATCCCCCACCCCCACAGCCATGTCGTATTGTTAGTGTTAGCAGAAGGGGACAGACTTCTAGGAGATAAGCAGCCCCTTCAAAATCCAAAACATGTGCCTCAAAATATCTTTCAAGCTTTCAGATTCTAAGTTTTGAAAAATTAAATAACTTCATGATATTTGGTACTGTTGATAGGACAGAGAGAAGGATGTTTTTATTTGATGGTGACTGATATAATTATTGCTTTTAGTCAGGGTCTCAAGTAGCTCAGGCTGGCTTTGAACTTAGTATTCAGCTAAAAATGAGCTTGATCCTGTCGCCTTTTCTCTCCAGAGTGGTATTATAGGTGTGTGTGTGGATGTGCTCAGCTGGGCTATATTCTTTTTCCCTTTCTCTCTGTTTTTCAAGACAGGGTTTCTTTGGATAACCTGGGCTGTCCTGGAACTACCTCTGTAGACCAGGTTAGCCTTGAACTCACAGGAATCTGTCTTCCTTTGCCTCCTGAGTGCTGGGATCAATGGTGGTGACTGCTGGCTTGATATATTTCTTTAAAACTAGAAAATTGGAAATATTTGTAATTAAAAAAAATACAGCTGGCTGTGGAGGGTCATGCCTGTAATATAAGAATTCAGGTGCATCCAGGAATATTTTGAGTTCAGAGCTAGCCTGAGCTACATTGCAAGTTACAGGTTAGCTCAAGATGTATATAAAACCCCATCTCAAACAATAAAGCAAAAACAGTATATACTGTTTGCCTCAATTTACATATTAAAGCAGATGCTTCAGTGGGAGGTCATGTGTCTCATATCTTGATTCTTGTCATAGTACAGATTGTAATAGAAAAGAAAGCCTGAATATAACCTAAATGCCAATAGAGAAATGTGTAATTATGGTTATATAGAATAAAGGGCTAGAGAGATAGCTCACTGGTTAAGGAATAATATCAGAAATAATAGAGGAAACATTGTAACTGTACCTATACAAATGCAAAAGGTCATAAGAGACTGTTATAAATAATTATATTTTAACATGCCCGGTAATCTGGAAGAAATAGATAAATCTCTACACACACGAATCCTGCTAAAGTAGAATCTTAACAAATAGGAACTTTGGGGCCTGGGATGTGGCCTGCTTGATAGACTACATGTCTAATGTGTGTGAAGCCCTGGGTTTAGTCCTTACACGTTTAAAACTGAGGGTTGTAATGTACACCTGTAATCCCAGGAACTCTGAGGCAGAGAGGCAGGAGAATCAGATTTTCAAGATTGCCCTTAGTTATATAGTGAGTTTGAGACCAATCTGGGTTTCATTAGATTTAGTCTCAAACAAACTGCTGACTCCAAAACTACCCTCAAAAATAATTAAAACAACAACAACAACAACAGGCAATCTTGGCAGACTAATAAAGAATAAAGAAATTTAACTGGTACTAAAATCTCTTCTATCAGAAAAATCCAAGAGCCAACCGTAGTGGTACACACCTTTAAGCCTAGCACTTGGGAGGCAGAAGCAAGCAGATCTGAGTTTGAGGCCAGCCTGTTTTACAAAGAGAGTTCCAGGACACCCAGGGCTATACAGAGAAAGGTCATAAAAATAAAATTAAAAAAAAATGGAGAGAGAAAAAAATCAATGACCTAATGGCTTCACTAGCAAACACTTATTAAAGATTTAAATAATTAACTGCAGTTGAGTCGGAGATGCAACTCGGCGACAGAGTGCTTGCCTGCAACTGTGAGAAACTGGCTTGATCCCTACCACTGTAAAGATAAAAAGTAGTTAAAGAAACGAGGAAATGGCTCAGTGGGTAAGAGCATTCCTGTTCAGGTTGATGTAAGTTTGATCTCTGGAACATACATGGAAGAAGGAGCGAACCAATTCCCACAAGTTGCCTTCTGATAAAAATGGGAAAAGGCTTGATGGCTGGGGAGATGGTTTAGTGGGTTCAGAGGTTTTGCTGTGAAATAAAGAGAACCTTAATCTCCAGTATCCTTGTAAAAGCTGGGATATGGCCATATGTGCCTGAAACCATGGTGTTGTGAGGGCAGAGATTGATGGATCCTAGGAGCTCATTGGTCAATTGGTCTAGTCAAACCAGTGAGCTTCAAGTTCAGTGAGAACACTGTCTTAAAAAATAAGGTGGACATTGGGTGTGGCAGAACATGCCTGAAATCCCAGCACAGCCCTTGGGAAGCAGAGGCAGGGAGATCTCTTAGAGTTTGAGGCCAGCCTGGTTTATACAGGGAGTTCCAGGAGAAGACAGGGCCATAAATTGAACACTGTCTTAAAGCCAAACCAAACCAAACATTTCCCTCCCACTGGTGTTTCTCTAAAGAAGGCAAGTGAGCATCCAGTAGATACATATAAATGTTCTGTAGCTCAGAGCATGGAGTCCAGAGATGGTGAGCTCACCTATTGTGCACAAACCTTGGGCACCGTGTAAAACCTGGCATGATAGCCCATGCCTCTCAGTCCCCATTCTCAGGAGGTGGATGTAGGAGACTATGCAGTTAATTTAAGACCAGTCTAGGCTATAGGATACCCTCTCTCAAAAAAGAAAAACAACAAATGAACCAAGAAGCAAGTATCACTAATTGCTACGGAAAAGCAGATTACATTTCATATCTGTCAGAATAGCTTTTGTCAAAAAGATGAAAGAGGAACTGGAGAGATGACTCATTGGTTGAGAGCAATGGCTTGCTCTTCCAGATGAACAGGGTTCAATTCCCAACACACACACACACACACACACACACACTCTCACAGCAGTTCACAAATGTCTAATTCTAATTCTAGTTACACATGTGATATATATATATATATATATATATATATATATACACACACATATATGCAAAATACCCACACTCCTTAAAAAATCAACAAATTAATTAATTTTTTAAAAGATGAAAGAAGCCAGCCAGGCTTGATAGCCAATATTTGTAATCCCTCTACATTAGTACTTGGATAGCAGAGATAGGTAGATACCTGTGAGCTCAAGGTCAAGCTGGTCTACCTGGCAAGTTCTAGGCCAGCTCAAGAAATGAAAATTATTCATTGTAGGTAAAAAATGTCAGTATAATCTTACTCAAAATACATATCTATAGAAACATAAATCAATAAAAAGGAATAGCCATACTTTCATAGTGACTTTTGTGGAACACACAATTGCCAAGATCATGCCATGTGCCCATTAGTGGGTGAGTAAATTAAGAAAATGCTTATACATGCAACAGAACTCCTTTTTCAAAGGAAGAAAGATCAGCTGGGTGTGGTATCCTGTAACCGTACTTATTGGCTACTTTATTGTTTTTGTTTACTTATCACCCTTTTCCAACCCCCAACTCTGGGTAGGAAAGAAAGAAGGTTAGAGGGGAGAAGGGGTGTCGATCTCCTTAGAATACTTCCTGCTGATTAGGGACACTGAGTTCCTTGGGGCAAGTCCAATCTTCTTCCTCATGATATCTACCACCAGCAAACCCACAAACCCACAAACCCACAACCAACAAACTAGCAAACCAGCAAACCAGCAAACCAGCAAACCAGCAAACCAGCAACCAGCAAACCAGCAAGACAGCAACCAACAAACCGGCAAAACAGTAAAGCAAACAACAGCAAACAGCAAACAGCAATAGCAGAGGAGAGCTGCAACCTCTAAGGGATCTAGCTTTTTTTTTTTTTTAAAAGATTTATTTATTATATGTAAATACACTGTAGCTGTCTTCAGACACACCAGAAGAGGGCTTCAGATCTCATTACGGATGGTTGTGAGCCACCATGTGGTTGCTGGGATTTGAACTCAGGACCTTTGGAAGAGCAGTCAGTGAGTGCTCTTAACCCCTGAGTCATCTCTCCAGCCCCATGATCTAGCATTTTTATACCCTCTCAAGAGTCCCCAGAATACAAAACGTAAGCTCTCTTCATCTGGCAGAAGCACCAGACAGAAACACACCTGCCAGAGCACCAGACAAATCATAGTCAGCTGCTGTGGACAATCTGAAGCAGTCTCATATCCCACACTTGGGATTAAAACAAAAACATTCACATAACATAACTGGGTTTTTAAAGAAATCAAACTTCTTACTATAGTACCCCATGTCTTTACTTCCAACCCTCAGGAGGCAGAGGTGGGTGGCTATCTGTTGTGCTGGTTTGTTGGCTATCTGCTTGGTCTATACAGAAAATCCCAGTCCAATCAAAGCTACACAGTGATACTTGTGGAGGAAATCCTGCTGAGCAGAACAAAGTCAGCCACAGAAAGACAGACACATGATTTCATTTCCATGTGGGATCTGAAAAAGTTGAGCTTATAACAAAGGGAAACAGTGGTGTCCACCTTCTGGCTAAGGTCAAATGTAGAATGGAACAGAGATTCTTAGAGGCTGGGGTTAGGGGTGGAGGAGAATGGAGTATGTTCTCCAAGTATAGAGAATGTTGGTCAAAACACAGAATTTCAGAGAGGCAGGAGGATAGGACATATGGCCAGAGCACCCTAAATCACTGGATTCCCCTCAGATGGTCAGGATGAAAAGGTTTATATATATATATCACAGAAGGGTAACCTAATAACACTATATTATATATTCCAGAATAGCTACTTACATTTCAAATGTCTCACTGGAAAAGAATAGTGAGGATCTGATAATTAGAGCCAATTTTATCACATTGTGCATAAACTTCAAATCATCACACACACACACACACACATACACACACACACACATATATACATATACACATATATGTCAATTATGATTTGTCAACCAAAAATAGTATATATTTAAAATGTAACTGTAGTATTGAGAGAACACTGAAAGGAAAATAAGGTGTCCGAAAGCTGAGGGTTTTTGTTGTTTTTTCAACTTCAAAGGTCTATTTTTGTTTGTGACAAAATAAAACAAAATATTTCCATTTAAAGTAAATGTAGGGTTTATTTATTTATTTATTTATTGTTTTTTGGATTTTTTTTTTCTCGAGATAGGGTTTCTCTGTATAGCCCTGGCTGTCCTGGAACTTACTCTGTAGACCAGGCTGGCCTCGGACTCAGAAATTCGCCTGCCTCTGCCTCCCAGAGCGCTGGGATTATAGGTGTATGCCACCACTGCACGGCTAAATGTGGGGTTTATTAAGAATAAGATTTTAGGGCCTGGAAATACATATCTGTCGGTAGAGTGCTTGTCAAACATAAAAGAAGCCTTGGGTTCCACCTCTAGTATTAAATAATGTAGACATGACGAGCAGCCTTTAGCAAGTGGAGGCAGAGAACTGGGAGTTTAAGGTCATTCTTGGGCTACAGGGCTGCAGTAGTGGTTTTGAAGTTAATCTAGAATACATGAGACTCAGTCTTAAAAAAAATTAAAACAATTCTCTTCCTCCTCTTCCTCCTCCTCTTCCTCCTCCTCTTCCTCCTCTTCCTCCTCCTCTTCTTCCTCTTCCTCCTCCTCTTCTTCTTCCTCCTCCTCCTTCTTGATTTTTTGAGACAGGGTTTCTCTATGTCTCCATGTAACAGCCTTAGTTGTCCTGGTGTCCTGGAACTCCCATTGTAAACCAGTCTAGCCTTGAACTCAAAGAGATGTGCCTGCTTCTGCCTCCCAACTGCTGGGATTAGTGTGTGCCAGCATGCTCAGCTCTTGACTGAAGGAATTCTTAATTTAAAACTTACATTTATCTTTTTTTTGTTTGTTTGTTTTTTGGATTTTGTTTTTTCAAGACAGGATTTCTCTGTATATTCCTGGCTGTCCTGGAACTCACTCTGTAGACCAGGCTGGCCTCGAACTCAGAAATCCAGCTGCCTCTGCCTCCCAGAGTGCTGGGATTACAGACATGCGCCACCACTGCTCGGCTACATTTATCTTTTTATTTAGCGTGTATATGGTGATATGGATTGTGTGTGTCTACGTGTGTTAACTTATTCAGCTGTACGTGTGTGTATGATACTTAGTTCTATATGTGTAGTACTTATTTAACTGTGTGTAGGGCGGTACTTATTGAGCTGTGTGTGGGGTGGTGTTTATTCAGCTGTGTGTGGGGTGATACGTATTCATCTGTAAGTAGGAGGTGGTGCTTATTCAGCTGTATGTAGGTGGGATAGTATTTATTCAGCTGTGCGTGCACATGCACGTGTGTGTATGGTCAGCTGCATATATGTATGATCAGCTGCATGTGTGTATGGTCAGCTGCATGTGTAGGGTATTTATTCATCTGTATATTGGGAGGTCATAGTTATTCCCATGAATAAGGCAGATCTACTACTAGCATTTGTAAAGCTAAAGCTAAAAGCTAAAGAATAATTTTTTTTTATAAGACAGGGTTTCTTTGTGTAGCCTTAGTTGTGCTAGAACTAGTTCTGTAGACCAGGCTGGCTTCAAACTCACAGAGATCTTCCTGCTTGTGCCTCCCAAGTACTCAGACAAAAGGCTTGCACTGTCATTGCCTAGCTAAACAATGATTTAAAAATAGACAAAAGGCTATTGTAAAAAAATCAGATAGTAGATAGAGAATCTGCTCTCTCAGTACTGATTTCACCGCATTTAAAAAGAAACACCCTTATCTTTAGATAGCTGTATTTCCTTTCTAGGAAGACCTGCATAAAGTTTGTCCACGTCATCTGCTCATGTGACTAGTCCTCTGCCCCTCGGTACACATGGAACCAAAACACTGCCAACAACTATGTGAGCCTGATAGCAGTTGCCTCCCTCACCTGTCTTATCGGGGCTCTGTCCAGGTACCTGGGTTATATATAGCCTCACAGAGTGGGTTCAGGGGGCTAAGCGTAGGACCTGTTGGGCCATGCCTGGACTCTTGACTCCTAAGAAATGTGAGATAGGAAGTGTGTGCTGTGATGACTAAGCTTGAGTTTGTTTCGTGCAACAGCAGATACCTAACACAGTTGAGACATCTAACAACTTTTGACTACTCAGAACCAAAGCAGTTGGATTTTCCTTGTTTTGAAGGATGATGCAATGTCATTTCACTAATCAAGAGGACCTGAAACACAATTCCTGGGTTAAAAGAGAGGGAGGTCTGGGGATGTGGCTCATTTGGCAGAGTTGCAGAGGCAGTCACACTCCCTCTCCCTGCTCAAGCCCTCTCTCTGCCTGAATGCTCAGAGTCAGAGATTTCTGACATCTTGCTTTGCTTGCATGAGCCCGGGGTTCAACCCTCAGCAATACATAATATGAGGAAGGTGGAACAACCCTGGAATCATAGCACTGTGCCCATCAGAAGTTCACAGTCATCTTTGGTGGACTTTGAGGCCAGTCTGTAATACATGAGTGAATGGATGAACTAAGGAACAAAATAAAGAGAAGTTAAGTGGAATAAGCCAGGCTTTATGTGCCAGCTATTTGGGAGCCTGAGGCAGGTGGATCTCAAGTTGAAAGCCAGCTTTGAGAACTTTGTGACTCTGTCCAAATGCAAAATAAAAATATTTCTGGAGATACAGCTCAGTGATAGAACTATAATAGCAGATCTCACATCTGCTAGATTTACTCTCCAAGACAAACAGACAAAATAAAAAATCAGCTCCGTTTACACTGTGGCCACACAGTATGTGTGCCTCAAACTGTGTCTTGAGGTAAGTTTTCACCTTTAGGTACTTAAGATCTGGATGTAGGCCATGTCTGAGTTATCACAGAGATCCCAGGGATTGTTACCCATTAAGAGGAGACTTTTACTTTCAAAAAGCTTCCAGGGAGGGATGCACTGTGGTGTGGAGCTAACTTATCAGAAAAATTCAGTGTCCTAGAATTTGGACACTTGGACAGTATTCTGATGTGAGTCATGTGTCACATGACAGGAGCACACAGTCTTGGGTGTCACAATTTCAGGAATGGGTGTCATCACATAAGAGTGGGTGAAAACCTCCTACAGATTATCACAGGGAGGGCAAGTATCCTGTGGCTCTGATTTGTTCTTAGCTAGAATCTTGCTTCCACTTCCTTCAAAGAACACAAAGCATTATTCTGAACAAACAGTCCAGGCATTGTACACCTGACAATGAAGTGTCAAAAACACCCTTCCAAAGATGAGCAGATATGGCATCAGAGGAGTTCAAGATCATCCTTTTTTTTTTTTTTTTTATGATTGATTTCAAGACAGGGTTTCTCTGTGTAGCCCTGGCTGTTCTGGAACTCACTCTGTAGACTAGGTTGGCCTTGAACTCAGAAATCTGCCTGCCTCTGCCTCCCCTAAGTGCTGGGATTACAGGCGTGTGCCACCACGCCCGGCTCAAGTTCATCCTTGAATACACTGAGACAATCCTAGGCTACATGAAACCTCTTCTCTCTCTCCCTCTCCCTTTCCCTCTCTCTCCCCTCCTCTGTCTCTTTCTCTCAAAAGATAAGAAGAGCAAGGGAAAAAGGAAAGTAAAACAGGCTAGCAAAACAAACAAACAAACAAATAAACCCATGGCCGATAATAACTGTTGCCATTTCCTAGAGGAGAAAACTAGGACCCGAAATTCGACAGGATTTTTCCAGTATCACCTAGCTATAGAGAAGTGGGACAAAGAATAAATAGTCAAGTGAAGTAAACAATCCATTTGGACCAGGTGTAGTGACACACCTGTAATCCCAGGTGTAGTAACACACCTGTAATCTCAGGTGTAGTGGCACACCTGTAATCTCAGGTGTAGTGGCACACATTTATAATCCCTGGTGTAGTGGTTCACACCTGTAATTCCAGTGCTTTCAAGGTGAGGAGTAAAGGAAGGAAGATCAGGAGTTCAAGATAATTCTTGACTTTGAAGAGGTCATTCTGGTCTATTTAGGGATTCCCAGGTTATCCAGGCTTATACAGAGAGACTTTGTTTCAAAAAGCAAACTAAAACACAAAATAGCTATAATGACCAACGACCTCTATAATAACAGCACTTGACCAAAGCAGGAGGATCAGAAATTCAAAGACAACTTTGATTGTACAGAAAGACCTTGACTCAAACACAAAACAAAAACTCACAATGGCAACTTTCACACACACATACACACACACAAACTGGACCCTACCTTAACACTAGGTTTAAACAGATAAATAAATAAAGAGCTCCATTCTCTACTGTGGATAACACATTCTCCAATTTTTAGACGAAAACTTGCCCCCAAAGGTTGTACTTTTAGATAGCATGCAGTGATGTACATTAATGCCAGAACCCAGGAGGTAGAGGCAGGTGGATTTCTGTGAGTTTGATGTCTACATAGGGAGTTCCAGGCCAGGAGGATCAGGAGTTCAAGGTCCTCTTCTGTTATCCAGGGTCAGCCTGTAACCATATTCCCATCAGGCAGAGAAGATATTTTAAAGAAAGACACTTGAGGTACCAGGCTACTGAAACATTGAACCTCAAAGAATTAATGAATGGTTAAAATACTGGTGTCAGCCAGAGGAGGAACTTGCCTCTCAGAAAGAAGTTCACACACTTATCAGACCACCTTGGAGAGACCAGAGCTGAGAAAATCATGGGCAAGAATGCTTGACCAAGACTGCTGAGTTGTGTATCTTCTCTTGGTCTGTTTAAACGTAACCACCATGTTTGGTGCCTCAAAATGGACATTTTTGTTTCTTCCCAACGTGACTTTGCATATTGAATACATGTGAAAAGCCATGTCTGGGGCATGATTCTGGTGCTGGGGAAGTAGAGACAGGACTTCTGGGGGCTTGAGCCCCAGAATCAATGAGAGACACAGTCTCAGAAAATAAGACCAATAGTTATAGAGCAGGTACAGATGACATATACACACACAGAGAAATAAAATCCAATTCCAAAACGGATGCTTTTTTTTTTTTGGATATAACTTTTGTTTTTAGAATCTCTGAAAAAAGGCAGGTAACATGAAAAGGGAAGGCATCTCTAGCTACTACTAGAATTTTGTGGTTCATCACTATTCAGTGTGAGACCCTCAGAGGCTAATAAGTTTAGGACTGATGGTTGTAGGTCAGCAGTCTAGCAGTTGCCTGGCAGGCAAAAGACTCTGGTTTTGATCCCTCTCACCTCACCACTGGGGGAACAAAGGAAAGATTGATGATTTTGTGGTCTATGGGCTTGATTTTCAGAGGGTTTATCTGAACTCCAGAAATAACAAGCTCGCTGGGCTTGGGAAAGCTTTGGTTGTCACCTGAGCTTGGTATACAGTTGTGTGGTTCTGCTTGATTGCAGCTTGGTTATTGCAGGAGCTGAGGGTGTTTATGTGGGGAACTCCTCCTGATTCTGGCATTCTGATTGCCTGAATATGCCCCTCCCCTGGAACCTGATACTGTTTGCTGCTAGCTATTTCAACTTCAGCACAAAGTGTACACAAGTCAAAGCAAGCCAGTCTTGATAAACAAAACTCCAACTTTGATCTGGAAGATGGAGAAGGAGCCTGATGGAGTCTTCGTGTAAATGCTGGGGGACAGTGTGAGTTATGCATAGACGCCCACAAGAGAGGGCTTGTTTTCTAATGGAGCCTTCTGCTTCAGGCCTCTCGTTCCACTGGTACAAAAACTAATTGCATTCCTTTCTAGTGATGTCTGCCAAAATTCACAAGTTCAAGCGGGTACATCATAGGACCATGAACACCCCACTCATTCCTGGCAGACTGGACTCTTGACCTCATTTTGGGATGGTTCAATGAAATTTGTTATTGCTAGCTCTTCAGATTGGCCCCAGTTTGCAACAACAGACTTAGAAGAACTATACTTTCTTTCTGGGGCACTGCACACATTGGTAAAACAAGTTGTTCTTTGCAGTGACATTACCCCTAAAAGAGATTTTTTTTCTAAGCTGCTATCTGCATGAGCCATTAGAAAGAATGGGAGATTTTGTATAAGTCGGGATATTCATTCTGTCCATCTTGAAACATGATGTGTGTAAAATGTTTTCTGGTAGAGCCGGGTTGTGATGGCGCACGCCTGTAATCCCAGCACTCTGGGAGGCAGAGGCAGAGGCAGGCGGATTTCTGAGTTCGAGGCCAGCCTGGTCTACAGAGTGAGTTCCAGGACAGCCAGGGCTTATACAGAGAAACCTTGTCTCAAAAAAATCCAAATACCCCCCCCCCCCAAATGTTTTCTGGTGACAATGTTCTTATAAAATCTCTTCTTAGTCGAGAGGTGATGGCACACACTTTTAATCCCAGCACTCAGGAGCCAGAGGCAGGCAGATCTCTCTGAGTTTGAAGTCAGCCTGGTCTACAGAATGAGTTATCGGACAGCCAGAACAATACAGAAAAATCCTGTTTCAAAACAATAATAAAACAACAAAACCACCACCACCACCACCACCACCACCACCACCACCACCACCACCACCACCTTTTCTAGATGAAATGTCTGACTAGGAATTGAGGGTGAATTTAAAATACAGAATTATGACTGGTAAAAAGCATCAAGCAATTTTTTTGCAGTCATTAGAGGAAAAAAAAACCCCACAGAGTAGTGATTATCACAGTCTGGTTTTCAAAACTTCCTGAAGGTGCTTCCCTCTTCTTGAAGAAAACTCTCTGTAGCTTCTTCCAGTTGGGAGAATGTTTTAAATTGAAACTGACCCAGACACCCGGATCACACCCCACAGTGCTGACTCTAGCAGAGAAAGCTGGGTAGAGCAGAAGTTAAAAGCCCAAAAGGCAAATTCTGTTCAGGAACTGTTGCAACAAGGCAAACTGGAACTCTATGTAGAAAGAGCTCCTTTTTTTAGTCACCAGTGCAAATTAGGATTTGTGGTCAGGACTGGGAAGGGTCAGTAAATCAATTTAGCAAAATTTGTAAATTAGCAGGCCAAGGTCCAAGGACAGAGTCCAACATGAGATTTTAACAACTTAGAGAGTCTTAATAGCTAGAGCAGGGAGCTGGAGAGATGGCTCAGTAGTTAAGAACACTGACAGCTTTGTCCAAAGGTCCTGAGTTCAAATCCCAACAACCACATGGTGGCTCACAACCATCTGTAATGAGATCTGACACCCTCTTCTAGTGGTGTCTGAAGACAGCTATAGTTTATTTACATATACTAATAAATAAATATTAAAAAATAGAGCAAGGATAATGTGTCTTCTGGAGGCACTTCTGCAGGAATGGCTAATGATTATCACTCAGACACAGCTTTTAGTCATTTGAAAATACTTAATATTTTAGCCATCTGGGGCGACACCCAGGTATTTGGGAGCCTACATGTGGTTTAAGTGTTTAGAACACTGCCTGTTTGAAGGCAGAGCTTGTGTCCTGGAGTCTTGCTTGGCAGCTTGGGGACCTTGAGGAAGGGAGGACTTGAGAGACCACTAACAATTAGCCTAGACACAGTGCAACTTAGAAAACTGTCAACCTTAAGATAGCACTCCTATCTCATCTTCAAAGGCCGGCACTCCCTCTGCACTCCCTCCTGGCTTCAAAGAATGAGCACTCCCCTTGCTTCTGAAAGGATAAAAAATAATACAGCCTAACTCTAGCTTTCTAAGGAGCCTCAAACACCTTATATTCCAGAGCCCGCTCTTTGTTAGAAACTAGGTAAAAGGTCACATTCCAGAGCCCGCCCTTTGTTTAGAGCTAGCAAAAAGGCCTTGAATAGGTGAGCCTGCCCCCATAAGGTAACTGGAAATGAGCTAAGCTTATCTTGCTTCTGTAAACTGCTTACGCCATTACTCCTATCCAGGAGTTCACGCAGCAATAGACAGCCAAGAAAATAGGAAACTAATTGGTCCACTGAGCTCGGCAATAATTTAAACTGATTGGCCTAAAATCTATGGAGTGGTACAAATCGATTGGCTTGCATTTCGCACGTTCTCCGTGCTAAGGAATGATTGGTTGGTGATTCATGGGCTTCGTTGTAAACTTATAAAAGCTGTCCCAATTCTGCACTCAGGGTCCACAGTCCTCTAACCCTGTGTGGTGTACGGCTGTGGAATCCAGAATTCTGGAATAAAGAAATCCTCATGTTATTGCATCGAGACCGTTCCTCGCGAGTGATTTGGGTGTCGCCTTCCGGAGCGTGGGGTGCTGGGGCACCCTCGGTTTTTGAGGGTCTTACACTTCAAGGACCCATCCCCGCTCAGAGTAACTGTGTTTGCCCAAGATAACCTGTAACCTTCCACTGAGCCACGAATTGCCACTGATCTCCCCATTCCTTATGACATAGACCACAGCCTAAGCATCCCCTCCCTTTTTCTTTATGGTCTATTTCTTTAAAAACTCCCAGCGGCAGCTGCTTGGGGTCGAACTCCTCGGTCCCTGCTGGGGGGGGGGGGCATGGGAGTGGCCCAGTGCACTGAAGAGTTTTGCATCAAGAATGGTCTCTCTCTCTCTCTCTCTCTCTCTCTCTCTCTCTCTCTCTCTCTCTCTCTCTCTCTCTCTCTCTCTCGTGAATTTTTTGGGGCCCAAGACTTGAGTGAAGATTTCCCAGGATTCAGGAGACTTTCAGACTTAGCAGAAGCAAGCAGTTTAACCGAAGCGAGGATAAACAGCTGTAGGGGGTTTCACACAAACAGGCTACCTTAAGCTAGCTGAGACATCCTGACCCCGAGTTCCTTGAACAGAGATGGGTACTTTTCCATGGGATTCTCCATTAAGGAGATCAAAATCTAGTTAAATCTGAAATGGTCTCAGCAGGAAGAACTTTTGCACTGTCTTGCCCTGTCACAAGATGTTAGAGGTAGTCTTCAAAATATGACCACTTAGACACAATTTATAGCCAATCGAAAGTCTTATTTCCATACCTGTGCTCCTCTTCCCTTCTCCTTCGAGCTCTGGTCTCGATCGCTCGGGCCCAAAGGTTTTTTATTTGTTTCTCATTATGGGTGTTTGTGAGCCACCACCATGTGGTTGCTGTGATTTGAACTCATGACCTCTAGAAGAGCAGTTGGTGCTCTTATCCACCGAGCGATCTCACCAGCCCTCTCTGTTGAGTTCTTATGTGGGATGATTCTGTTAATATGGAGAGTCTTAGTTCCTTGGTGTCCTCCATCTCCTCTGTTCCTTATACTCTTTCTGCTTCTCTTTCCACAGGGTTCTTGATCCCCTGAGGGGAGCGATTGATGGAGACATCATATTTAGTGCTCAGTGTTACAAGGTCTCTCACCATTTGCATATTAGTGGTGGGTATCTGTATCTCTCTGTATCTAAGGCTGAAGAAAGCTTCTCTGATGATGACCTGACTAAGGCATAGCAGAATGTCATTAGGAGTCATTTTATTGCTATGTTATTTTATAAGGGTCCATGATTCACCGAAGAATGATACCCTGGATTCAAATAGTATGTAAACACAAAGTTTTGTTCTGCAGAAGTCCAGCATGCTGGGGTCTCTCCATTATCAGAATAGTCAAGAAAGTGAACTTGAAGGCTAGATTTAAACCACATTAGGCAATTCCCAGGGTAGGTGACCTCTAGGTTAATCTGTTGGGTCCATTTCTACGGACATTCCATTACTGAGATGTGGGGACTGGAAACCTGCTGGGGAGGTCTGGTAAAAGTTACTGAGGAAGTAGCTGAGGAAATCTGGAAACTGTTACTGACCTTTTGTCCTTTGCCTCAGGCCAGGTGGCAGGGCAGCATCTGATAGCTGAATGGTTTTGACTAGCTGCCTGAAGCCTGGGTTTTGCTTTTTTTTCCTAGTAAGACTTGCCTGGGTTTAGGCCTAGTCTCCTAAACTGCTAATTTGAAGCCTGTCGTGGAATCAGCATAGCTTTCTCACTTTTAGTAGAACAGTAGTACAGTAGTAATTGGTTTTTCTCTAGTTCCTGGGCTATTTAGTTTCCAATTCTTGATCACCAAAGCTGCTTTGGGTATGGGATTTACGTGATGGAGTGGGCTTTAAGTCAAATCAGATATTTATATTTCTCCTTTGGTAGCATACAGAGTACCGTCCTGAATCAAAGATGTTAGCCCAAAGGGGTGAAGGCTCTGTGTATGCACCAGCTTGACTTCATGTTCAATAAGTTGTGCTGGTATTGTCTTCAACAACAGGGCCTTGCTGTCAGCTTGTGGAGAGTAATTGATAGTCTTGGCCACAGCATATGTTGTTTAGGGGTTCCCATGAGACCCCCCTTTGGCCAATAATCATACGGGAAACTTCTTTGTGCCAACAGATGGGTCTCTGTATCTCTATAGGTTTCGTGTGCCTTTCCTTGGGCTTGTTTCCTTCTGTTTATTATTTTGTTCTATTTATGATATATTAGTTTTGTTTTGTAAGACCCCCCAAAAAACCGAGGGCGCCCCAGCACCCTACGCCTTGGAAGGCGACACCCAAATCACTCACGAGAAACGGTCTTGATGCAATAACATGAGGATTTCTTTATTCCAGAATTCTGGGTTCCACAGCTGTACACCATGCAGAGGTAGAGGACTGTGGACCCCGAGTGCAGAATTGCGACAGCTTTTATAAGTTTACAACAAAGCCCGAGGATCACAAACCAATCATTCCTTAGTATCGAGAGCCCGCGTAGTGCAAACCAATCAATTTGTACCACTCTATAGTTTTTAGGCCAATCAGTTTAAATTATTGGAGCCTGCGCTCCGTGGACCAATTAGTTTCCTATTTTCTTGGAGGTCTATAGCTGCGTGAACTCCTGGATGTGGGTAATGGCGTAAGCAGTTTACAGAAGCAAGATAAGCAAATAATTAGCTCATTTCCAGTTACCTTATGGGGCCATGATCACCTATTCAAGGCCTTTTTGCCTAGGTCTTAAAGGGCGGGCTTTGGAATGTGACCTTTTACCTAGTTTCTAACAAAGAGCACAAAAAGCGGGCTCTGGAAAGTGAAGTGTTTGGGACCCCTTAGAAAGCTGGAGTTCGAGCTTCTTTGGAGCGAGATAGCATTTTAAACTTCTGACTTCTTAGAGTTAGGCTGTATTATTTTCTATCCTTTCAGTTTCATTTCATTATTATCATCTTGAAGCCTGTTTTTCTTTCTTTCTTTCTTTCTTTCTTTCTTTCTTTCTTTCTTTCTTTCTTTCTTTCTTTCTTTCTTTCTTTCTTTCTTTCTTTTCTCTTTAACTTTCTTTTTTCTTTTTCTTTTTTTTCCCGGAGACAGAGTTTCTCTCTGTAGTCCTGGCTATCCTGGAACTCACTCTGTAGACCAGGCTGGCCTTGAACTTAGAAATCTGCCTGCCTTTGCCTCCCAAGTGCTGGGATCAAAGGCATGCGCCACCAATGCCCGGCTAGAATGTATTATATGAGGGGGAAAAGTTTCAGTGAAAGGAGAAAAAAAGAAAGCCACAGATTCACAAGACCCTTATGGTAAGTTATTTCTTAGTGGTGAAATGAGCCAATTTAAACCAGATTAGAATATATTAAAGGCAGGTTTATCATGGAAGCTACTCCAAGGTGAGTTCACCAGTCCCAAGGACAGAGGTCAGGCAAGTGACCATGGGGAGAGAGAAGGAGGGGAGGGGGAAGAGAAAAAGCACAGAAGGAGAGAGAGGAGAGAGAAGGAAGAGGAGAGAGAAGGAAGAGGAGAGAGAAGGAGAAAGGGGGAAGAGGGAGAGGAGGGGAGGGTTGCAGAAAGAGAAGGGGAGGGGGGAGGGAGGGAGAGAGAGAGAGGATGCAAAACGTCTGGATTATAAAGGGAAGAGCCTCTGGGGAAGGTAGCTAGAAAGTTCAGAGATGGGGGCAGAATTTGCCAGGTAGGGGCTGTGGGATGCTGGAGAACCTGGAAGTTTTATTTGTGAGATATACACCTCAGCCCCCAGTCCCAAGGCCTGAAACAAAAACCCTTCCTCAAGGTTGTAAAAGCAGTTAGTAACTGCTTGACAGAGAAAATTCTCCTGCTGGCTGTTGGTACTGAGACCTGCGAGGCCTGTGACATCATATAGGTGACAATTAGAACAGTGTAACTATAGGCCTGTTGCTAAGGCAACAGCTGCCATATACCCAGAATTCAGTGGCCCACCTTTACCTGTAATTTATGTCATCACCCATATATAATTGAGTAGCGCTTCTCCCCCCTCTCTCTTTCTTTTCCTTCCTTCTTCTCGCCCGCTACCCCTTTCCCCATCTTAAATAAAGTCCCACATAGAATGGTGTATCTCATTGCGGCCCACATCTCCACCGCATCCCAGTGGCCCACGCGGCGGGCAGACAGGTGACCTGTGCTGTGGTGTAGGCAGACGGACCTGCGTAGAAAAAACCAACACTGGCTGGGCTGCTTGCAAGCTGGATGCAGGTTTCAGTGTTCATGAGTTGTCATCCATGTTAAGGTTGGGTGTTCTATGATTCAGCTGTCTTTGAGTCATCCATGTTTCTGAAAGTAATCGCAATAAACTCATTAAACAAGACTTGAATGTAGCCATTTCTTTGGTCTGTTGTCTGTGTCTGATTTGGGTTAAGGAGGTTTTCCATATCTTCCCAGGAAAAGCCTCATATCAGATTTCTAATATAAAGCCATATATAATCATTGAGATTTGCTTTTAAATTCTCAAGGCACATACCTGAGATCAATTGTGAAGGTTGGTTTCACCTGGCTGCAAGGATCTTAATTTATATATGGCTTAGTCAGTGAGTGGTTCTGAAGAGGCTAATGCAGCAGCTGAGATGCCTTCACAATTCTTCCTGCTGGCAGGGACAACCCTGGGCTGGGACCTGAAAGATTTTGCAGTCATTCTCACCAACCAGACCTGATAGGAATATCATATTGCTGGCTTCCTCTGAGAGCCTGGATGTTTTGTAGCTGGGAGGCATTGGGTACTGCTGGGAGCATCCTGAATGTGGCTGCTGAGAAGCTACTGAGGTTGGCAATACACTCAGTGCAGCTCCACTGTGGAGAGCTGCCAGAAGCTTCATTTCTCTGGCTTTCCCCTTTCCTGACTTTGCAGTGTATTCATTCGCAGGAGCAGTAATAGACTGTGAGAATAACTGTCCAAGAGTCTTTCCCATGAATCACTGAACCTGACGGTGATCCTGGGGATTCAGACACAGTCTTTTCACTAAAATCTGTTAAATCTGTTCTGTTCTTCTTTTTAAAATTCATTTACTTACTCATTTATTCAGTTAGATGTGTCTCCCACTTGGAGACACTTGCTCATGGAGGCCAGAAAAGAGTGTCAGATGGCTTACAGGTGCAGTTATAGGAAGTTGTGAGCTGCTGGATCCAGGTGTAGGTGCCAAGGTCTCTGAACTCCATTTCTTTGGAAGAGCAGCAATTGCTCTTAACCACCGAGCTATCTTTTTGGGAACATGTATAGAATTCTATTATTTTTCATATATCATTAAAAAATTCTAGAGTCAGGACTGGGTAGATGACTTGGTAGTTAGGAGCACTGACTGCTCTTCCAGAGGACCTGGTTTCAATTCCCAGCCCCCAGATGGCAGCTCACAATTGTCTGTAACTCCAGTTCCAGGGGATCTGACACCCTTGCATAGACAAACATACAGGCAAAACAGTGGTACACATAAAATGAACATCTAAAAACAAATAGTAGCCGGGTGGTGGTGGCGCTTGCCTGTGATCCCAGGACTCTGGGAGGCAGAGGCAGGCAGATTTCTGAGTTTGAGGCCAGCCTGGTCAAGTTCCAGGACAGCCAGGGCTAGCTATACAAAGAAACCCTGTTTCATAAAAAACAACCCCCCCCCCCAAAACAAAACGGTCAAGGTTATTTACAGGTCAGGAAATCAGGAGCAGTTTTAAATTCAAGTTCAGTGGTATTGATTTTGTGACCTGTAGGCTAGCAGAATATAAGGTTTCATGAACAAAAGTAACAGTTTTGCCAGAAGCAATGCTGCCACTTCTATTTCCATTCCCTTCCTGGACATGTATTCCTGGCTCTGAGAGAAGCAGCAATCCCATGTTGAATGCTAATTGAGAGCATACATAGCCTTTGCTCTGTCTCTTGGATTTTAGGGATGGAGATGAGAGGTGGTGGATGGTTTGAGAGAGGAGAGCTGAAGTCAACTGTCCTCCAGCGGAGAGCTTTATAAAGAATCATTAATGCAATAGAAAGTAGAGTTCTGAAGACAAGAGAAATCTTTCAATCTCACCAGAAAAAGCATTAAAGATTTCTGAGCAAGAGAGGAGGTCCTATATCATGTAATTAGTAAGTACCTCCTGGGAGGTAAGAGGGGTAGGGAACAAGACCACAAGGTCACAGATGGTGTTGCCTGCTAGCTCCTTGTAGGAGGCATGAGGGCAGAGCAGCTGTAGAGGATGTGGCCTGATTTGGAAGATAGCAACACCTGCTCTCACTCAGCCTTCTTGTTGCTGGTGTCATAACCGACTCTTTAAAACCCATTATGCTATTTATCAAGCTGCTTCAAGGTAGAACATGGTAAGAACACCGAATTTCAAGAGCATGGGCCCATGATTCCTTTACCTAATATTACATGATCAGAAATCTGTATGGAGTACCATGATAGTGCTGTGAGTGTTGGTGAGATCAGAGGTGCAGCTCCTTCCATCCTCACACACCCTTTTCCTTAGGGACCTCTAGGATTCATGGCACCCCATGATGCCTATGTAGAGATCAGAAGGCAACTTTCAGGAATTGTTTCTTTCCTTCCATCATGTGGGTGCCAGGGATCAAGCCCAGGAGCTTCAGTGGCACCTACTCACCCACTGAGCTATCTTACAGGCCCTAAAAGACATTCTTTATATCAGTGGTTCTCAATATTCCTAATGCTATAGTCCTTTAATATAGTTCTTCCTATTGTGGTGACCCCCAACCATAAAATTATTTCATCACTGCTTCATAATTATAATTTTGCTAGTTATGAATCATGATGCAAATATTTGTGTTTTCCAGTGGAGTTAGGCGACTCCTGTGAAAGGGTCATTTGACCCCCAAAGGGGTCAAGATCTATTGCTTTGTACAGATATTCAACACAGTGTTTATTAAAGTCACGGATAAAGGATGAGATACACCCAAGTGTGAGTATAGATGACCATAAGGAGAGTTACACTTAGGTTTCTTTCAACATAGTATAAGATGTTGATGGCTCTCAAACTATGTCTCTAAAAGTTAAAAAGTTGCTCTTCCATGCATGGGACTTACCTAGGCCCTCTGCACAGTTGTATAGTGTGGTTTTCATGTGGGACTCCTATTAGTGGGAAGCACAGGCTGTCTCTGACTCTGTTGCCTGCTTTTGGGACCCTTTCCCCTTACCCAGATGCCCCATCTAACCTCAACAGAAGATGCATCTGTTCTTACTGCAACTTGATATACCTGGGATGGCTGGTATCCATAGGAGGTCTCCCACTTTGTGAAGAGAAAGGGAGAAGGAATATAGTGGGGTAGAGGGAAAGTGAGGTGAGTGGAGGGAAGAACTGGGAGGAGAGGAAACTGTGGTTGGGATATAAATTAATTAATTAAAAACACTAAACAAAAAATATGCTATCCCTTTTGAACCATTGTTTAGAGATGTAATTTACAGAAAGTTTAAAATTAAAGAAGTTTCTTTGTAAATAAAGCCAGAAGCTCAAAAGTAGAAAAGCTCACTTTGTTGAGACCCTGTATAACCAGTTCCTTCCTTTCCACTGTGGTTAGGCAAGGTCAGAGGTAGCTAGGGGTGGGGTGCTGACAATCCACAGAGAAGATTCAATCCACCCAATTGTTAAAATCCTCTCATGGGACAATGAGATTTGTGGGGGTGTTGTTTAGATCTAGGAATTGGAGGGGAGTGTTAGAAACTCAAGATTGTATATCATTTTGGCCTAAGTAAACACAATTTATTGATTGCTTTTGACAAGATGTTTTTAGGAAAACATTATGTTGCCTCTGTAAACAATTTCAGCTTTATCAGCAGGGCCTGAAGCTTCCTGATTGTCAGCAGGAAAAAGGGTTATGCCTGAAATGAAGGGACTTTTTATTTTTATTTTGCATTTCCCTTCTGTGTCCATAAATTTTTTCTGTCTTGCCTCATATAAAGCATTTTTTAAGACTGTCTGAATGCAATGAAGACATGTTTGTGTTCAGACTGTGTCTATTCCGGATTGTTTACTCCATGATAAGAGGGTCCACTATGATCAACCTGCCATGGGTAACTAACAGACTTTCCTGGGAATCACTCCATACTGTAGGCTCATTTTTGCTCTCAGCTGCTGGCAGACTCTTAGTGTGACAATGGGAAGAACAAGCCTGACTCGGGTGAGTAGAAACTCGTGTAGCTGAGGCCCTGTCTAACCAACTCCTTCTGCCATGACTTGGCAAAGAAGCTGACCAGAATCTATAGACTCTTAATTATTAAATACTTCTTTCTATAGACTGGTGAGATGGCTCAGTGGGAAAAGGTGTTTAAGCCTGGATTTAATCCCCAGGACCTACATGGTACAAGAAAACTGACTCCTGAAAGTTGTCCTCTGACTTTTATACATGTATTGTGGCACATGCATGTGCACATTGTTATACTGATCACACACACACACACACACACACACACACACAGTTATAAATCAATGTAATAGAAAAGTCCTTCCATACCATGCTGAAGTCTTTCTTTGGTTAGAATTCACATGAGACATGAATTTCTTACTTTTTTTTCCCCTTTTTTTCTTTTTCCTTAGAGAAGTCTGTCCACAAAGCTTGTCACCAGTTTTGCTGCCATGGTGTTTCTAAGCCCTTATTAGCCACAGTCCATGAGTCTTTCCACAGTCATATGTCTGCCCATTTCTCCATGTAAGCAAAATGACTTGCTAGTCACACTTGCTAGTCAAGCACCAAGTCCTGCTTGCTGGGGGGAGGGGGATTTTCCTCCGTTATAGCATTTCAGGGGTGTCAGCTTCAGTTGCAAACTTGACATAGCCTAGAGTCATCTGAGAGGTGAACCTCATTGAAGACTTCCCTAGATCAGACTGTCCTGTGAGGATGCTGTGGGGGATCATCTCAATTGTTAACTGATGCAGAAGGGGCTAGGCATCATTCCCTGGGCAGGTAGTCCTAGGCTGATTGAGAAAGCTGATTAAGCATAGACCTGCAAGTGAGGAAGTATTTCTTCCATGCAGTATTTCTCCATGACTTTTGCTTCAAGTCCCTACCCTGACTTTTTTCAGGGATGGACTACTTAACGATGTAAGATAAAATAAATTTTTTCTTCCCCTAAGTTGCTTTGGCCAGTCTTTTATCCCAGCAAGAGAAATGAGGGATATCTCCAAAAGAGGCTATGGTGTGCAGCTGCTTAGTTCCAGAACTGTTTGTAAATCAGCCCCTAAGTTTCTCTTTCTTATTCATTTAATTTTGGGGGAACCCCTGACTTCACTGGTATGTAGTTGTGGGCAGATGAAAGCTATACAGCAGGGATGGAAACCTTAGGTCTTTAGGACACTCCCTTATGTCATATACTTGTGCCTTCAGGGCCTTCAAGACTCTGAGAATGGAGTGTTGCAAACTAGCAAAATTTTATGGGCTAATGAGTCAAACAACATTTGGTTCATACTGGAAAACTCGAGTTGCAAGCTAACCAAGTAGCTCATTTTATTAGCCAATTCTCTAGACAACAGAACCAATGGGGTAACTATATGTTACAGTGGGGAATTTATTAGACTGGCTAATAGTATAAGAGCTGGGTAGTCCACATCTGTCTGTCTGAATTTCCAGAGAGGCTGGGAAGCCCATGGTGCTTAGTTCATGAGCCTGTATAACTCAGCAGTCCCAGCATGGTCTTTTCCCTTCAGTTATTCCTTCCTGGAAAGGAATGACCTCATATATCTGCCCAGATGCACATAACTTAATTGGTTCCAGATCCAATCAAGTTGATAATCAAGATTAACTGTCATATGCATGATTAAGCACTCAGTGACTATAGGCTTCACAGCAACCAAGAGCTAGTTCTCTGCAGGAGAGAGTGATTTACAGAAGGCTTACTGATAATTCCTAAGGAACTCCATTGCAGTTCACTTGTAGGGGCTCCAAACAGCATCCCTATCTGCCACTCCCCACACATGCATGGTCATTGATGCTCTATTTATAATAGCCAGGAAAGGAACCAGCCTAGAATGTCCATCAACTGATGAATGGATAATAAAACTGTGGTACATACACATGTAGAATTTTATTCAACTGTAAAAAAATGAAATTAGGAAATATTCAGGAAAATTAGAAAACATATTGAATGAGGTAATACAGGCCCAGAGAGACAAATGCTGCATGTTCTCTTTCATATAGAGCCTAGCTTCAAAGTTTCAGACTAGTGTTTTGGTGGCTTCAATGAAAATGGCTCTAATAGGCTCAACTTGGTTTCCAGTTGGTGGAACTGTTTGAGAAGGATTAGGAGGTATGGTCTTGTTGGAGTGGGCATGGCCTTGTTGGAGGTGGTGTGTTATTGTGTGCTGGTTTGGAGGTTTTAAAAGCCCAAGCTAGTCTCTGTTGGTTCTCTCTGTCTCATGCTTGTGGACCAGGATGTAAGCTCTTAGCTATTATTCTAGCACCAGCCTGCCTGCCTACTGCCATGCTCCCTGACATGACAATCAATGACTCAAGGCTGTGAAACCATGAGTCACAATTCATCCTTTTTTTTTTTTTCTTAATAAGTTGCTTTGGTGTCTTTTCTTTCTTTCTTTCTTTCTTTTCTTTTTTAAATTTTTTTATTCGATATATTTTTTATTTACATTTCAAATGATTTCCCCTTTTCTAGACCCCCACTCCCCGAAAGTCCCATGAGCCCCCTTCCCTCCCCCTATTTTCCCACCCAACCCTTCCATTTATTATATGTAAGTACACTGTGGCTGTCTTCAGTCACTCCAGGAGAGGGCATCAGATCTTGTTACGGATGGTTGTGAGCCACCATGTGGTCGATGGGATTTGAACTCAGGACCTTAGGAAGAGTAGTCAGTGCTCTTAACTGCTGAGCCATCTCTCCAGTCCCTAGCTGTCTTTTCATAGCAATAGGAAAATAACTTGAATGTTTTTAAATTGAAGTGCCCGTAGAGGCCAGGAACCTAGAAAGGGGCTATTAGAGGGAGAAATGGAAAAATGCTTTAAAGGAGTTGAACACATGAGAATATACTGGAGGTGGAAAGGTTTAAGTGGATATAGAAGCAGGGGTGGGGAAGAGGAGGAAGGGAGGGGTTAACTAAAACTAAGGGTGTGTGAAAAATCATTAGTCACCTAATATTTTGCAAGTCTATTAAAAGACATAATTTTTAAAAAATGTTTGAATTGCATTGGGTTCTGTCGTTTATCTTTTTAGGTTAACTCTCAGATCATTTGGTACAAACATTTTCACACACAGAGAGAAAAGGACCTTTTCACTTGTAGATTGTTTTTCTGTTTTACTTTGAAGTATACCCGCTCACCTGGCAATGCCATAGGAACCCATAAGTCACACTTTAGGTGGGTGCTTAGACTCAACTGTCTTCAATGGTGTCCACACACATCTCCTTTAATCCTGTCACTTGTGAGGCAGAGACATGTGACTTCTGTGAGTTTGAGGCTAGCCTGATCTATATACTATATTCTAGGCCAGCCAGGGCTGCATAGTGGGACCTAGGTTGTGGCAGAGCAGAGCATCGTCTGTTCTGAGTTTGATTCCTCAGAACTGTAAAAAGAATACTGATGACAGTTATCATTTTAAATAAATATTTAGACACCCTATAATCCCAGCACTTGAGAAGAGTGGAGGCAGGAAGATCTGGAGTTTGAGACTAGCCTGAGCCAAGAGAGAGAGATAGCTGTCTCAAAATCCAACCAAACAAAAATCTACACACACACACACACACACACACACACACACACACCAATCAGAAGCATAATGCCAGGAACATACATCAAAATAAATGTTGTAGGAAATGTGTAATGTCTATTTAAAATAAACATGAACACACTCCTGAAAAATTTAACAGTAGTCTAAACCAAAGGGAAAGCCACCTGAAGAGGTTACTTCAACATGGTCTGCAGCTTAGCTTAGCTCTCTGAAGCACATGTCAACTGGGCAGCTCTCTTGTTCAGTTAATGTTCTCTCAAGGCAAGAATAGTGTTCTTTTCATGTTTTTTTTTTTTTTTTCTGGTTGTAAGACAAATTGATACTAAAGATTATTTGGAAGAATGAGCCCAAGGCTCTTAAACACTAAAGAGGGATTGGGAAGAGGGTTAAACTTTAACACACATCAAACTACATTATTTAGTTTGTACAATGAAAAGATAAAGCAGGGCTGGTGAGAAGGCTCAGCAGGAAGGGGGCTTATCACCAGGCCCGAGGAGCACAGAAAGGCAGATGGGAAATAAGAGTGAAATTTTTCCTGTTTTGGCTTACAGTTAGTTATTGCTAAGGCTAACGAGTAAGTTAATTAATGTTGGGTAATGGATTAGCATCTTTTCTGCCAGGTGATTACTGGGGTCTGTAGGGTGGAGAGGGAGATAATCTGAGAAACAATCATTCCGTTCTAGAAACCAAATTACCTTAGTTCTGGAAACTCTAACAGTTTAACCAACTGTTAACTGTGCAAAATGATCAGGCTTTGCCTTGCACAGGGCAGGGGTAGCCTGGCATCCCACAAGCTGTGACCTGCAGACAGCTTCCTGCATCTGCTCTGCTTCTTCCTCAATGATTCATTGACTCACCAAGTCCACATATGTGAAAAAGGCACATCTGTTGTGCTTCCTTCACTCAGCAATACCTCATCTCCATGTCTGGGTTCCATTTCCTTGAACTGCAGTTTGAAAAGAAGCCTGGCCTGCCTTCTTTCTTCCCTCCCTCCCTCCCTCCTTCCTTTCCTCCCTCTTTCCTTCTGTAACTTTTTTTTTGGGGGGGGTTGGCTTTTTGGATTTTGTTTTTTCGAGACAGGGTTTCTCTGTACATAGCCCTAGCTGTCCTGGAACTCACTCTGTAGTCCAGGCTGGCCTCGAACTCAGAAATCTACCTACCTCTGCCTCCCAGAGTGCTGGGATTACAGGCGTGCGCCACCACTGCCGTCCTTCTTTAACTTAAAGGTCTCATGTAGCCCATGCTAACCTTGAGTTTGCTAAGAAGCTGGGAATGACCCTGGACTTCTGACCCTTCTGCTTCTGTCTTCTGAGAATTACTGGCATGAGCCACTACTCCTAGTTTATGAAATGATAGATCTGAAACCCAGGACTTTGTGCATGCTAGGAAAGCATGATACCAACTAAACCATATCCTCAGTCCTTCTGGTGTCTCTTAAATAGACACCAGAATATGAACTGTGAATATGGAACTCACAACTATTACTTGTTCTTTCTTTTTTCTTTTTTCTTTTTTTTTTTTTTTGTTTGTTGTTTGTTTTTTGTTTTTTTTTGAGACAGGGTTTCTCTGTGTAGCCCTGGCTGTCCTGGAATTCACTCTGTAGACCAGGCTGGCCTCGAACACAGAAATCCGCCTGCCTCTGCCTCCCAAGTGCTGGGATTACAGGCGTGCGCCACCACGCCCGGCTTCTTTTTTTTCTTTTAAAACATTGTTATTATTGTTGTTGTGGGGTATCCACGGAGAAGAACGCTTGGATTTAAGCCAATAGAAAGTCTTTACTAGCCAGTCAGCAACTACACTGGATCCCAGCCTTTCTCAGGGTGAGCTCTTAAACACAAACTATATTCCTGGTTGACATACTTCAGTTAGCAAGAACAGAAGGATAACTACAGAAGCCAAAAAGCAGGGTTAGCATATTTAATGACTTTTCTAGAACTATGGGCTTTGATGGATTAGATCTTTGTTTTCATTTTGGCAGGTGCTACTGTCTATGTATTGAGTTTTATGCCTGAATCAGAATTACAAATTGAACTTTCCCATGATTCTAAAGTATAAAACACAAAAAAGCCTTCAGTCATACATCACAGTGTTAGTGGCACAAAATATACTGACATTTCAAAAACATAAATCCAATTTATGTTGTTTTGTTTTACTCTCACTTGGGCAAAACTCATCAACACATTTTCTTTTCAAGATTAAAATACATCCAAAACAAAATGCATATAGGATGAAAGGAAGGTTGGCAAATGGCACACAGTTACACCTGGCTGAAGGGTCCTGTAACTGTGGAAAACAAGATTCACAAGCCAAGAGATTTAGAGACCGTGGGATTTAAACGCCTCAATGCCTAGGGTCTCCTAGCAATTGTATTATTTTATTTTAGAGACAGGGTCTCACTATATAGCCCCTCCTGGCCTAGAACTTGCTATGTAGACCAGGCTAGCCTCAAACTGTCTCTGCCTCTGCGTTCTACATCACCACCTGTAGCATAAAACATACATGATCTAAATGTGAAGACAGGGATATGCTAGACAACAACAATATGGAAGATAGTTCATTTAATACCAAGCCTAGGAAGACTGTATATTAGTTTCAAATAACATAAGCTTCAAGAAAATGTAAGCTACAAAAGAAGAAGAGAGAAGATGTATAATGGTAAAACTGTCAACTCATTAAAAAGTAACTGCTGTAAATGAATATTCACATTATCTGTGAAAGCTTCAAAGTATGGCCAGCAAAATCCATGAGAACAAAAGGGGAAAGTTCTGCAGTGACTGTGTTGGTTATTTCAACACCGTTTTCTCAGGAACTAATGAAGTAAGAGAAAATCAGTAACAACGTAGGTCTAATTAGTCAGTGTGATTTAATTGATTTTATATGTTGTTATACTGCAAATGTTTGTTTAGATAAAATCTTGCTTTGTAGCTCTATCTGAACTCATTTAGACCAAGTTGGCCTCAAACTTGAAGAAATCCTGTTTCAGCCTCCCAGGTACTGGGGTTGCAGGAGTGGATTACCCTGGATGTCAGGATATATGTTAGCATTTCTTCACTGTTTTCACCCATGCTTCCCCTCCCACCCTGCTTTCTCTCTCCTCCTCTCCTTCTCTCCTCCTCTATTACCTCCCTCCTTCCCTCTTTTTCTCTCACCTGATCTGCTCTCTCCTGGTCTCCTCTCTTCCTCCAAGCTGGCCTCTTTCTTACTCCTCTATCTGTCCTTCTGCATCCCCTTTCTCTGTCTCATCTCCCTTCCCTACACTCCACTTAACCAAATAAACTTCATTTTATACTAGACCCACTGTATGGCTGACACCCCAGGGGTAGGGTGGGGGTGGGGAGATGCCTCTGCATGCGCCCGCTAAGGCATTCCCTCCTACAGCTTCATGCCGACACATTACAAAACTTATTAATATACATTCTTTTTTTAAAAAAAGATTTATTTTATTTTTAGTTGTGTGTGTATGTGTATATCTATAGGCAGATATGAGCAGATGCTTAAGGAATAAGAAGGGAACATTAGGTCCTTCAAGTTGGACTTAACAGGCAGTTGTGAGTGGCCCCACTTGGGTGCTGGGAGTCAAACTCAGGTCCTCTACAAGAAAGTAGGCATTCTTAACTGCTGAGCCCATCTCTCCAGTCCAGGATATGCATTCTTTTAAGTACATGTAAGAGGTTTCCTAGGTTAGTGTATATACGTATAAAAGCAACTATTTAAAAGCATTAAAATCATACAATGATAGTATTATTTTTATTATTTTGAAGGTAGAGAAAATTTTGGGAAAGGATGTTTATGTGCTTGATAATGAAAATTGTTTTGTAAGTGCATATTTATCTCTAGACTGATAGAAAGTATATAGTGTTGGGTCATGGGGCACAAATAATGAGGAAAGGACCACGGAAGTCAGAAATAAAACAAAAGCAACTTTATTCACCTCGGGGTAGGGGTCAGGGGTGGGGGTGGGGTGCTTCTTACTGGTTAGGGTCCTGGTCAGGCTCAGGCAGGATAATACAGAAGGAATTTGTAAATTGAGGGTTAGTAAGAGCCCAGGGTGTGGTCCATAGCCGGATGTAGGCACAGGCTCAAGGCTATTCTAAGGCAGCCATCTTATCTCAACCTTTATGAGGCTCACTCCGGCCAGGTGACTTTTTACTGCTGGTGAGAAGAATGTGGGCCTTGAGGACATGCAGAAAGATTCTGGCCACAGACCAAAGCCTGGAATTACTCTGGGCTCTTCAGGAGTAAATATACACAGCTTTTCACATATCAATCGAAGATCATTACGGTGGTTTCAATACTGCTTTTTTAGGGGCTGGGGAGATAGTCCCTCTGGTAAGATCTTGCTGTGTCTAATTTCTTTCTTCTCTCTCTTTCTTTCTTTCTTTCTTTCTTTCTTTCTTTCTTTCTTTCTTTCTTTCTTTCTTTCTTTCTTTCTTTCTTTTCTTTTCTTTTTCTTTTTTTTTTTTTTAGGTTTTTTGAGGCAGGGTTTCTCTGTGTAGCCTTGGCTGTCCTGGAACTTACTCTGTAGACCAGGCTGGCCTCAAACTCAGAAATCAGCCTGCCTCTGCCTCCCAAGTGCTGGGATTAAAGGCATGTGCCACCACCGCCTGGCGCTGTGTCTAATTTTTATCTTGGTTAGTACTGGTCATGAATATGTTCTCTTAATTAATTATTAATTGATTTCCCCTCTTTGCAAAAATAAACCCTACTTAGTATTTTATAGATTTACTAGGAAAGATAAGAAGAAACCAAATATGCAAAACCAAATAAACTGAAACAAGGCCATAGGCTTGCAACACTTCTTTTTTGATTAAATGTAAAATTTTGTGTAAAAAAAAAATCATGTCTTTAATGAAAAAGTTAAATGGGACAGTAGTGACCATATGGTAAACTGTGGACCAATCGTCATGAATTTGCTCAACACAAACAGGATATGCTTCATGCATGTGTAGTCACAGAAGACCTTGAGTCATTCCTCCTGTTAAGCAAGGCTGCTAAATAAACCTCATTGTTCCTTTAGCACATGTACTCTTCTCCAGGTTGCAACTATAGTATCCAAGAAGAAGCAACTTAAAGAGGGGAGGGTTTGTTCTGGTTTATAGTTTGAGGGATATAGCCCATTATGGTAGGGAAGGCATAGGGGCTAGACCATGTGACAGCTGTTAATCTGCTTCCATTGCTGGGAGCAGAGAGTGAACAGGAACTGGGTGCTGGGCTATAAAGCCTCTAGGCTACCCCCAATGACTCACTTCCTCCAGCAAGACTCTACTTCCTAAAGGTTCTACAACTTTCCAAAATAGTGCCAACTTCTGGCACCAAGTGTCCAAACTTGAGCCTTTGGAGGACAATTCATACTCAAATCACAACAATAGGTGATAGATTTTCCTGCTTATTTTACTTTGAACTTATTAATATTTGTGTGTGTTTCCTTTGGGGTTAGGTCTTGCTATGTAGCCTTCATTGGCTTGGAACTTAACCATTTATGTAGACAAATCTGGCCTTGAACTTGCTTCAGTTCTGTTTTAGCCTCTCCAGTGTTGGGATGACAGGTGTGAGGCACCACACCCAGCTTGGACTAGGTTTGTATCATTTGTCTGTGATGTGTCAAATGCTTTGTAAGTGAGCTCTTCCTCATGTGGGCTGCAATTGCCCTTGTGGCTTAACCTTGGCATCTGTCCCCGGGCACGATTTTTAATACCTTGTAGTAGGTGTTGTCAGCTGAGATGAATTACATTTTTGTAGATGTATCCAGATATATCAGTCTTCATGCGTGTGTGCATGTCTGAGCATGTGTGCATGGGTTCCTGTGTGTGTGTGTGTGTGTAAGGGAGGGGTGTGCATATGGAGGCCAGAGGGCAATATCAGGTATCATTCCTCAGGAGTCATCTACTTTGCTTTTGAGACCAGGTTTCACTGGGACTGGATTAGGCTAGGCTGACTAGCTAGCAAGCCCCAGGGATCTTTCTGTTTCTCTCTCCCTAACACTGGATAATCAAGCTCTGTGCTACCACATCTGGCTTTTTACATGGGTTTTAAGACTTAAACTCAGGTCCTCATGCCTGCATGCAAACACTTTACTGACTGTAGTATTCCCCAGCCCATGACCGTTTTAAAGTTGCCTTGGTTTGGCATCTATTTTGTTGGTAAAAAGTCTTTTTTTTGGAGTTCATAAAGTTGATTCTGACATTTCCCCTCTTGGTTTTGTGTATGCACAGCTTTTAAAATAATCCATCAGTTTCATTATGGCCTTTTAATCTTTGGGATAAAGGATAATAGCTGTTTTGAAGGTTTTATTTGCTAAGCTGAGTATCTAGATCTACTGAGTATCATTGTTTGAGCAAATGGTTGGGAGAATTTGGTTCAGGTCTTTGTGTGGGAGATTGAATATGTTTGTGCTGAGTTTTGCAAGTTTTATCATTTTTTGTTGCAATAACTATACCTTTAGGCAATATTAGCTGCTTGAAAAGACCTAAACTGTATGTTGCTATGTAGATGTACAATTCCTAACAGCTATGCCTTATCCATTTATTTGTTTTTTATTTTAATTTTTTGTATTGAAATGGGACATCTAATTTGTAATCTAAGCTGATCTGAACTCACTTATGTATTTTGGGGCTGACATCAAAGTCTTATTTTTAAAATTTAATTTATTAGTGTGTGTGTGTGTGTGTGTGCATGTGTGTGCATATCTATGTATATGTGAATTATGGGTGTGGGGGTCATGTGTGCTGTGGTGTCCATGTAGAGGTCAACGAACAACTCTCTCCTCCTTTCTGAGTTCTGGGGATTGAACTCAGGTCACAGGACTTGTATGATAAGTATCAGTACCTGCTAGGCCAACTCATTAGCCCCAAATGATGCTTCTCTCTCTCTCTCTCTCTCTCTCTCTCTCTCTCTCTCTCTCTCTCCCCCCCCCCCCCCAGATATTTCTATGTAGCCCTAGTTGTCCTGGAACTCACTCTGTAGACCAGGCTGACCTCGAACTCAAGAGATCTGCCTGCTTCTACCTCCTAAGTGCTGGGATTCCCCCCCCCCCCCTTCTTATTTTTAATTGTTAGTATAACTTCTTTGCAATTAGCCAGGTGACTTTCTAACTTGGCAGCTGGCTAGTGATTTGGGAAAAGGTTGAATATGCAAGGTTTCCACCCTCTGCCCATGGGTCTGTGTAGTTTAGGGAATATGTTCAAAATTCAGTCTGTTCCCACATCAACCTTGTCTTTTCTGTGTGTCATATACTCTTTATTCTTCATGAACATGGCTTCATGTTAGTTATGGCTGCAGCTTCTTCAACCCTGCTAGAACTGTCTTGTTCTAGAGCCTCTGTTAAATCTGTTTTCAGCACTTGCTGCAACAGAGATACAACCTCAGTTTAGTAGACTTGTGGGTTTCCTTCACTTATTTCCTGTCTGGTTGGCTGATTTTGCTGACAATTCTGCCAGAATACTGTTTTGCCCTGGCACCAATCAGTGTTATTTCTGGTTTCCATGACAAGTGGTGCTAATGCTTGTTACCAATTTACTGTCCTCAAGCTACAAATTCATCCTTGTGTAATCTGTAAAAAACAAATATGGGACCTTTACAGAATTCCTTTTGTCTATGATATAAAAAACTTACTTTGGACTTGCAATCACAGAGACTGCAGACACACACACACACACACACACACACACTACACACATACCATACACACATGCTACATATATGCCTCGTATACATATAACCCATATACACCCATATGCATATTACATATACTACACACACACTACATACACATATTCTACATACATACCACACACATATGCATACATCCAGACATATCCCCCACTATATACTATATATACTACACACACATACACACACACACAGAGCACATACCACACATAGACCACATATACAATTGCATACATCACAAACACCACACACACACACAGGACACATACATACCATACACACATATGCATATACCCAGACACATCCCCCCCACCATATAATATATATATATATATATATACACACACACACACACATGCATGTGCCTTGCTGGAGGCAGGCTACAATACACATGCTAGTAACTAGCTCCTACCTGGGATCTCTCAAATATGCTGTCAATCTACACCCTGGGCTTTTGATGGTAAATCTTTAGAGTCCCAGAGGGTATATTTTTTTCACCAATAAGTTACATCCTGTGCACTACTGTGATTTATGTATCTTTGTCCAAGATAAATACAGCCAAACAGCATACAGTAAAAACAAATTTTAATCAGTAATTGCTGGCAGTAAAGAGCTGAGCTCAGAGTGAGATCTGTCTCAAAAACAAAAATATCACATCTTCCACACACATCATACACCCTAATACATTATACACACCACACACACACATATACCACATGTACACACACCATATCATACCATACACACACATCACATACCTACATTCAGATACCACACACTCACATACACATACAAACAGTACAAACACACACACAAACACACACTCTTGATGTTTCTTGCTTGCCCTTTACCCCTTCCTTGGATGGTGGCTAGTCCTATTGAAGTTTTCATACTTCTAACAAAGCATGGTCTAAACGAGAGTTATTACTTCTTTAAAAATTACATTTATATAAACATGATTGAATATAAAAATATTTATTTTATTTTATGTGTATAATTGCTTTGCCTGCAATATATGCAACCACGTTCACATCTGGTGTCCACAGAGGTCAGAAGAGGCATCAGATTCCCTGGAACTGGAATTACTTCATGAGCCACAATGTGGGTGCTGGAAACTGAACTTGGGCCCTCTTCTTAACCATTGAGCCACCATTCCTGTCCCCTGCTTAAAGTTTCAAGTTAATTTATAATTAACATATTCAGTAGTTCCTGATCTTTTGTGGGTCAGGTAGTGCTACATCCCTAGTGGTTGGGATGACTTGGGGTGGCAAGGGATTGAATAAAGAACAGGCATACAGACACACTGTTGAGAAGCTGGGGTGTGGTGGGTTATGCTACTTTGGAGTGTACCTACTATGAGATAACCCAGGACCTCAGGGGGTTTATTACGTACAGCAGGTACAGCAGTATTAGCCAGTCTTGGTAGGAGGTCTCTGTACATACTATGAGATAACCCAGGACCTCAGGGGGTTTATTACGTACAGCAGTATTAGCCAGTCTTGGTAGGAGGTCTCTGTAGGCCAGCAGTCTCAGGATGTAAACATTCAGGAGAGTGAAGTTGTAGTTGCTAGTTTTTACACACATTTAAACTTAGACCAGAGAAAGACTGATCTGTCTGAGTCTGACTCCAAAAGGGAAGGTTTTGCCATTCCCACAGGCACGAGACATTGAGTCTTTGACATGGCTATGTCTGTGTCAATAATACATATTAACTCACTCCTTACACATTCGTTCACTCAGGGATTCCTCAGCTCCTATATGCCTGCATTTGGTTCAGAAGTAGCCTTCACAAACCTGTGCTTATTAGGGATGAGGCAGTTGTGCACAATCTTTTTATTTTATTTTATTTTTACTTTATTTAGACACTGTGTAGCTTGATACTCTCTTTGAAGGACAAGGCTGGCCTTGAACCCACAGAAATCTGTTTGCATTTGCTCCTGAGTGGTGGGATTTAAGGCACAGACCACCACTCTTGGAGGATAATTTCACTTACTTTCAAAGAAACAATAAATACTGATTACAAATTGTTTAAGTTTTTATTACATTTTAATTTGTGTATTCATCGATGTTAGTTCATACCATGGCACATGTGTGGAGGTCAGAGATCAGCTTGTAGGATTTAATCTCTCCTTCTATCATGTGGGCCTGTGGATGGAACTCAGGTTGTCAGGCTTGGTGGCAGACACCTTTACCTGCTGAGCCATCTCACTGGATCTTCTCTCTCTCTGTCTCTCTCTCTCTCTGTCTCTCTCTCTCTCTGTCTCTCTCTCTCTCTGTCTCTCTCTCTCTCTCTGTCTCTCTCTCTCTCTCTGTCTCTTTCTCTGTCTCTCTCTCTGTCTCTCTCTCTGTGTGTCTCTCTCTCTGTCTTTCTCTCTCTCTCTGGAGCATATAAAGAAACAGAGCAGAACGACTAAGGAACAGGCAGGTGATAAATGTTGTTCTGAGGTCTGTCTGCATAGGGCTGCCATGCTTCAGACACTAGGTGTCAGCAGAACACCTTGCCTTTCTCTGATCTCTACTGTCAGTCAGGACAGTACTTTTTTTTTTTTTTTCTTTTAATTAAATGAATTTTTTGTTTTTTTTCTTTTTGAGAATTTCATACAATGAGTACTGTACATCATTTTACCTCCAACTTCTTCTGTCTCCTCTTATTCTCTCTTAAATTAAATTCATGACCTCGTCTTTATTATTGTTATACATATACACATGTGCATTTATACATGAGCATACACACACAAACACACACACACAAACACACACATTCATTTAGTACTGCTTATATGTAAAGGTGTGACCAATTGGGATTGGATAGCCTATCAGGGGACTTATTGCTGGAGAAAACTGATTTCCCTTCTTTCTTAGAACTCTCTCAGCTCCTGAGACATTGTACTCTGTAGTACAGGCTGGTTTTGAATTCATGATCCTTCTGCCTTTCAGCATCCCAAAGTGCTGAAATCATAGGCTGCACTTCCTGGAAGCGGCTGATGCTTTCTGTTTTTAAGTATAAGAAGTTTTTTCGTTCCCTTTTAAAACTCTTTTAGGACTTTATACACTTCAGCTCACAATACTGACATCTGCTGAAATTGAAAGGAAAGTTATTGGCTCAGGACCCCAAGTTCTTAGCATGGAGGAGATTTATTTACCCCAGAGAGACAGAGGGCAGAAATAAGAGTCAAAGACAGGAGATAGAGGATGAGGGAGAAGAGGGGGAGTGGAGTAAGGGAGAGGGGGCAGGTATATTTGTCCCAGGATGACAAAGGACTGCTTCTGGATAGAGAAAAGACAGACATGGCCCATAGGCAAATGGTGGTTTATAAAGGTAAAGGGGGAAATCCCATGTTAGGATGAGGTGTTTGATTTTAATTGGACATGTTAATTAGGTGAATCAAAGGGGGGTTTTGATTCCTGACTTTAATACTTTGATAGCTGGACTTTGTGGCCAAGCAAGGGAACAGACCTTGGTGGCTAGCTTTAGTAATGTAATTTAACATTTTTTAGCAAGGCAGAGGGAATCAGGGAGAAGTGTACGGTCTGCCAGAGCTAAATGCTCGAGTGGACTAGTGTCCCTTCAGAAAGAGGAAGGGCTTCGGCAAAGATCTGGAACTCATAGTGGTTGAGACAACTCTTCAAAGAATAGTCGTATCTAATCTCAGCTCTTGGAGTCAAAGGCAGGTGGATATCTGTGAGTTTGAGGCCAGTCTATAGAGTGAATTCCAGGACAGCTAGTGTCATACAGTGTGGTCCCTGTCTCAAAACAAAAACCAACCAACCAAAAAAACCAAACCAAACCAAACCAAATCCCCAAACCCCAGTGTATTAGTTTAGGATGTCAATGCTACAATCTCCTTAATTTGGAGAAATAACTAGCCTATCAAAGCTACACTTAGCATACAATCTCAAATTCCAGGCCTTCTGTCCCCAACCCCCATGTAGTCCAAACTTGGATTTTCCTTTTATCCTGATTTAAATCTATGAGTAGTCTGCCACAGGTATGGCAAAACTATTGCTTATTTCATGTTCAGAAGAAGAGGGTACTACAGCCATCATTCCATAGAGCCTGGTTTCATATTCTATTTAAAGCTTTCATTTCATTTGTGTTGGAGAAAGTCTCACACAGTAGCTCATGCTGGCCCTGAACCTGAGGCAATTCTCCTGCCTTAGTCTCCCTAGTATTAGGATTGCAGGAGTGAATCACCACCCCTGAAACACATTTCAACAAAAGCACACAAAAGTGGTAATTTCTCTGCATCCTTGCCTCCCCAACGTTTGTGTAGGCTCCTCTCCCCTCCTCTTCTGTCTGGATTTCCCCCCAGTTTTACTATGTTAGCTTGTCCAAACTGGCTTCATACTTGAGATTCTCTTTGCCTTGGTCTGCTGGTTACTAGAGTTATAGTCAGAACAACTATACCAGATTAATCATCTACTTTCTTGATAGTAGTCATCCTAAAGAGTGTGAGATATCTCACTGTGGTTTGATTTCATTTTTCCTAATTAGTAGGGATGTTGGTAGTCATTACATATACTTGCTGGACATTCTATTGAGACAAGGTCTCCTAAGCAGGATGCATTGAACTACGTAGATGACGATGACCCTGTCAAGTATTGGGATGGTAGAGGTGACTTAGCACAATCAGTGTATGTGGTACGGGGAGTCGAACCAAAGGCTTTGTTCACTCTAGGCAAGCACCTCCTACTGCTTCATCTCCAGTGCTAGTAAGCTTTTTTAAAAAGGTACTTGGATGCCCAGTGGAAACCAGAGGCACAAGTGATTTTCTCTCCATGTGATGGTTTGTAAACACTTGGCCCAGGAAGTGGCACTATTGGGAGGTGTGGTCTTGTTAGTGTAGGTGTGTCACAGTTGGCGTGGGCTTTAATACCCTTGTCCTAGCTGCTTGGAAGCAAGTCTTCTCCTAGAAGCCTTCAGATGAGGATAAAGAACTCTCAGCTCCTCCTGCACCATACCTGTCTGGATGCTTCCATGCTCCTGCCTTGATGGTAATGGAAGAACCTCTGAATCCGCAAGCCAGTCCCAATTAAATGCTGTCCTTATAAGAGTTACTTTGGTTTTGGTGTCTGTTCACAGCCGTAAAACCCTAAGACACTCCACGACTCAGCTCTGTGCTTGTCTCCAACAGTGATTTGTGTCAGTTACAAAGTGGCGTACCTGTAGCCAGTAGCTGAGTGGGTGTCTGGCTTCGGGTACTTCTGCGGGCTTCTGGACGTCTTCCACCAGCCCTACCTCTTCTACCAGAGGCTCCGCCTCTGGGCGCGTGAACTCACCCTTCACTTGCGTAGCCCTTCCCCTCTCAGCCTCACGCGCCAGCGCTTCTTGTCACGTGGCTCTATGGCTAGATAGAGTGACTGCCTAAGGCTGCGTAATGGTGCTGCCTAGAGGGGATGCCAATTTTTGCAGAGCTCAGCTCCGGTCTTTCCGGTCACGTGCTTTTTGAAGCAGCGGCTAGATGCGTTATTGCTAGGCAACGCTCGCAGGCTGCGTCCTAGGCTGGATCCCTGCAGTGTGTAGGATCTGGGCGCCGCGGGCCGACATGGACCAGTATTGCATCCTCGGTCGCATCGGGGAGGGCGCCCACGGCATCGTCTTCAAAGCCAAGCACGTAGAGGTGAGACCACGCCGCAAGTGCAGTCCGAGGGGTGCCCGTTGCGCTCCCTCTGCGGTCTTTCGGTAAAGAGATATGCCAGCGCGCGCGCCTCCGGGGTTTTCTAGGACACTTGGCCGGGTCCCATCTTTGGCGATCCAGAGGCCAGACAGCGGGAGGGCGTCCTCTAGCGGGCGGTTCAGATCTTCCCAACGTAGGGGCGGATCTTTGAGGGTGTCTCACTCCTGGGGTCTCTCCCTGTACTTACCTTGCCAAAGGACTTCTGGCAGTGTCTGCACTCTTTCCTGCACAGACTGGCGAGATCGTTGCCCTCAAGAAGGTGGCCCTGCGGCGGCTGGAGGATGGTATTCCTAACCAGGCCCTCAGAGAAATTAAGGCTCTGCAGGAGATCGAGGACAGTCAATACGTGAGTGGGGCTGGGCTGAGGTGGGAAGACAGGGCTCCGGTGGACGAGACGGACGGCAGGTTCCAAGACAGCAACTTCTTGATCACTTTCATTCATTTCCATCCCTCTCTACTCACCCACACACGCTTTAAAGGTGCCCTTCTAGTCCCCACTCTGCTCCCACCTGCTTACCCCTTATCCCTCCCAAGTCCACTTTTCGCCCGAGTACTTCACCCTCCCATTCTCTCTCATTTCCTCACCCATTGCTCATATGCTCATGCACTTCCCCCTTTAACTGTTCTGTGGGTTTCATTTTGTTTTCTCCTCTCCTTTTTGTGCTGGCTCTCCCACCTTCTTTAAGCTAGGCAGGTGCTGGGCCATTAAATTATGCCCCTAGCCGTACTGATTTCTCATCAGTTTGCACTTGTTGAGCCCTTACTTTATTCTGAAGGATGTCTTAAAAGACTTTGTGTGTGGTCACCCTGAGAGTTCACGCTGCTTTTCCCTTTTTTTCAAGATCTTTGTTAAGCAAAGGGGAATGTTTGTTTTTTATCATCAGCTCATGGGTCTTCAGCTGTGTGACACTGGTAGAATGGCCCCTGGGGCCTCCTAAAAATTCTGGCCTGTGCACAGCACCAGTGACACAGAGGAACTGGTCTCAGTCTGATTCCTGAGAACTTAGTATAATGGAATCAGTCTGTATGCTCCTGTATTGTGAAGTGTAGTGGTGTATGTTTCAGAATTACTGCAGATGTGTTTCCACTTTCTACTCCTTTATAATATGTGCACTATCTGGATGTAGGTGTGTATTTTTATTTGTTCAGTGCTTATTTACTACCAAATCAAAACCTTCATTAAGATAGTTCTTTGTTGTTGTTATCGATGTTGAGAATAAAAGGGCTTTCCAGGAAGCTTTGTATGGGACAGGTGGTTCAAGACCCATAAGGATGCTGATGATTGCTAGCTGTCCTGAAGTTGCCATTTGATCTGGTTAATTAACTTATATTTAACTTTATGCATATGAACATTTTGCATGTGTGTGTGTGTACTATGTGTGTGACTCATGCCCATTGAGACCAGAAGAGGGCATCATATTCCCTGGAACTGGAGACGGATGGTTGTGAGCCACTATGTGGATGTTGGGAACCAAACCTGGATCCTCTCTAGGAGCAACAAGTACTCTTAACCAGGTTTTAGTTTAAAATATACACTGGGGGATGGGGAAATGGCTTGGTGGGCAGTGTCAATCCAGGTGAATGCCAGGTGTGTGTAATACCCCACCTATGGTTCAGGGCTTATAAAGTACTGGATAGGAGACCCTGGAGCAAGCTGGCTAGTCAGATCAGTGTATTGGTAAAGCTCTGAATTCAATAGGAATACATTGTTTCAACACATAATGTAGAGAATAATTAAAGAGAAGACTCCTGACTTCAGCCATGTGCCTCCACATGCTCATGCACACATAGATGTACACACATATGAACATACATCTAAACACACAGATGCATGTGAGAAACATGGAGTAGATTTGTCCCCAGTCTTTATATCTTCTTCACTTAACTACCACTTCTTAGGCATTCCTTCAGGGATTAGCGTCCATATAGGTTGCAAGAACACAGGATAGAACAGGCATGTTCATCCCATTACCTCTAGGACTAGGAAATCCCAGTAACCTGGGGACAGAACCAGAAATCACATCTCCCCCGGTGTTGGGACAATGAAAGCACATTACACATGGTAGCTACCTAGAGGTAATGGGTGACAGTTGGTACTTGAGTGTGCCTCTCCAGGTGATCTGCATGTGGGTAGGATGGTTTGAGCAGTGGGGTGCTTGCTGCTGCCCACCAAGTCACCTTTCCCCTTACAAGTGGGAGAGTAGGGACCATCTTATCTCTGGATAGCAGAGCACTATGAGCCTTGAGCTCCCTGGCTGTTTCTGCCTGCCTGGTCTTCTGTCAGGGCCTGGTGCTTCTGGTAGCAGGGTGGGAGCCAAGGAGGTCTGGAGGCCAGACTAGACTCTAGAGACTTATGGGATGTCTTCCCTCAGGTGGTACAGCTGAAGGCCGTGTTCCCACATGGTGCGGGCTTTGTGCTGGCCTTCGAGTTTATGCTGTCGGATCTAGCAGAGGTGGTACGTCACGCCCAGAGGCCCTTGGCCCCAGCACAGGTCAAGAGCTACCTGCAGATGCTGCTCAAAGGTGTTGCATTTTGCCATGCCAACAACATTGTGCATCGGGTTAGTGCCAATATGGGCTTTGTTGGGCTGGGGTGAGCTAGTCCGTGAAGAGGGTGCAGGCAGCGGGTCTTGAAGTAAGCAGGCAGAGGTATGGCTCTAAAGGAAATGGGGGCCTGGCTGCTTATCTCCCTGTCCCAATGCCCTGTCTAGGTACAGGGAGACTGATGCTGCTTTTTGTATGCACAGGACCTGAAGCCTGCCAACCTGCTCATCAGCGCCTCAGGCCAGCTCAAGATAGCTGACTTTGGCTTGGCCCGGGTCTTCTCTCCAGATGGTGGTCGCCTCTACACACATCAGGTGGCCACCAGGTAGTGGGGCTATATCCCTGCCAGTCCTCTCACTGGGGAAGAGATACTTCTGCACCTTCTGTCCAGGCAGGGCTGTGGGCCTGGGATGAACTCGAGTAGCTTCTTATCACACCAGCAATCCAACTGTGATCTCAAACTTTTCCCCCCAGGTGGTACCGAGCTCCTGAGCTCTTGTATGGTGCTCGGCAGTATGACCAGGGCGTTGACTTATGGTGAGATACTTGGGGGACATGAGGGTAATGTGGGCTGTGGGGATGCTCTCTCTGGTTAGAGTAATCTGAGCTACTCTAACCAGTAGTGTTAGATCTGTGTTTTTCACCTGATGTTTTTGAGTTGGTGTGGGGAAGGTTAGGAGAGTAGTCTCAGGTGAGATGCTTCTGGGAATGGGGGTAAGGTGGTCTGAGGTATGCTTTGGCATCTGACTCGAGGATGAGACAGTTGTAAGCTAAAGTGAAGCTTAGGTCCCTAGGTGTGAGGGTTCAGCATTTTGGAGGACTAGGGAAATAGTTTGTGGTATCTAGAGGTCTGAGATTTGGGTTATTTTGCATTTATGCCCCGCCCTCAAATTGAGGAGGAGCTGGGTGTCCTAGACATGAGGCTCTATGGGTCTTGTAGCTATAGGGGAATACTCTGTTCTAGATGTCTGTGGGGGAATAATACATGGCTGCACTGGAAACCTCTGGACTTGGATCCTGATGTGAGATGTCAAAGCTTGTGTGGGTAGCTTGATCACCCAGATGTGACATCTCCAGCTGCTTAGATCTGTATCCACAGGGCTGTGGGCTGCATTATGGGAGAGCTGTTGAATGGGTCCCCCCTGTTCCCGGGAGAAAACGACATTGAACAACTCTGCTGTGTACTTCGAATCCTGGGTACCCCAAGTCCTCGAGTCTGGCCGGTTAGTAGCAACCATTGCTGGGGAGGGGCCAGGTTTGCTACGTTCCCCAGTAGGAAATGACTTCTCTCTATGTAGGTGTCTTGGGCCCCACTCTCTCTTGACCAATAAAGACCAATTGATGTCTTGGCCTCACAGGAGGGACAGGTTTTATCTGGGTAGCATTTCAGTAAACTGGGCAAGGAGCAGGCCTTAGAGAAAGGGAGAGCTGAAGGAGAGCCTGTGTGAGTGGTGGATGGACTTTGGGATGAATGAGGAAACGAATACCTGATTAGGTGGGCGAGCCGGATCAGGTGTGGCAGGAAAGCCTGATGAGGGGTGGTGGGCGGGCGGGGCTGCTCTCATGCCTTTTTTTCTCCTCTGGGCTCAGGAGATTACAGAGCTGCCTGACTACAACAAGATCTCCTTCAAGGAGCAGGCACCAGTGCCCCTAGAGGAGGTGCTGCCTGATGCCTCTCCCCAGGCCTTGGACCTGCTGGGCCAGTTCCTCCTCTACCCTCCACGACAGCGTATTGCAGCCTCCCAGGTAGGGTTAAAGGTTATTGTTCCTAATACTCTGTGCTCCATAGCCATGGGACCCTGCCAAGTCAGTGACTCGTAGAACCCAGGAAGGGTGGAATCCTTGGAGATGGGGTTTTGATGGAGTGTTCTCCAGGAGGCGTCAGGAGAGTAGGAGTTGGTGACCCCTGTCCTCTGTCCAGCCCCTCTCCCTTGTCAGTGGTTCTTTTCTGCAGTTGCAGGTGTGAGTGGTGTCTCTTTCTCACCCTGACTGCTCTTGCTGTGTTCCTATTCCTCCTGTGTTTGCTCTTCTCAAGCCCTAGGCTTTTCTTTGGGCTTGTGATCCTGTGTCCCAGCTCTTGAAAGCCTGTGGCATCTCTCTAGTCTTCTTCAGCCTTTCTCTTCAGTTTTATTATATGATTTGTCCTGGGAGACATGAACGAGTGTCTGTTCACTGCAGATAGGACACTGATAACAAATCTGACCTGAGCTGGCCTTTAGTTTCAGGTGCTTCCTGGGACTCGTGAGTTTTCAAGGAGCCTCCTGCCTAGAAGGAATGTTTCAATTGGGAGGGAATAGCTACACAACAAGCTCTCGTTGCTGGGGACATACTGTGCATTTCCCCCTTTCTCTGGTTTATGTCTCCCACCCCTTCCTCTGTTGGCAAGACTTTTTATCTCACTGAAATGTTCCCAGCTGTTAGGACAGTGCTCCAGACATAGGCACATAGGCAGGGTTTTCTGAGTCAGTTGAATGATTCTGGGGACAGATGGTGATTGGATTTCTTCTACCACCCCTTATTTGCTACCCCCAGGCCCTTCTGCATCAGTATTTCTTCACAGCGCCTCTGCCTGCCCATCCATCTGAGCTGCCAATTCCTCAGCGCCCAGGGGGACCTGCTCCCAAGGCTCACCCAGGGCCCCCATATGTTCATGACTTCCATGTGGATCGGCCTCTTGAGGAGTCACTGTTGAACCCAGAACTGATTCGGCCCTTCATCCCAGAGGGGTGAGATGCTGGTCCAGTCCTTCCTGCTCACCCTTCCTAATTTGCCTCCATGGCCTCTCCATGGCCATATATACCTCACCTGGTCCTGCCCTTTAGTGTGCTTGAGGGCTGGGTTCTAGGAGGCAGAACCATGAAGATGTTCATCCCACCAGAGAAAGAGACTCACAGCTTATAGACACAGCCTCCAGAAACTGCTAGCTGTGTCCTTCTCCAGGGCCACTCCTCAGTGGTGCCACCCAGCCTTAGAGATGATTCTCAGCCTGTCTCCTCTTCAAGGACATTGCTACTACAGCACCACCTGGTGGAAGCACGGAGTATAAACTGTCTTCATACTGGGGACACAGCTGGGAAGTCTGACTTGCTTTAGTTTTGGTTTCACTGGGTCAGGATTTGAGATTCATATAAAAGCCCTGGGTGTTTCTGCCTGTATTTGCACCTTGTCTGTTGCTGTTAGGGAAAGGATAAGGGTGGGCCTTAATTCATAGGGGTCAGGTTCCCAGAAGGTGCCTCTGGTAAGAGCCATTTAGGTCCTCAGGCTTCCCGTGCTATTCACGGGACTTGAGAGCTTATTTGGGAGTGAGAGTCCAGAAGTGGTGAGGCCCAGGGATGGACAGTCCAGGTCCCAGAGCACATGTTTCACATGTTGGGTGAGTCTGAGGCTGCTGTGCAGATGTGAAGCAGGCGTTCTTGGAATTCATTCAGTAAATAAATTCCAGTGTGACTCAGCAAGCTTGGTTTTTATTTCAAAGGGATATACTAAGATGAGTCTAAAACAGTGGTTCTCTGCTTCCCAATGCTGCAACTCTTCAGTTCTTCATGTTTTGGTGACCCCTTCCCCCTACTCTGCCCCAACCATAAGATCATTTTTTGTCATACTTCATAACTGTAATTTTTCTACTGTTATGAATCATAATGCAAATATCTCATATGTGATTCCCAAGGGGGTCAAGACCCACGGGATGAGAACCACTGGTCTAAATCCCAAGATGTCGAGGAACAAGATGGGAGAGTAGGAGAAGATGATGAAAGGACTTGTGTTTTGGCCATTCAGAGTTATTGCAAGCTTACATAACAACTAAGATAGGATATTGTTTCAGAGATGGATTAAATAGGCTCTTAACTACCCATTATTCAGATACATGACAAAATATGCCAGTAGTTATGGCATATGCCTGTAACCCCAGCACTCAGTGGTCTGAGACGGGAGGGTTCCTAAGAGTAGAAGTCCACGCTAGGCTACAGTATGAGATCCTTTCTCAAAAAACAAAAGAAGTGTTAATGTGTGTATATATGTGTATATATTACATATTTATGTATATGTCTATGCATGTATATAATATACACACATCGGAGATACGTTATATTTTTAAAATGTTTGTTGTAGGCCTAACATGTATTAGTGTTCTGTGAGTTCTGGCAACATAGAAGTGACTAACAGGGCTGGCTCCTGGCCTAAATGCTTACAAGGAAGAGCACAGATGCTGTTTTCAGGATTATGATGCCTTCATAATCCAACCTCTGTTTATTTTTTTGGTCCCATCTTTGCAGACTCTAAGGATAGTTGAGCTACATTACTTTCTTGTAGCTCTTGTGTACACACAGGTGGTAGCTTGTGTCTGGACTCTGGAAATAGTTAAAGGTACAGGCTGATAAAAAGGTAGCCCATTTGGTGATTTATAAACTGATGCCTTCAGTGATCTCTGCAAACCCTTTTTTTTGTTTGTTTGTTTGTTTTTCTTTTTAAACTCTGAGATAACCAGGCACCCAGGAAACAGAGAAAGGAACAGAAAACACCTGTGGGTTTCCAGATGGTGGACTCACCAGAGACAGTGCAGCTACCACACTGCTTGGTACTTTGTAAAGTAACAGGCAGAATAGAGTAGGCACTGTTGGAAACCATGTAATATAATAAAGCACAAATATGCAGCATACTATAGGATGGTTTTACATCTCCCCACCCCAAGTTTGGTTTGTTTTTTTTGAGATAAGAAGATAAGGTTGGCTTTAAATTCCCTTTGTGGCTGAGATGACCTTTGATATCTTGTTCCATCTTTCAAATGCTGGATCACAAACCTGCATCACCACCCTCAGCTCATAGTAGTAATTTAAATGCTAAGAGTAAATGTTCTATCTGGAACAAAGGTGGTCACTTGTATTAAAAAGGAAGTGAAACAGGTATTTTCAAAAGTGGAACTTTAAATGCCAAACTTTTACAAGCAACCAGATAAAAAATGTGGTATAGTTTGATATCAAAGCAGACAAAGGCAATTTCTGGGGATAATAAACTCCAATGACTCTGCAAAAGTTTCTACACATATATGGATACAGTACAGATCCCCCCTTTTGACGCTGAGTCTTATGTAGCTGAGGCTAGTCTCAAACTCACTATGTAGCCCAGGATAACCTTGAACTCATCCTTCTGCTACCCATCATGTGCTGAGATTATAGGTGTGAGCTACCAATTCTGGATTCTGTAGTGCTGGGATTGTGCATGCTAGAGAGGTACTATGCAAGTGTCCTCTTCCCACCCTCTTCTGAGATTAGTCATGATGTCTAGTTTATGTTTCCTGGAACTCATGTTTCTCAGACTCTGGTATAGCTAGGTTTACAGGTGGATGCTACTATATCCAACTTCAGATTTTAAGAGAGATGTGAGCAGTAAGTGAGCTAAGAACAGACAAGTCCACTTTCAAAGTTTAAGGCTGGGCATAGTATGGCTGCTAATAGTGGTACACCATTTTAATCCCAACCCTTGAGATGCAGAGGCAGGCAGAAGTCTGTAAATTTAAGGTCTGGTCTACATAGCAAGATCCAGGCTAACCAGGACTACATAGTGTCAAAAAAAAAAAAATATATGTATGTGTGATTTACCCCTGCCCACTGCTCTCAAGAATAGCAGCCAGCAACCTGACCACCCACCTCCTGAAGAACAAGAAGAACCGGTTTTCAGCCTTCAGGGGAGGGGCTTGGTCTGCCTTTGTTTCTTGGGAGAGAGGCATCATTAAAGATGGAGACTTGAACCAAAAGCCATGTGTTTTGTGTCTCTCCATGTGATTTCTCTTGCAGCCTGTTCCTTACCCATCTCTCCTTCCAGAGAACCCACGGTTAAGATGTGTGAGCTGGCCTCTACATGTATGCATGATAGAATTAATGGCAGATAAGACATAAGGAGAAGAAAAGATTGTTGTGTATGTGTGTGCAGATACATGTGTGCTTTAGCACATGTGCAAAGGTCAGAGGACAGTTTTCAAGAGTTGGTTTTCTCTTATCAGATGGGTCTCAGAGATTGAGTTCAGGACATCAGGCTTGGTAACAAGTTACCTTTACCAGTAGAGTCATTTTGTCAGCCCTTTGTATAGGGTTTATGTAGATACTTCATTTACATGAGGGATCTGAGAATCCAGACACATTCTGCAGGGTTCTGGAAACAGTTCCCAGTGAACACTGATGGAAGGCTGCATTTTATTGCAGTGCCAAAATACTTGGCAGATTTAATAAAATGGGACTTAATGACATTTGTTTGTAGTGCTGCCCTTTGTATTGAGTTACAGTATTTCACAGTCTATATTTTGTCTCCAGAAGAGAGCAGAGTAGCTGAATTTGAGGAATTTGCAGAAATTATACCCCCAAATCCTCACCCAGGACTGGGAAGTCTGTAACTAGAAACAAAATGTGTATATCTCTAGTTTACCAGGAAGCTTTATCCAGGTAAAAGATTTGGCTGTGACCTGGTTCCTGGTCTCTCTTCATTACTAACCTAGGCACTAGCCTAGGATGAGATTCCAAAGCTACCTGCTGTCTCCTGCCCAGTCCTGGCCACAGCACCCCTTTCATTTTCAAGTTGTTTCCTTCTAGGAGCCTGAGCCCCACCTCCAGCACTCATCAGGTGGATCAGGTCCATCCCAGACTCCTGAGAGAACCTCAGCTGAAGGTGGTCAGAGGGCTCTGCTGGGAATTAAGGAAGCTCTTCAGAGAATTTCTCTGAATGGAACTGGACACAGACAGTATCTTTCTGTTGGTTTGAAGGGTACGGAAGGACTGGAAAAGTGGCTGCCCTTCTGTGACAGGAGCAAGCCTGAAGGCTTCACAAGTAAATCAGACTCATTCAGAGGAGAATAAAACCGAAAAGAGAAAGGAAGCACAATGACTTTATGTGTTCATGAATAGCAGGAACCTTTCACAGTGGAGTGGGTTGCAGTATTAATAAGGGGCTGAGCAGGGAGGAAAGAGAGGGGGGAGTAGGGAAAAGGATGAGAGGGAGAGTGGGGAGAGGGAGAGTGGGGAGAGGGAGAGGGAGGAAGTGAGAGAACGCTAGTTGACTCTAGGTTTTTCCAGCTGATCTCTGGGTTTTTCCTCTGGTTGCTTAGAAATAGTGTCTGCCTGATCTTCCCTTCCTTCTCTGGAGCAGAGAGACATCATAGAGGTGACAGATTAGTTTCTGACCCCTGACCTCCACCACTGTTGTATGACACTATTTTTGGGGATATAAGAACACATCTATTTACTACAGATAGGTGAAGGACTTTGAGCACCATTGGAGGACTTTCGGCAGCAGGATGAGGAAGGGGCTTAAAGGGGGGAGTATAGGGGGTTAGGTGAGTGTGGCTAGGCAGCGTGGGGGAAGGTATCCAGGCGGGCCCTTGCCTGGACACCTCTGCCCCTGAGGGACCACACACACACAGACATGGTATAGAATAGAGTTTATTCAGAATAGGGGATGGGAGTTAGTGGTAGAGAGAGAGAGAGAGAGAGAGAGAGAGAGACGAGAGAGAGAGAGAGAGAGTGAAGGCCGGCCATGACCACGTGGGGGGGGGAAGAGCCCCAGGGGCAGAGAGGTGAGAGAATATGGGAGAGCAGAGAGCAAAGAGGGAGAGGAGGAGCAAGTAGCCCCTCTTATAGTGGGCCAGATCTCTGGGGCGGGGCATACCTGGCTATTGCCAGGTAGGTGTGGGGTGGAGCTTAGACAAAACCCCAACAACAGGGACTCAACAACAGACCAAGGTACCAATATCACCAACATCCAACTTGGCAAAACAATTTTATTGGGGTTACTTACAGGAATAGGGGTGAGGGGTTACTTATAGAAGCAGAAATAACTCAGCTCATGAAAGCTGGAAACCTAGAGAGCATTGCACAATCTTCTGGCAGCTCAGCTGGTCTGAGATTCTAGGCAGCTCAGTTTACCTGATAATGATTCTTAGCAGTCCTTAGAGTTGATATATGTTTGGGGACAGGGACATCTAGTGAATCTTGTGGATTTTAGGAACTTCCTGAAGCCTTTGAGTTGTTTACTTCTTGAGCTTAATCAATTCCTTGCAGGATGGAATACTTTACCTCCTCCTCATAGATCATCAAGCTAACCTTCGAGATCGAGTGGCATCTCCACTTGAAAATGTGGACAGTAGGTGGCACTGTTGGCTTGTATAATATGATCCACACTGCATGCTCTAGAGTACCTTGGGACTCATACCTTGGAATGAGGGAAAAGGAAGAAAGGAAAACTGGAATTTCCTAAACTCTCTGAATCCCCAAAATCCCAGAAGACAGGCAGTCACTCTTAGTGCACAAAATCATGCGACTCTAACAGGCACAACCTGAGCAGGACAGTTTCCGCCCCAGGCAGGGATGTCAAACCATCAAAGGTGCTATCACCTCCAGAATATCACCTCACTGTCCCTGTGATGAGGAACCTTGTCAGAACCTGGTCAGCCCAGAGCAGTGGAGCAGATTGCTTAAAGGGGTGGGGGTGAGGGATAGTAGGGTGAAATGGGTAGGGAGGGTGTAAGGGATGGGGAGGACTTGTGGAAAATGACCTCAGTGCTGATATTTATGTTTTTGCCATCTTAACGTGAAAATATGAGCAAATCATCACTGTGGCTCATCTATGAGATAGGGACTTTGACAAGAACATAAGAGCCACCCACATGGTTGGTAGATCACAATTGGGCTACCCGATGATCAGAAACATCTTGGTTCCCTTTGAGTTTGCCTCTTTCTTGCCCACCCCTCTCTTTCCCACCATTTCTGTTTCTCTTCACACAGGTTTGTTCCATGTGGCCATCTTTCTTATTTTTTTTTAATACCTTTTTTACTTTTATGTGCATGATTAATTTGCCTGCATGCATGTCTGTGCAGCACCCATGTGTCTGGTGCCAGGAGAGGTCGGAAGGGGGCATCAATCACTTCCTCTGGCAATGGAGTTAAAGTGAGCAGCCGTGTGGTTCCTCTGGAAGAACAGCCAGGATTCCTAACCACTGAGCCGTTAATCTACACCTGTCAGTGGTAGTCTTTAGGACTTCCCTAGAAGTGGGCAACTCCAGGGTTATTTGTTTCTGCTCATCTTTATTTACATCTTGGGGAAACTATGGTGTGGGCCAGTGTAACAAAGGACAGCTACATATACTTTCTCTTGTAGGAACATGGCCTCATAGTATGTACTTTTCAGGATCATTCTTTATACACACATATTTCCCAGGGTCATGGTTTCCTATGTGTGTATATATCCTTCTAGGATAACACCTTTGTTTCCTTATTTATCATTTTTGAGAAAAAATGTCTGCTTTTCCATCATAGAATGTATGATAAAAACACTGAAGAAATGGGGCTGGGGATGAGGCTCACTTGGTACAATGGCTACCCATCATCCACAGAGCCTTGAATTCATTAATCTGCAGAACTACATAAAGTGAACCTGCTGGCACATACCTGTAATCCCAACACTTGGGAGGTGGAGACAGGAGGATCAAAAGTCTAAACTATAGGAGATTCTGCATCAAAATAAACAAAACCCAAATCTAGATGAATATATAAAAGAAAATCTTATTTTCTGTGACTTGGATGGAACCCTTCAGTTTCACCATTGCCTTTGGGAATGGCTGTAGAAAAGTGTGGAAGCCTGGACAGGACGTCAGGAGGTGAGATAGATTTCTTGAGGGGCAGAACCACTTTACCCACTCCTATCAGATACTCACTAGGAAGTATGGCTTTATTTTCTTTTTCCTCAAAGATTTATTTTATGTGCACAACTGTTTTGCCTTTGTGTATGTATGTGCACCATGTGTGTACCTGGTGCCCTTGGAGGTGGCAAGAGGGTGTCTGATTATCTGGAACTAAAGTTACCAATGGTCATATGCCACCATGTGGGAGCTGAGAACTGAAACTAGGTCTTCAGTAAGAGCAGTTACTGAAGAGAGCTCTTAACCCCTGAGCTCTCTCAACCTGAGCTCTCTCTCCAGCTCCTTGTCTTTTTGTTTTTGTTTTTTGTTTTGTTGATTCAACCTCACCAGTGCTGGCATTTTAGGCTTGCAACACCAGTCTAAGCAGCATTAGGAAGTTTCGATCTGTTTATTGGGCAGTGAAGAGGCAGTACTGACATATACAGACACAAACCTGTTTCTTGGAGCTTATAGCCTAAGAAGGGAGATAGACTTTCCCGAGATACATCAAAATTTGAGTGAACCAGATACAAACCAAGGTCAGCAGGCATCTCAGACAGTGCCCATCAGTGGGACACAGCCTGAGTGAATGCTGATGAATACAAATGGCAGGCTTCTGACCTTCATGTACATAGTTTCCACTGAAATATCTCATTTATACTACGGTCTGAAGAAAGAGCAAAAATAATTGTCATGCAAAAAGTTTGAACCAGAGGCTCTTATCAGCTGAAAACAGTAGCACTTTGGATGCTTTTTACAGCTAGCTTAAATTTAATGGCCCTATGTATGATCCCATTTAAGCTGACAATGACAAAGGCCTTATGAACTTTCCAGGTTACACAGAAGGCAATTATCACCCTCACTAGATGTCTCTGTGTGTCTGAAAAGCAATTTAACTTGCTTTTTATCTTTCCTTTATGTGGTATTTGGGATCAAACCCAGGGCCTTTTGTGCATTAAGCAAGCACTCTACCACTGAGCTACATCACAAGCTTGGAAAAAAAAAAAAAACATTTTAAAGCCAAGCAAACGTCTGTCAAACCATGGTGCTACAAAAATGTAAACTCAGGATTGTTTTAATTTAGCATCAACAGAAAATTGTTGTAGGCATATATTTTTTTGCCACAAAATATACTGTCAAATTTTAGTTTGAACTTTGACCCTGAGATTTATATTAGCGAACATACTTATCCATCTGCAAATGTATTTTTATTTTTCAAAGGAATTCTTAGGAGTAATTCGAATAGTCAAATTTAAATGCCCTCTCACCTGGGACCTTTGAATCTGCCCTTTATCTTCAATTGCTCATTTTGATCCTCCATTTAACCTAATTTCTTCCCAATGTATACCTTAAAAAAAATAAATATTTTCATGATTTTAGGAGACTGAGGTGATCTACTTAAAACAGAACAAAACAAAATATCATAGCATGTCCTTGGTGTGAAGATTCTTCTTCAGCAAGCATGGTGGTGTGGATGTTATCCTAGTACATGGGAGACAGTTGAGAGAGCTGCCAGCCTGCTCTACATAGTTCTCGGCCAGTCAAGGCTACACAGTGAGACCTTATCCCAAAGCAGACAACCCCTTGTCCACCCAAAATTTAGAATTATAACAATCATAACAAAACGTGATCCCAATAGTGACCTTGCTGACAAATCAGAAAAACTGCCTCTTTTACAGCCCTCTTCTACCTGTGTGGAGGATTTGAAAGATGCCTATAATGAAACTTTAAGGCACTGAAGAAAAAGATTGAGGAAGATAAGATGGAAAATACCTCCCATGGTCATGAACTGAGACAATCAATTTTATGGTGTTCATGCTACTTAAAGTGCTCTATAGGTTCAATATAAACCCCATCAAAATACTAATGGTGTACTTCAGAAATGGAAAACAGTCCTAGGCTGGCAAGATGGCTCAGTGGTAGGAGGTGCTACACACTAAGCCTGATGGGTCTGATCCCCAGAGCCCACATGTTGGAGCAAAAGAATTTCCTGAAAATTATCCCCCTGTCCTCTAATTAATGTAAAAAGAAACTTAAAAGAAAATCCTGATATTCATATGGATAAACAAAATAATCCCAAAACATCAAAGCAATTTTTGAGCAAAAAAGAGTCATAAACCTTGATTTTATTTTGAGGAAGTGTCTCTACATAGTCTTGGCTGTCTAGGAACTTGTTATGTACTTTAGATTGGGCTTGAGCTCACAGAGATCTTCTGCTTCTGCCTCCTGAGTGCTAGCATTAAAAGTATGTGACAATGCACCTCACCATAAAACCTGATTTTAAGATGCGCCACAGAGAAATAGGCAACACAAAATTGAAAAGCTAAGCGTGGTGCCTTATACCTGTCACTGAAGTACTTGAGAAGCTGAAGCAGGTTCCCAAATAATTTGAGGTTGTCTTAAGCTACATAGTAAGTTGTAAGCCAGTGTGGGCTATATAATGAAATCCTGTTTCAGACAAACAGACAATCCCCCAACACAATGCTTCATAGTATGAACACAGAACTGCTCACCCTTATTAAAAAGTTAAATTGAAATGGATCAAAGACTTCTAGATTCTAAATCTATTAGAAAAAAAAATGTGGGAAAGCAGTTCCAGCTTTTAAGGGTGACAGTTTCCCCAGAAATCACAGAAGACAATGTGGGGGCGGGATTTATAGGTGGTGTCACATGCAATTAAAAGCTTTTGCATAGCAAAGGAAGCAACAGAGTAAAGAGAGAGCATACAGACATGGAAATATCTGCCAGCTACTCACCCCATACAGGATTAATATCCAAAATGGATAGTGAACTCAAAGACTTAGCAGCAAAACAGCCAGCAGCCTAATAAAAATTGAGCAAATGATCTGAGGAGACACTTCTCCAGAAAAGAACTCTAAAAAGCTGATAATACACAGACAATGCTCAGCATGTCTGGAAATGCAGATCAAAACTACAGGGACTGCGAAATATCTCAAGACTGGGTTAAGAGAGATTCATGGCTAACCTCACTGGAGTGGCTGTTGGCTGGCGACATTAGTTTGTTTGGCTCCTTCAGAGTCGGGTCACAGGAGGAGTGGGCAAAGAAGAATTTATTTTCAGCTCATCTCCTGTGGTAGCTTGTTCCTGTTGTATTCTAGTCACTAGGGGGCAGCCTCCCACAGTGTAGACAGTGATCTGAGGGTCAGAGGGAATGTTGCTGGGGAGTCCAGACCTGGAATGAGCAGACAGTAGTTTCTACTGGGTGATCTTCAGGTTTTGGTGGACATAGAATACAGGTATTTATATTTAGGGGTGGTGATGACATGAGATAAATGAGCTATTGATGAACAAAATTCCTAGCTGAGTATTCTCCTCAGAACTGTCTCAGGCTGATGAGATGGCTTAATGGTTAAGAGTACTGACTGCCCCTCTGGAGGTCATGAGTTCAATTCCCAGCAACCACATGGTGGCTCACAACCATCCATAATGAGAAACAAATTAAAAAAAAAATCAATGGTCCGGAGCTAGAGGGGGCTGGAGCGAGGGGGTAGCGGGGTGAGGGGTAGGCAGAGCCAGCGGGGCCAGAGCAAGAGGGAGGGGGGAAAGAACTGTCTCATGTAGCACAGGCTAGCTAACATCTAACTCCCCAGGTTTCAGAGAATGACCTTGAACTTCTGATCCACCTGCCTTTACTTCTTGAGGGATGGAATGCACCACCATATCTTGTTTGTACACTGTTGGGGTTTTGGACATGAGGTTTTATGCTTGTTCAGCAAGCATGCTACCAGCTGAGCTACACCCCCAGCCCAAGAATTAGTTTCTTGTTTCTTTTTGGATTTGGTTTTTTCTAGACAGGGTTTCTCTGTATAGCCCTGGCTGTCCTGGAACTCACTCTGTAGACTGGCCTTGAACTCAGAAATCTGCCTGCCTCTGCCTCCCAGAGTGCTAGGATTACAGGTGTGCGCCACCACCACCCTGCAAGAATTAGTTTTTAAGCAGCTCTCAGCATTTTCACTGACAGTTATGATTCTGTGGTTGGGGGCCTGACAGGCTAAGTCGGTGTAGTCTGTACACACACACACACACACACACACACACACACACACACTGAAAGGTTCACGAGAGTGCAGTAAATGGAGACAGTTCACTTTTGTGCCTTGAGGTCTAGCACTTAGCAGATACATAAACCTTTTTTTAATGAGTGGTGACTTTTAGTGAGCCACACCCTACCCATCTTCCCTGCAGACTCTCCATCCTTCCTGAACATACTCCTTACGAGCCTCTCTGTGGCATATGAGCCCCAGGCTTTTTGTATGCTTAGAATTGAGTATTTGTGCTAGCTCATGAGTGACATCTTGAAGTATCCACGACACCAATGTACCTTGAAGATGTCATTGCAAGACTGATTCTTAGTTGATGCATATCCTGCAGTTCTTATGACCAAAAGAAAACCCACACCAATCCACAGACCAGTGACCACTGAGATAGTGAACCCCTCACCTTTAAGCACCATAAGAACACAAGCAAGCAGCCCAACTGAGCATCATCATTGAGGAATGGGACCATCTCTACTTGCTGTGTGGACACCTGTATAAATAAACCCTTTCTTGCTGCAAGCAAGAGGCATTTCAATATATTTCATACCAAATTACTTTTGATTACAAAGCTTATCCAGGAGCATGCAGAGTACATCTAGGCATGCTTCCTTCAGCCAGCTGTTGAAAGTTTTAAAGTGCCAGGGTTCAGCATTTGTACAGCTTATTTTCTGCAAACTCAATGATGCTGTATTTAAGCATGCACTTGGAGTATGCTTCCAAGAGTTGCATTTTTCAGCAGCACAGCCGGGCATTTAGGAGAGTGATGACTGTAATGAGGCTGAAGTAGTTTGATGTGTTCACAGTTTTATGAAGGCGGTTGTATGGATAGTCGATACTCCAGGAAGACACATGCTGATTATTTCAGTATGATTAACACTGGCAACAAACAGGCTACTCTTCAAGAAGCAGCGCCCATGGAGGAGTAAGATGCTGTCTGAAAACATGCAGGTAAATCATGCAGAATCTCACTGTTACAGAGAGGATTAAGACTGCAGGGAGGGGTGAATCTGGGCTGGGGAGATGAATTGCTGTGCAGAATTTGTAACCTGAGTTCAAATTTGTAGTGACCTAATGCAAAAGAGCTAAACACAATGGCACTGTCTATAATCTTGGAGCTGGGAAAACAAATGCAGGCAGATACCCAGAATTGCCATATGTACAAACTTGTCTCAAAAAATAAGAGGGAGAGAGATTGAGGAAGAAACCCCATTGCTTTTCCCTCCCCTGAAGTTAGCTTTTCATATCTACATCATAAAAATTGAAGCTGTGGATTGTCACTCATGTTAGAAATCAAGGGGGTGGGTCAGGTTCACTAAATGTTCATTATCAAGTTCAAAAAGCTTGAAGGTACAAAGGAAAAGAGGCATTTGACTATATGAAAATTAAAAAAAAAACCTTTTATGTGGCAAATGGGCCACAGGCACATAAGATACGCCATCATGAAAGTTCTATGTGGTTTCACACATGTCTTTGAGAAATAGCAAGTGATATAAGTTAATGTATGGCTGTTGGACTACTGATTAGCACATAAAGTAATGAAATATGGCCACAGAGGTGACAATCCAGCATGCGCGGTGTTTCATTTTAAATTCAATTTTGTTGAAGTGCACATTTAAGAACCAATGTAATAAATGACATCTGCACCTTTTCTCAACATGATTTGTCAGTAAAATGCTCATATTTATTTGTTATTTTAAGGAACTCTTAATTCATAGTCACTATCTCTTTTATCTGGTATCTCTGTCAAACTCTTCATTACTTGTGAAAATGAAAGCCAGAGACAAGATCTATTGTCAAGTAAAACATGCATACACAGATTAAAACTCAGCTGCCATATTTAAACTGTTTTGTGTTTAACCCTGAGGTTCAGTTCCTTGCATCTAATGCACTACTGATCATTACTGACTCAAAGTGCATGCTGTTCTCTTCTGTCTGTTTCCCACTGTCTTCATTTCTTTTTGTGGCTTCATAAAACCTGCGCACATCATTGGAATGAAAATATGTATAGATTAATGTAGTAGGAGTCTTTTAAAGCCTGTCCTAATTTTGAGAAATGAGTTTCTCTGTGGTGCTTCATAATGCTTTAGATGTAATTTGATTTCGTTTATACCCGTTACTATCTTATCCCCAGAGTCTTTTTGTTCTTCAAAAATCCTCTTCCTACTTTAATCTCCATTAGCAGTTTTTTTTTTTTAGATATCTCCTACTTTTTCTTTTCTACATGGATATCGTTATTAGAGGACGATTTGTGGGGCTCAGTTCTCTACTTCCACTATGTGGCTCCCAAGGATAGAACTCAGGTATCATGCTTGCTGGCTGAGCCTTCAAAAACCTTTTTATAGTTTTTACATTTTAGTGAAGACACGTCGTTTGTGTTTATGAATCTGAGTAATTCTGCTTAAGCTGATGCTCTTGTTAGGAAACAAAACACTATCAGGGATTACAAAGATAAGTAAGAGTATTGAAAAATAGATATGTTAGATTTAATCTCCAAATAATCAACAGTTCATTATATATTAAAGAAGTATTGGTAATCACACACACACACACACACACACACACACACACACCTGCACATACATCCACACATATAAATATACATACATGCATATTTTTTTCTTGAGACAGGGTCTCACTATGTAGGCCTGGCTGTCCTGAAACTGATTTTCTCAGTATAATTTGGCAGTAAAATACTCATATTTATTTGTTATTTTAAGGAACTTTTTAGACCAAGCTGGCCTTAAATTCACAGAGATCTGCCTACTCTGTTCTGCCTTTGTGTTGGAATTAAAGGTGTGCACAACAATGCCTGATTATAATTCATATATATATGTACATATATATGATAATATACATATATAATATGTACAGTGTATCATACATAGATAATATATTCATATGTACATATGAAAATATATTTTTAAAAAATGGTACATATGCCACCAGAATATAGTATAGAAGCCGTCAGCTGGAGTCAGACCTGGTATGACTTCAGCATAAACTGACCTGTCCTCATTGCAAAATGAGTGAATGGAGGCAGCTAATTTTTAAATTCCTCCCATATCTTTGTTTCCCAGTAGAGAAGTATTCATTGCTGTCTCATTGCTAGCTGTATTAAAGAGCAGAGGAAGCCAGGCAGTAGTGGCGCATGCCTGTAATCCCGGCACGCTGGGAGGCAGAGGCAGGTGAATTTCTGAGTTTGAGGCCAGCCTGGTCTACAGAGTGAGTTCCAGTACAGCCAGAGCTACAGAGAAGCCCTTGAAAAAGCCAAATCAAAAAAAAAAAAAAAAAAAAAAAAAAAAAAAAAAAAAAGAGCAGAGGAAGACAGGAATTTTTGGAGATTCCAGAAAATATATAGAGGGAGTTTTAATTTTTGTTGTGATCCTTGGAAAGTTTACTTATAATCTTTGAACTTTAACTTTCTTCAGAATATAAACTACACTCTGCAGTTGCAAGTATCTTAGTGTAATCTTTAAATGATTTTAGGAAAAGTGCTTTTAAGAACTGCATGATATGATCAAGAATTATGATTTAGAATGGAGAGCTTATTCTTCTCCCTAGGAAGAGAATTAGGAAATGAGGAGATGATGGACTTCATGTTCACCAACACATATAGCAGCTACCTGTGCCAACGATCACAAACTAATGGTGTGATGTAATCTTTGTGTGTAAGTTTTAGAATTTGGAAATTAAAATTTATCTATAGGCTGGAGAGATGGCTTAGTGGTTAAGAGCACTGCATGCTCTTCCAGAGGTTCTGAGTTCAATTCTCAGCAACCACATGGTAGCTCACAACCATCTGTAATGTGATCTGATGCCCTCTTTTGGTGTGTCTGAAGAGAGAGACAGTGTATTCACATTAAATAAATCTTTAAAAAAATGTATCCATATCCAACCAATAAGATCAGAATTTACTGTATCAGGAAGGCATTATACTGTTCTAATGAAGTGTTAGATCAATAAACTCATTTTAGCATTGCTGAAATCTTATAAAGCTATTTTCATATAAATACACAAACTATATGTTACCTATAAATACTTAAGTTGTTTAAGACACTTGCTGGACTGCCTGCCTGCATGTCACCATGCTTCCTGCCACGATAATAAGAGACTAACCCTCTGAAACTATAAGCAAGCTCACCAATGAGATGCTTTCTAGTATAAGCGTTGCCTTGGCCATGGTGTCTCTTCATATCAACTTGGTACTGGAAAGTGGAGTCATCGAGAGGTGGAACAGCGTTAGGTTACTGGAGGGTGTGCACTGGGGGGAGATACCAAATCTGCAGCCTCTTTTTCTGTTTCACTTCCTGGTTTCCACAAGGAGCTCCTCCCATCACATGTTCCCATCCTGATGAACTGCCTAAGCACAGGCCCAGATGCAGCCGTGGACCAAAACTGCTGGAACAAAGAGCCAAGACTCAAATATTTTCAGTAAGGTTAGCAGGAGTCGACTGAAAGAGTTGGTGTGCATGATGCCCCATTTATTGGTTTCTTTCCAGTTCCTTCTAAAATTCCCAATTGCCATGCAAACTATCATTCCAGGGTGATTTCAAACATAGCTTTCACTCATTCTCTGGGAAAAGGACCTTTATAAAGATTTGGCCACTTGGCCATGATCATTCCTTGTCCCAAGAGAGAACAGAAGGTGACCTGGGAAGGACACTATGCCATCTGAAGCGGAACCCTTACAAAGCAGGCACAATCCAATACTCAAACTTTTGAGCTCAACGACCCTGCCATTTGATCCCCAGGATCCCTTCTCACAGTTACTGGTGCTTTGTGGTAAAAGTATAGGAGATGCTGAGGACAGGTCCATTCCTTGAATGCTTAGTGTTTTAAAAATCAAGGTGGAGAAGGACCCCAGTGATCATTTGTGTGTAGGAATAAACCCACAGGAGAGACAGGGTGGCCTGGTTTCTTGCTGGGGAGTGCTGCTTTTTAGGAATCGTAAGGACCCATCTGAGACAGGATAACCTACCTTACTAGTCTGTACTACCCAGTCACAAGAGCTCCTCATGGGAGAGAGAGCCCTCTGACAAATCTGTTTGTCTTTTAGTTGAGTGAGAATTTAAAGTTCTATCAGAGGAGATTACAAACTAATGATAAATTTTCCAAAGGCAGAAGTACTTTAATCACTATTCCTGAGATTTATGTTCAGAGCAATTAAGGAGATCTATGAAATAAGAATGATAATCGTGGGATGAATATTTGACACTTAGAGGGCACTGTTATTAGTGATTGGGGCATGAGAGCAGAGGATTTTAGAAGCAGTTTCATTACATGGAATTAAGAACCTAGAGAAATCAGATATTTACACAGAAATGGCTTTTTCTCATTTAAGATGTTTCTGACTTAACTGTTATTAAATTATGGATGAGCAAGAGTTGGAGATAAACAGCACCAAACCCCTTTTGCCCAAGAGCTCCAAACAGTAATGAAAGGGAATGAGAGGAATGTCATAACAGTATTCATTCAACGTTTCAAAAAAGCAAGATTGTTTCTTGTTTTTCTTCTTCTCAAGGCCCTATTAAAATTCTACTGGTATCATTTTCTCATGCTACTCTAAACAATTAATTAATTATTTTAGAGATTTATGTATTTTTATTTTTCATGTATGATTATTTTGCCTGTATGCCTGCCTGTGCACCACACATTCATGCAGTGTCCAAGGAGGCCAGAAGAGGGCACCAGATCCCCTGGAATCTGAGGTTGCAGATGTTTGAGCGATCCTGTGGGTGCTGGAAGTCCTCTGGAAGAACAGCTAATACTCTCAACCACTGAGCTATCTCACTCTATGCTGTATGCACCCTAGCAAGCATGCCCAGCTGAGCAATATCTCTGTTTACCATTTTTGAGTTCACCTCTGGTGGGGACCTGTTCTTTTCCAGTTTGTTCTCTTGATCATGGAGTCAAGTTAGGTATTCTCAGTGGTAGGAAATGATTGACTTTCACTCACAGTGTAAGCTATTTTGAAACTCAAATACCTACCTGGGATACTTTGATGGAGCTTTCCTTCTATTCTTTCTTTCTTTCTTTCTTTCTTTCTTTCTTTCTTTCTTTCTTTCTTTCTTTCTTCCTTCCTTCCTTCCTTCCTTCCTTCCTTTCTTCCTTCCTTCCTTTCTGCCTTCTTCCCTCCTTCCCTCCTCTTCTTCTTCCTCCTCTCCTCCTCCTCCTTCTCTTCCTCCCTTTCTTCTTCCCTCTTTCTCTCTCTCTCTCTCTCTCTCTCTCTCTCTCTCTCTCCCTCTCCCCCCCTCTGTCCCTCTCTCGGTTTCAGTGTAATCAAGGCATTGGAGAAACTCATTGGGTTTTCTCCTAAGGGGACCCCAGAAACTGAAGGAGATGGAAGGTAACTATGGTTTGACAAATACAGTTGTGGGTCCTGTTTGGAACAATCACCTTGAAGAGCCCTTCTTCCTAGAGGCATCATCCATTATGCAAACACAGAAAGCCCTTTCGTTGCACTGTCTGGCTCTGGAGGTCACAGCTATACTACATAGGTAGCCCATATCTAGCAGAGCTATGAATTCACATATGTAGCAGTTCTTTCATAGCCAGAAGACACTGAATTGAGAAGCAGAATTCTCAGAATGTCCTAGAGTGGGAGGAGGAAGGAACTATCTGTGGTCATTCAGTTATACGGCTAAGGGTATTCTGAATAAAAGCTGGGAACTTCAGAGCAGCTGCTTTAATGTACTCAAACCAAAAGAACACAGAAAGGTGACAGGAAGCTGGGCATGGTGGTGTGTGGCTATGATCCTAGCATTCTGGAGGTCAAGGTAGAAGATTTTGAAGCCAGTTTGGGGAAGGAAAAAAAAGTCGTGTTTGGTGTGAACACACCTGCAGTGACTAGGAAAAAATGAAATTGTTTAAAATCTGTAGGGCAAGGGGAGGGAGGATGGGGAAAGGACTGGGGAGGGGGTAACTGGGAGGGGTCAGTGAGTAGAATATAAAATGAATAAGTAAAAAAAAAATGCTGTAGGGCAATTACTGACATTATGATAACTGAGAAGGTGCCATGTTCCTGCAGCTCCTTCAGTCCTAGCTGTGGACATCCTAAACCGAGCCACCTCGGAAAGTTTCTGAATGTTTCTGAGCTTCGACAGCCTCATTGTTTGGTCTACAGATTAACCTCTTAGGGGTGCCACGAAGAACAACTGTGCTAATGAACCCAAGGGCACTTTGTCAGTGCCATTACATGTTCTTATCCCAACATTTGTCACTTTTAGACACTGAGGATGTCGCTTGGTTGGACAGCATTGGTAGAGTGACTGCCTAGCATGCACAAAGCCCTGGGTTGGATTCCCAGCACTACATAAATGATGTATGGTGGGGCACATCTATAACCCCGGCACTCAGGAGATAAAGGCAGGAGGATTAGAAGTTCAAGGTCATCAGCTACACTGAAAATTTGAGACCATCTTGGGCTACAGGAGATGCTATCTCAAGAGCAAACAAAACACACATACACACCTCACTATACACACACATATTACACACACCACACACACATATACTACATGTATGCACATGTATACACATACAATTATAGAAATGTACACCTCATATACATACACACATACCACATGCAAATATATCACACATGCAAAATATGCAAATACATATACCTCCACTCATGTACACACATGCACACATTCACACACACTGCATATATATACACACACATACTGTATTACATGTATTCCACACACATATATAACACAAATGTACTTACACACAAGGACACATATACCACACATATACATACACATATATATCACACCACATATACCACATACCAACACCATCCATACTATACACACACACACACACACACACACACACACAACACATACACCACACGTGTGAACATATAACACAAGTGCACATACAGACAAGTCCATGCCACACATACATACACATACATACCACACACACACTATACTCATACCACACACATATCATGCTATACACATTATACACACACAAGACCTACATCACATTATATACACACGCCACACACACACCATACACACACCATACACACACATATGCACAAATACTAATACTACACATACCACACACATATATATAATAAACATATACTATACCATACACATACCACACCAAACACACAGACCACACACACACCATACCTACATCACACACACACACACACACACACACACACACACACACACACACACTAGCAAACCACTGGACACATCTCTGCTGCTTGGTCTTTTTACTCTTGCATTTGTAAACTACAAGATGATTCCCTGTCAATTACTTCCTGGTTTATGCTTTTGAAGCACTGAGCAGTTAGGCGTACACTCATGACATTGTGAAAGATGTGGCCAGTCCAGTGTCCTCAGTGTCACGGCTGCCTCTTCCTCAGGCCACCAGAGTTCACAGACACCTTCAGGGCTGAGGCTGGAGCCAGATATCATAAATAGCAAAGTGCACGGTCCTCTGCTGTCTCTGCACTCAGGGAGACTTAATCCCCAGCAGATGCCAGCCAGCTCCGCTTTCAGATCAGCCCGGAGAAAGCTGCTGGGAAGCTTCCAGCTCAGCGAGGCGCTGCTTTTCCTCGATGATCTCTGCTCACCCTTTCCATTTGCTCCATGATCTCAGGAGTGAAGTGAGCCCTTCAGATGCATGGCTTCAATGACAAAATGGTCTAAAATGCAAGTGCTAGGGATAAATAAGTTTCTGGGGACAGATGTGGTGTCCTTAAGACTTTCATTTCAAAACAAAACACAAACCCCATCTAAAATCACTAGTCTTCTTTTGAGAGTATCCATCTTCCTTGAAAGGATAGGCAAAATGGAAGGGTTAGGAGTGGCCTGAGTGGTCCCATACCTCTTTGAAGGGTGTGATTTCTGACCACAGTGTATGTGTGTGTGTGTGTGTGTGTATGTGTGTGTGTGTAAAGGAGAGGGTGTTGGGCGTTCTCTTCTTTTGCTCTCTGCCTTGTTTCCCGTGAGCTTGCATTTTAGCTGCGCTGAGAAAAGTTGTGGTGATCCTGTCTTGGCTTCTAACAGCACCAGTGTCACAGGCATTTGAGAGACCACACCTTACTTGTCACATGGGTGCTAGCATCCAAACTCAACAAGTGCTCTCAGCCTCTGAGCCACTCTTCAGCACCCACAGTATGTCCCTGATATTGTCACACACACCGTGTCCCCTTGTGAAGCCATTATGATAAAACTACACTCCAATGGGAAAAAGCTACAGACCACAAGTGGTAACCATTCTTTTTTTTTCCCCCCCGAGACAGGGTTTCTCTGTATAGCCCTGGCTGTCCTGGAACTCACTCTGTAGACCAGGCTGGCCTCGAACTCAGAAATCTGCCTGCCTCTGCCTCCCAGAGTGCTGGGATTACAGGCGTGTGCCACCACCACCCGGCAGTGGTAACCATTCTTAAGCTGACAAAGATAAGATCTGGCAACAAATCCATTAATTTAATGGAATCCAAAATCAGAAGCTTTTGTGTAGGGAGACATACTTTTTCTTTTTAGAGGTCATAGTAGGCAGACCTCTAATGTGGGATAATAAATGCAATAATTTTTTAAAATTTTTATTCAATTTTTGTTTTGTTTTTAGTATTCTTTTTTTAAAAAGTGTTTCCTTTGTTTTATTGAATTCTTTTTGTTTAGTTGCTGCTGCTGTTGTTTTTTGAGACAGAGCTTCTCTGTGAAAGATCTGTAGATCAGGCTGACCTTGAACTAAGAGATCCATCTACTTCTGCCTTCCGTGATTTGGGATTAAAGGTGTGCACCACCATGCCTGGCTCATAAAACATAAAATCCCACCCCTTGACCACCATTAAGTGATTTATAATCTGAGACACTGTGTCAATTTGAAGAAGAACAGCTCACTTGCCAACCTGCCCCATTCCTACATTTCCTCCTTCCTTTCTGACAGTCTCACATAGCCTAGGCTATTCTTGAACTCACTGTGTAGCTGAGGACGACTTTCAGTTTCTGATCCTTCTCCATCTATTTCCTAAGTGCTGGGATTGTGGGTGTGCTCCACCATGCCTCAGTTTAGGCAATACTTGAGATTAAACCCAGGGTTTGCATGTGTTAAGCAAGCACTCTGTTAAATGAATTACACCATCAGCGCTTCCTGTAAGATTATTAATTTTTTAAACAAATACATTTTACCTACAAGGAGGTGGGTCCCAAGGTTTAGGGAGTAGTGTGTAAATAAAGTTGAGTTCTGTCTTCTGTTCCAGGGGGGAGTTTATATAGTGGACATGGAAATGAATAAGCTGTGTCAGAGGAAAGAGGAGGTGAGGGTCACAGGCTAGCAGTGTGAGAGGGAAACTGTGGCAGAGGTGATGAAAGGCAGATCTGAAAATACAAAACTGGGAATCCAGCGGAGAGATGGGAACACGGGACTGTGGGATGACCTGGTCACTGGAGCCCTTGGCTCAGTGGGGAAGTGGCAGGGCACTGTGATGGTGAAGGACAGGTGGGCAGAGGTTTCAACAGTGACCTCACAGCAGGCGTCTCTGGGTCTTTCATCACTTCCTGGGCCAAGAGACGGAGGAGTTATCTCAGCACGCGCTTATCCTGTAGCAGGAGCCTTTTGCACTTCATTCTGTTCCTACCTTTGATCCAGGAGATTAGTGTGTTCTTCATCACATTCTCTGTGAGAAGGGTGGGGACAGACAGGGTTTAGAAGAGTCCTGGGGGATCTGTCAGAGGCTATACTTGGAGGCAGAGGGCTTACAACCCTAGCTTTGCCCCTGATAATCAAGAGAAACTCCATAGAAAGCGAGGGCAGGTAAATGTTTGGAGGTGGGACCTACACAAAACACTTAGCCCTGTTCATGGCATGGCTCACAGTGCATTGTTTGTGTTACCAGGCTCTCTTGGTCTTCATGAGAGGCCACTTCTCAGACAACTACAACATACAGCTTAGAACGTCAAGTCTGCCAGGATCTTGTAACCACAGGCCGTGGGTCTTCCCACTTCTATGGCTTTGTACATGGTGCAAAATGAACCAAGAAGATCTTTGTTTATATCATGTCCATGGTGCCATCATAAGGGAGGCTGCCTCTGAAAATGCATGGGTGGATTGCTGTGCTTGGTAAAGTGGAACAGAGGTTTGTGCCAGCGACTCTGTTTATGTGGGTGCATGTCTGATAAAAGCAACTAGAGCAAAGGTTTGCTTTGGCTCACAGTCTGAAAGTACAGAACATCATGGCAGGAAAACATAGAAGGGGAACATGAAGCAAACTGGTCATGTCTTATCCATAGTCAGGAAGCAGAGAGAGATAAATACTGGTGTTCATCTCGTTTTCTCCTTATTCAGTTTAGCTCCTCAGTCTATGGAACAGTGCTACCCACACTTAGGGTGGGCATTTCTACCCTCATGGATCCAGTCTAGAGTCTCAATCACATAAATGTTCAGAGCCTGTTTCCAGGGTGACTCTAGATCCTATCAAGTTGACAGTTAAGATTGACCATTATGAGTACCAAGAATAGATACTAAATTTGGCCTGGTCCTGACTGGCCCCACTGACTGCTTGGTCAATGTTTTGTTTCTTCTCCATCTGGAGAATTGGGGTGCTGTTGCTGCTGATGTTAATCTGTAGTATTATGAATGGTGCCTCCTGGTTAAAAGGTCATGTAAGTATCAGCTTTCATGTTGAATCAGGGTTGGAGTGTGGACTCGTTAGTTTTTCTATTGCTGTGATAAAACAGTATAACCATGGCAGCTTATAAAGGACAGGCTTGTTTTGGGCTTATGGCTCCAGATAGGAGTTAATTATTATTATGAAGTGTGGCAGCTAGAAGCATTGTGGTGGCTAGAGCAGAAGCTGAGGGTTCACATCTCAAAATGAATGCAGGAATCAGAGAGAGTACACTCAAATTAGTGTTCTCAAAGTTCACCTACAGTGACATACTACTTCCATTAAGGCCACCATCTACTAAGACTTCCCAAACATCATCACCAAAGGATATGAGGGACATCTCAGTCAAATCACCTCAGACTCTAGGTCTTTTTTGAGTCAGTCCTGTCTGGCCTTAAAGCTAGGGCACCCTGGAGTTAGATGTGACTGAGTATCTCCTTGACTGTAGCAGATTTAGATACACTCAGTTTCTAGGGAAATCCATCTTCAGACTCCACCATTAGTTCCAGAGAGGGGCTCTTCCTGCAGATGTGGTAAGGTCAGGCAGACCAAGTTGTGCAAATGAAATTCCACTTTACATTAGTTTACAGACAGAACAAAATGTTTGAGCAGTTTGTTTTTAGATTTAGTAGATTGAAACCTTAGAAGAATAAATTCAAAGAGGAATGTATTATTTATAGTTGAATAGGCAATTTGCTTTTGGTGAGTGGTTAAGTAAAAATTAATACTTATGGGGAAGCAGATTTTGTACTTGAGAAAAGAGAAAAAAGAAAAAAGATACTTTACTATTGGTTTTTAGTTTCAGTTTTTAGGTGATGGGCAGGGATTCAAGCCAACATAGAATCAAGTAATTTCCTATAGGTGACTGAAGGCAGAACTGCATTTTTTAAAATTCATTCTTCCTTTAATTCTGTATGGAATGAGGGGATACTAGGATTTCACCGTGCATCCCACATTCCTCTAGGCCATCAGTTCTCAACCTGGGAGTCCCAATCACGTGGGGGTCATATATCAGATATCGTGCACATCAGATATTTACATTACTATTCATAACATTAGCAAAATCACAGTTATAGAGTAGCATTGAAATAATTTTAGCACAACATGGAGAGCTGTACTAAAGGATCAAAGGTTGAGAATCACTGCTCTTGGTTCTGGCTGCTGCCCTTGTGGAGCTCACAGTCCAAGTGAGAGTGACAGATACTTGGGAAACAGCCACATCACATGCTAATGTCAGGCTGGGGGCAGGCATGATGGAGTGCTAGATCCTGAGTTTGGAAGGGTTCTCTGAATAAATGACTTTGGAGGTAAAGGATGCACCAGTTCATCAGCAAAAGAGGGCAGATGCTTCAGAAGAATTTGTACTAAAATTAGATTAATATAAGAAAGACTTGAATGTTCCCTGGGCAAGGGTATTGAGTCAGTGGATGATACGTCCTGCATTTCTGTACGATAAATTCTGTACGGTGTATTAAAGGATAAATTTCATATGATGCATATTATATCAATTTTTTAAAAGATTCATTTTTATTTTTAATTATGTGTCTGTGTGTATGTGAAGGTGCCCATGGAGGCCAGAAGAGGACATAGATTCCTTGGAGCTAGAGTTACAGGTGGTTGAGATCCACCCCAATATGGGTGCTGGGAACTGAACTCAGCTCCTCTGGAAGAACAGCAGGTACTATTAGTCACTGAGCCATCTCTCCAGCCACCTTACAATTTTTAAAAAGGGTCATTGAGGATTGGGAAGGTTCCTTTGTAAGAAACGGGCACAGGAGGCATAGTGTTAGCAGACATAAAGAACCATTGGGAAAATAAAACAATGTTGTCTATCTGAGACAACAGATGGTCCCCTCTGATAGCTGACACAATTTCTTCTTCTGAATAAATGTCCCCAAGTGTCACTGGTTCTGAGACTGAACCTTGGCTGAGCCATTCATGGGGTATGTGAGAGAGAAATTGAATTGGAGGTGGGGTAGGGGGTGGTGGGGGTGGGGGTGGGGGTAGGGTGGGGGGGGAGATGGCTCAGTTGGTAAAGTGCTTGTTTGTGAATTTAGATCTACAGATCTGACATTTTAAAAAAATCTAGGCAGAGAGGTGTGCACCTATAATCCCAGTGCAAGGAAGATAGAGACAGGAGGATTCAAGGAACCTGCTAGCCAGCCAGTCTAGCTCAAATCAGTAATCTCTAGGCTCAGTAAAATTTTGAGTCAGTAAGTAATGTGAAGAATAATTGAAGAAGATACCAGACATCAATCTCTGACATCCTCTACATGTCATACACATACATAAATGAGCATGAACATATATATATTCATATACATATATACACACATAGACACACAGAGAGACACACACAGACACAGACATACATATACACAGATAGACACACAAACATACACAGGCACATACATATAGACACATATACACACACAGACACAGACACACACATAGACACATACCCAGACACACACCCAACCCAGACACATACACAAACACATACACAAACATACTATACACAAGTCAGCCAGATATACACACACAAACCCACAGATATACACATAGACACACAGAGACATAGACACACATGCAGACACACACACAGATACATACACAGACATAGACACATACACAGACAGAAACACAGGCACACACAGAGGCACGTACATAGATGCACACAGATACACACAAACATGCACACAGACATATATGTACACACACAGCCACACATAGCCACAGCCACACATATACATGCAAACACCAAAAAATTAAAAGCTCCCTTGTAGTGGGCTTAGATGTGCACAGCCACCTCTGTGTTCAGATCTGATTGTTTAGACTCGGGGCAGAGGGTGGGTGTTTTAAGAAGGCTCTAAAATGTCAGCATATTTGGCAGATGCTGGGTGCTGAATGATAGAGGCTCACATGGTGAATCTTGAATCTCTGGGACTGCTGCCCTTTTATTTAACGATCTTGGAAAATCACAACATACGTGATTGAGATTCAACAGTACTATATTTGTGGGTTTCCAATCCTCCCTTCCTCTAACTCACCTGCAAGTCTTAGGACCATCTTAACACTCCTCTGGACTAAACTCGCTCTATCTTTGCCCTACTGATGAAAGATGTGCTAAGGCTTCCACTGAGCAATCAAATGTCAGGAGAACAAAACACATGACCCACCACATAGGCCGTGAAGCATGCCACAAATACCTGTTGGTAGTTAGTCACAATGCCTTAATAAATAAGCATTTGCTGGATTGAATGGCAGCCTGTTTTATGACCGTGGATGGAATTTTCTCATGGTTTACAAATTCAGGGACAAATTTCGATACTCATCTCTCTGGAGGTGGCTGGTCACTCTCAATTTAAAAGTGAATCAGAGCGAATGAATGAGACAGTGTTAACACTGATGACTAACCCGCAGATCTGAGATGACTGTGTGCTGAGGAAAATGTGTTCTTCTACAAAGGTCAGCCACAGCAACCTTGGCATGTCTACAACAAAGCAACATGATATAAAGGAAACTACCTGTAGATAAATATGATGATCATGTCTAAGGAAAACATTCTGTTTTGATATTGGGAAATGGCAAAATACCAGGAGTGTGGGTGAAGGGCCCGGAGGGAGGATATATAATATGGGCTATGCTGAATTTATACTCACTGAGTACCATTTGCTTCTAAACCTGGCTCTACGTGTGCCTGTGCTGGGGGTGGAAGAAGGTGTCTTAATAGCCTGCATGTTGATTCCGAGCCACCCAGTTCAAATATCCCTATTGTAAATTGCTATCGTGAAATCCAGATTCAGATGAACTTGTTCATGTTAGTGCTAGTTTATTTGGTAGTCTCTAAATCACTTGGCCCTTTCTCATAAGCCCCCAGTCCGTGGGGGTTCGGGAGACTTTAAGCTTATCTACAAACAGTATTTTAGTTGACACAAAAGCTCTAAATCTGAGCTTGGTCTGTTTAAAGTTCTACGTCATATCAGGTGAATACGCTGTCTTCCATGGCACTCAGAGCACCCCCGGGGCACCTCCTTCCACACTGTGAGTATACATTTTGTGTACTGCAGAACTAGTTTTGTTGCTAAAATTAGCTGACCTCATTTTCTCAGGGGTAGGGTGATAGTAGCGGTATGTGCCCTAGGCATTGCTGTCGGACTCTTACCATAAATAAATGCATCAATCTTGTCGTTCCTAGAATCTGAAGTGGCTGACTGCAAGTTGGGACAATGACTGGAGATCTTTATGTACCATTTAGCTTTGTGAAACAGGTCATTGCAAACACAGATGGTAAGATGCCTAAAGGAGAAGGATACAAAGCAGAAATGCCTGGGTTTTTATTCCATTTGTAGTTACCGTGTAGGACCAAGTAAAAAAACCAATGCAAAACCAGTTTCTACATGTATTGCACTAGTATATAGGATCAAGAACTAGTGTGGGGTTCTTCTTGGCAGAGTTGCACTTAAGTCTTAATAATAGTGTATGGGCTGAGAGATGGCTCAGTGTATAAAAGAGCTTATTCTGCAAGCATGAGGCCCTGAGTTCAGATCCGCACAACCTATGTAAAAGACAGACACTTAGCTTGTTCTCTGGCCTCTGAACCTGCTCTATGATCCTCCACACTAATAATAAAATAAATAAACAATAAAACCCCAGGAAGCAAAGCCAGAAAGAGAAAAGGGAGGGGTCTCAGAGGTTTTCTGGGCACACCCCTAATGACCTCAGGACCTTCAACTAGGCTCCACCTCTTAGAGAGTACACCATCACCATATTGCACCAGACTGGGGATCAAGCCTTTAATACATGGTTCTTTGGGGTGGGGTGACATTCATTATTCAAGCCAGAGCAATGAGGAAACTGATGCTGACAGAGGTTAACTAACTTGCCTATTCTGTGGCAGCACTGAGATTAGCTCCCAGAGTTGCCTGACTCCAAAGCCATGGTATTTAATCCTCAGGCTCTACAAATAACAACTGGTTATTTGTGTTGGAGTCTAGGTCACAGTCCATCAAGCAGCACTTAGAAGCCAGATTTGTAGATTTATCTTCATTTGCTAAGTACTCTCCCAGCTTGCTCTTCCACCCTGAGACATACATTAACTATTGGCTGTTGATTGCTCAATATTTACTTTAAAATACTATAAATTTAATTTTCTAAAAATTCTTGGGAGAAAACCCTCATTTGGCCACACTTTGTGTGAATCTTTTCTGTTTTATTATCATTACTAACTACTATTCTTATTTTTGGACAGAGTCACATATAGACCAAGGTGGTCTCAAGTTCCCTCTGTAGCCAAGAATGACCTTGAACTTCTATTCTCCTGCCTGCAATTCCTGAGTACTGAGATTGCAGGCATGCGCCACCATGCCTGCTTTCTGTGGTGCTGAGGCTCCTATCCAGAGCTTCCTACATGTCAGACAAGCAATGTACTAACTGTATTTATTTTAAAATCAAGATGTTATACCAAATTCAATCTCTTGGCATTGTCCTTCCCATTACAAGACTTCACAAGGAGGCAAAGCATGAAATTTAGGTAACATCTCTGAGTTTCCACTCAGCATTAATTTAGAGGCACCCAAGGGAAGGTCAGAGCCTCAGCCTAGAGTGCATCTTAGGAACTCAGCTTCCTGAGCTTACCAGCTGAGATTGCCTGAGAAATGGCCCATAACCAGATGATCCAAGAATGTTAGATCTTTAGGAAAGGAAAATGAGAAATTTAGAAAGTTGTTGATTTAAATCAGTCTTCATGCAAAGGGTGTATTAATATTGGCAGGCAAAAGGATAACACAGTATATAGGAGTCTAAAGTCTAAAATCTTAGTTGATAGTTAAAAGAGACAAAGCAATTTTGGACTCAGGGTATTTAACTTTTGTGTATAGCATGGGACAGTGGAATACAGAGGAGCAACTGTGGTGGTTTGATTGAGAAGCATCCCCCAAAGGCTCATGTATACTGACTGCACCACATCTGTGGGCAGATTCAGAAAACAGCGGTCTCTCTTTTCTCTTATCTTATGGTTCCAGCCTAAGCCCAGACCCTGACTTTCCCTGGTTAGAGTACACAGGTCCTTTGGGGCCTAAACAGAGAAGGTTTGAAAGCATAGCAAAATCATACTCATGCCACCTTGCGTCATGCCAGGACATGGGGTAAGGGGAGAGATTGACAACTCTAATGTCTTCTAGGTTACACACTGGCCAAGAACCTTGCTGAAAGAAAAGGTATCCTTCATCACAAAGTCTAAGCTATGTAGGTCCCTCACCTCTGTCAAGCAGCATAGGTCATATATAAACTAAGTCTGCTTGGGAAGACACTTCACTTTGTCTGGCAGGACTGAAACCATTTGCTTTAGACTCCTGTCTATTGTGTTGCCTCCTTGCTTGCCAGTATTAATACACATTTGCCTGAAGACTGACTTAACAATTTTCTCTCAAATTCTCATTCTTCCTTTCTTATAGATTTAACATTCTTGGACTCATCTGGTCACGAACCATCTCTTAGCCAATCTCAGGCACTGTGAACCTCTATGCCTTCTACAGAGAGGATGTAGTACTTCTTTGACCGGCCAGGATTACATCACTTGCCTTGGGATGGGGTGACCCCTGCTCTCATAGAAGATGATTGAAAGCCAGGAAATTCCTTCCTCAATTTCCATTACATTTTTGTGATGGGGGAATGTTGGCCTGGACATTGGGCAGGCAAAGCCAATAACTTCCTTAGTGAGGAAGATTTTTCTGGCTGGGAGTTGCCTTGTCATAGACTTCATCTTCAGCAGATATTGAACGTGTATGATGGTGTTTACTGGAGTATTGCTCAAAGTGGAGAAAACTGGAGGGTCTGTTGGAGACTTATTTAATGATATATGAAATGTTCTTTGGGGGCAGTGGTGCATGCAACTCTTTCTTATGAGTGACATGTCTATAGTTACAGAATTCATTCAAAGAATTGCTTAAATTTAAAATTTTATTAAAGTGGAACATGCTTAAGAAATATATGTTATATGTTATAATTTTTATTAAGATTAATAAATTTAATTAAAGTCAATAACAAACTTTTATTAAATTTTAATTTTATTTGAAAGGAAGAGGGCTTGGGAGATGGCTCAGTTTGTAAAGTGCTTTACATAATATGAGGAGCTGAGTTTAGATCTCCAAAACCCACATAAAAAACAGCCTGGTGGTGCCCACCTATAATCCTAGTAATGAGAGGCAGAGACAGGAGGATCCCCATTACTGGCTGCCCACTTAGCCTTGCTACTTATTGAAGCTCCAGACCAATGAGAGGCCTCATCTTAAACAAAAAGAGGGAGGTGCCTGAAGATACCTGAGGCAGTCCTCCTCCCTGCATCCATATTTGTACATTTTTTAAAAACGATATTAAAATGAATTTATTTTTTGAAAAAGATAGTATGGTCTGGAGATGTAGCTCAGTTAGCAGAGTGTCTAGCATGCTCAAAGCCTTGGGTTATACCCCAGGCTCTTTGTAACCTAGACATGGTGGCCTACATCTCTAATCCTAGCACTTGGGAGTCAGAATTCCACTTGAACCCAAGAGTTCAGGATTAGCCTGGACTTGGAAAGGAAAGGAAAGGGAGAGAAAAGCCAAAGACAAGAAACAATGGAGAAGAGAGCCAGTTGTAGTTGCTGATAATCCTAGCACTGGCAGCTCGAGGCAGGAGGAAGACTTCTGAGTCAGATACAGAGACATTCCCAAAAATAAAAGGAATAGCAACCAAATAACCCACATCTATATGCACTTTACTCAACAGTAACAAAAAGCAGATTTGACTCTTTTGATTCTAATATGGCTACAACAAATTAAAACAGAATAGGCTATAAGAATGGACATAATCTCAGGTTTTGAAAAATTACTTGCCTATCCTTTTGAGTATGCATGATGAATGTTAGGCAATCTTTATAATGTCAGTCACTGGCAGCCTGGAGGACATTCATATACTTTTCCCTTTCCTGATTTTTAATTCTTTGCCACAAACATGCAAGTAATTTATTATTTTAGAAGAAAGCTCATTATAGCCAAAGCTGTTGCAAGAGTCTTCTGTTAATGATACAATCCCCTTTTCTTTTTTACAGTCTACATATTCAAAGAGAGTATTGTGTAAGTCAGAGCTAATAGAATCTACTCAGGCTCCTTCCTAAAGTACCCCCTCCTGTCCTTGTCAAGGTCTTGTTTGGAGGCCTGGTCCTGTGCCTGGTCTTCACTTTATCATGGTGTTTAGGGTGGGGGTGGGGTTGCCCAGTGTTGTATTATAAATGATCCTCTGGTTTACCCAGCTGACTGGGTACTGTCCATCTCCTCTGTCAGCTCAGGACAGTAAATCTTTCCTAACCAGTGTCTCCCGCCTGTCTCCCACAGACAGTGATGTCTCCAGCAATGGACCAGCCTGTGAGTGCTATTGCATCCCCTTGCCTGAATACATACATTTCAGCTCCTTGGCCCCCAAATATCCCTGGGGGCTTGTACACTGCTCTGAAATCTTGCAGCTAAATTATTTTGTGGAAAGGGACACTCGCTACTTTTAGTTTTTCTGTCACTAACACGGAGTGATGTTTTTCAGCTGTTCCAATGAAAAAGAATCTTTCTCGTGTACTTTCCTCAGTATTAACAATGCTAGGTGTAAAAATAACTTAGTTTTTTTTTTTTTGAGGGGTGGCATCTGATCACACCTCTAAATTGGTATAATGTAAGGTCTTATTAAAAGGAAAGTGCTAATTAATTTTGCAAGAAAACCTTCCAGTTTGAAGTTGTTTACCAGAAGTAAATGGCCACTCTGGGATCCTTGCCTCTGTGACTTAGATCCCTTATTTGTACTTCCACTTGCCTTGGCCAGAGTTCAGGATCACTGAACTCTTTATTTTCCAAATAAAGCTGTTTGGATAATCACAGTTTTAGTGAAGACAATCCCTCATTTTGTAGAGTGTATTTTCAACCCTGCTGCCAACATCACTTCACTAGGTTACTAAGACAAGCTCTTAGCAGGTTACCAGCCTGCTTAGAAACCTTTGATGAGCCTCCATTGCTTGTGTCATGAAGCCCAAACTCCTTATGGTAGCATTTTAAGGACCTTCCCTTACTTAACCCAGCCTACACTTTGTTTTTCCTTCCTCCAGTCCCATTCTGACAGGCATAGGCCATTTCTTGACTTTGCTAGCTGATCTTTCAAGGCTGACCTCATGCACCCTGGGAGTTGACCAGGCCTTCCCTGGGCTGCACTGGCAGAGAATATAATGTATATTCCTCTTAAGTCTGACTAACAGACTCTTTCACTAGGTCCCCCTCACCATCTCCTTCGTCTTCTAGGGAACTGGGTTCCATTTCTAGCTGAGTATCAGGATCTCTCATGTATTTTGTTAGAAACACAGTTCCCCGAACCAGAAAAATTAGTCATTGAGAGTAGGGCTCAAGAAAATTATGATTCAAAACAGTTTTCTGAGCAGTTGGGAGTGGTAGGCATGCTTGGGATCACTGCTCTAGGGTGAGCCAGGAATTTTCCGTGGGCCTAGACTGGTGACAGATGGAAGGATGGAGAAGATGAAAGCCCAGACACATCAAGGCTTTTCTCTGTACCAAGTCCTGTGCTAGGAAACATTACACCTGATAATCTATCCAGCCATCTGGAAAGGCACAGTGGTAGGGTACATTGCTACACCAGGAATCCAAAGCCCAGGAGGATAGGCACTACACACAGAGTCTTCGCTGGTTAGCAAACTTGGCTGTTACTAGAATCAGCTCAGCAGCTTTTAGGTTTCATATTCTCCATATTTAGCCCATGTTAAATAAGTGTTGGTTAAGATAAATGAACATCTATATTTTTAGATGCTTCATGTCTCATTACATCCAACCAATCTTTGACCCATGCATTCTATTTGCTTATATTCTTTATCATTGTAGCCACAGACATTACCTTCTAATTCATCTCCAGGCCATCTCCTGTCATCTCTTAATTCCATTTTTCCAGCTGCAGCCAAATGATCATTTAAACTTGAAAATCTGCCAAGCTACTCTGTTCATGCTCCATTTTACCACATAAAAGATTTTCACTTTTGTATAGACAAATACCTTTTTTAATAAAACCCTTTATAGATTCAAGCTTTTAGACTTGATAATGACTATTTAATAAACCTAACCTGACCTTCCCTTTAGGTTTCTAATAAGAATACCAATTTAGGGCTTCGTATTTTTTCAATGCCTAACTAGTTTGTATATACTTTAAAGTGAAAGGCTTACTGTAGGAAAATGAGTAATAGGTGGGGTTAGAGGCACACAGACAGCTCAGTTGGAAGAGTGCTTGCCTAGCATGGAGGAAGTACCTAACTATAAATTGCAAAGGCTGTTACTATGAGGATAAGTCTGTGTTCTTAAGCCTCTCTCTATAGCCCCTGTCTCTACTTCCTTTCTTCTATAGAGGAAGCCCTTCCTCGTTCTGTTACAGACACACATTTCCTTATAGCTTCCTATGCACCCATCTGTATTTTCTCACTTCCACACCTTCCCTGTTCTGTTTTCCTTGGTCATAGCACTGTGCTGTGTGTGCTTAGGGTCTATAATGTGATGTGTAGGTATATTCATACATAGTAAAATGATTTTTACAGCTTAGGTCTCCCTTTAAGTGTTACATTTGCAGAAGACTTCTCCTATATGGTCAGGTATCTTGATGTTTATTCCCATGGTTCTCCATCCTCACCAAAGTCCTTTTTTATGACCATCCTCTTTTGAAACTTGCTCAGCTTTTCCAAGAACGAGTTTACACTCTTTATGTTGAATGCAAGTTGAATAAGCACTCATGAGAGAGGCCTGGGCACAGCCTTTTGAATTCCACTACAGGTGATGGTAGAAGTCTCTCCAGCTCTTCCTGCCATGCACAGCTCTTTTGGCCATAACGAGGGTTGTTAGTTTTCCAGAAGACGCAGTCTTTCCCAGGACTGTCTCAGAGTGTCTTGAACTCGGCCTTTTATTTCCTCTGGCCACCTATGTGCCTTGGTTGCCTGGAGTTCTACATCCTATCTCCCTTTGCTCCTTCCTTGCCTCAAGGAACCTGAGGCAAAGCAATCCCCGTGCTTGCTACTGTAGATGCCATAAACTTGTTCAGGACCAGGCAGGAAGCTAAGTGAGGATGACTCAAAGTTCCAGAATGTGTCTGAGGAATCTGGAGCTGACACTTGCTGTACCAGCAGAGAACTGACTAAGACAAATGTGAAAGGTCTTGTCAGACGGCAGACAATTTTGAGGTGAGCAAGGACAAGGGTGAGACAGGTGAGACTATTTAGCAGGGTTATACTTTCATTGCATGTGCCTAAATAAAACATGATCATCAAAAAGCTCAAGTTTATAGGAAGAGAAAATGAATTCAGTTTATTTTCAGATCATATTGTTAAAATTTTCAAAATTCATACTAATTTTATTTCTGCCAGCATCTCTGTTAGCACAAAAAAACTGGAGAAAGGAGACAAAGATTTTGTGACCAATAGGTAGACAGATTTTATTAAGGTCATTGCCTCAAGCAAGCTCAGAAAAAGCATTTAGATTTCAAGATGAGGGGAGAATGCAAACCAGTTTATACTACATGGTTCTTAGAAACTTGGGGAAGGGTGCTAATTCAAAGAGCTTTTTTTAAATATAAAATAACCCAAGAATGAGCTGGATAACAGTTCCCACTAGCACATGGTGGGGGTTTGCATGTAAATCCTTTCTCAGCTGGGAGAGCAAATAGGGGAAGTTATGCCTAGTAAGTCAGTATAACTCAGGGGGAAGTCTTTTTCCTCTTAGAAAAAGATGTCCTTGATAGTTTGCCGGAAGCACTCAGTTCTCAGGGTTAGCCTGCTTTTCCTTGTCATCAGGATTGTCCAGCATTCTCAGCCTCTTTTCCAGCCTCTCCTTCCATTCTTCTCTAAGCCTGAGGAGGAGACACCATACATGCGGTCAGTTAGTGCATTTGTCTCCATATCTCCTGGTCCATCTATTTTCCATTTGCTTCTCATAAATACTGTCCAAAGAAGCCCATGGCTCTTGACAATGAGTAAAGAGCAGGAATAGAATAGAAAAGCTAGAAAAATTAGTGAAGACTACAAATAGGTAATTTAGCCTTCCCAAATTAATACTGGACTCAATGAAATTCCATCAACCTTCCAGTTAAAGTATTTTTGTTGGTATCAATAAGGCAGAAGAGCAGGCATCTGTGGGCTCAGCTGCTTGGAGGACCGAACCAAGAGGATTACTCGAGTCTAAGAGATTGAAGCCAGCCTGGGTAAACATAGTAAGACTTCATTAAAAAGAAATCAATCAATTTTATGTGGAAAAGCAAGAAAAGAAGTAGATTAGCCAAAAGAATTTTGAAGAAGAATGAGATTGGAGGACTTAGGGAACCTGATTTTAAGTCTTATATGATACAGAGTCAACATCGTTAACACCCTGAAAAAAGGAACAGACAGATCAATAGAAAATGCAAACTAAGATGACAAACTAATTTGTGGTCTCTGATGGATCAAGGGATGAGAAGAGGGGCTGGAGAGATGCTCAGCAGCACTAACATGCTAAAGAGCGCTTGCTGCTCTTGGAGGGCCTGGGTTGGGTCCTGGGGATTCCAGTGCCTCTTCTGTTCTCTTCAGATACTAGGTCCCTGTATGGTACCTATACATTCATGGAGGCAAACACTCACACACATAAGATGAAAATAAATAAATCGTTGAACAAAATAATCTGGACGAATCTGGAGGTACTGGAGGTGAGGCAATATATATAATAAAATGAAAATACATAAAGAAAGGAAAAATGTATTCACACTGTCTCTCTTATGAACAATCTCAAAATGAATATATTGTGCTGCATTCTTATCATTTCTTCATCTATTGTACTTTACTGAGAAATTCCCAAAGGTGAAATGCTACATTCAATCAACTCAATAAAAATATTCTGAAGGCTCTAGGCATTAAACTGGCTCCAGGGCAACTTCACCTTCTTTTTAAATTTTAACTTAAAATCAATTACTACTACTACTACTACTTTATATTATTACCATTATTTTTATTATTGGTGTGTGTGTGTGTGTGTGTGTGTGTGTATGTGTGTGTGTGTGCATGTACTCATGCATGTGTGGAAGTCAGAGGATAACTTTCAGTGTTGGTTCTCCTCTTCCACTCTTCCTTAGGCTTGAGAGATAAGCTATTTTTACCTGCTGAGCTGTCTCAATGTCTCAAACTTTTTATTTAAAACATTAATTGTTGGCCCAGGAAAGCATGGGAAGAATCTGAAGGGTTAGCCTTGTGTTTGGCAATGATTGTGTCTGCAGCATGTTAACAACCAAGGTCTGAAAGTTGAAATGTGCACAGAAGAGAAACACATGTGGGAGAACAGCATCAGGACACTGGTTTTCAGTCTCAACTTTAAGTAAAAGCGGGAGGTAAAAGAGTAGGGTTTGCCTGCTTGAGAAGAGAGGTGAAGCATGGAATCACTGCACACCTGGAAGACAGCTGTTTCCCCCAGGGACCCTTTGACACTGTCCACAGCATCTGCTAGAAAACAGCTAAGAAATGATTATTTGTTGAGATTATGTGATCTCCAATTTTGATGACCATCTATTGACAATTTTCCATTTCTTCTGTGTTACCTGTGTTTCTGTTTCTTTTCTGTTATGAGGTTGTTAACTGGTTATCTGCATCCTATCTACCTAGTCTCTCTCTCTCTCTCTCTCTCTCTCTCTCTCTCTCTCTCTCTCTCTCTCTCTCTCTCTCTCTCTCTCTCTCTCTCCCATCTGTCTGTCTGTCTTTCAAACAGTCTTTCACTACATATAGCCTTGGCTGGCCTGGAACTTCTATTGTAGATTAGTCTATCCTTGTCCTCAAAAAGATTAGCTTGCCTCTGCCTCCAGAGAGCTGGTATTAAAAGCCTTCAATACCACACCTAGTTTCATTTGCATTTTAATTATTACCAAACTGTCCAATCTGGGGGTTCTATGGCTCACAGGCTCTTCTCGTCACACATCTTTGAAGGGCTCTGTACTGAAATCTTCCCCTTCCAACTACACCCAGGGTTTTCTCAGACTTTCTGATAAGGCTGGCTGCCTGGGTGATGCATCAAGTTTGATGGATTGCTTTATACAGTCTGTATTAACATAAGAAGTATATTATAAAGGTATCATATTATGAATAACAAAAAAATTGAAGAAATATTTGATCAGAACTAAATACTATTGCAATCAATGATGGGACTTCTTGACTGAGGTGGATAACAAACCAGCACTGATTTGTTACTTGAGCTTGTCAAATCTTGATTTAATTGCAACCATTTGTTGGCTACAGATACAAGAGGTCATTCAAACCTATTAAAATCATACTGTGAGAATCAGCTTGCTGTACTGAATTTATAATGAAGAACACTATAAATTTTATTATCTGTGAGTTGTGTGTGGCACAGCTTTCCTGTCAATGAGATTTATGGTGAGTGTGCACATGTATGTGCATGGGTAGAGCAGGTGTGAAACATTTATCACCACACCATAATTTCTTCCCAATTTTTTTCTCTCATAGGTATTTTTCTGATAAATCTCCAGCTCATCTAATCCAATCCTCTTAGAGGACCCAAATCAACACATGCAGGATAATCATTTATTATGGGAAGATGGTATCAGAATCTGGGATTCACAACATATTTGTTCACTTTTCATGGCAGCCTTAACACTATTGCTAATCAGTGAAGGCCTGAATTACTTGTCCACCCAAATGACCTTTCAGTGTGGTTTAGATATCCAGATTATTGGAGTATTCAGATAGATCACTGCTCCTTTTTGGTCACTCTCTTGTATCACTGTTTTACTTCCTTTCAGTTTTGGGTTCTCAGTAAACTGGTGTCTATAAATGCATAGGTGGTTGGTGTGAGAAGGACTGGAAAAAATGAGTTTAGAGGGCTTGGAGAGATGGCTCAGCAGTAAAGGGCACTTGCTGCCCTTGCAAAGGATCTGTTTTTGTTTCCTAGTACTCATATCAGGTGACTCACAATTACCTGTAACTCCAGCTTCAGGGCTTCTAGTCACCACAGGCAGTGCACTCTTGTGCACATATACACACAAAGATTCACACATGTACATAAGTAAAAATAAAATAATCTTTAAAAATGATATTCGAATACATGAGAAGAGCAGTATAGCTAGTCTTAAAGTCTTTGCTTTTAGCCTAAAAATATTGGTTTCATTTTTCAAATGAAGACCAAATCTTGTGAATTTGTTGTTCTAGATTCTTTTGATTTATTGGGGTAGGTGGTGGGAGTTAATATTGGGATACTCTGATTCTTCTTGATAAGTTGAATTAATTAGGCTTAACTAGAAAGCAGAGTGGTGAGATTCTCCCAGTGTACTCACTAGGAGGCAGTGAGGATCTGAGCCCAGGGTTGTTTTTCTGTCACATGCCTGGCATTACACATCTCAGTTGGGAGTCTTTCCAGAAGCAGATTAGGGAAGGAACTGTGAAAACAGAGAGAGAAGGAACCACAGAGGGTAGGGAGAGCCTTCAGACTTCCATGCTAGTTTGGCACAAGGAAGGGAGGCAGGAATGAGGGTATTGGAGGGCCAGCTGCTTTCCAGACACCACATAGCACAGATGCTTATCTAGCCCTGTTTCCTTTAAACAAGATCAAGGGGTGATAACTTTTCTGGGGACACTTTAAGGGATGTGGATGGAAGAGAGAAAGATGGAGGGAGGCTCTTCTTTGGGGCTTAAAAAACTTTTAGGAGTTTAGATGGTGTTGAAAGTTGGATGTGGTGGTTCAAGCCTGGGTATATGGAGGTAGAAGATGGGGGATTCAAGGTCATCCTCAGATATGTAGCCAGTTTGAGGCCATTCTGGACTACATGAGTGAGTCCACATCTCAGTGGGACTGTTCCTACTTTAGGAATAAAGAATCTAGACAGACTCTGAGGAGTTGAGTTGTTCCTGCTGCTCTGAGGAACTGACCTGTGAGAACAAAAGAGGGTCTTACCTTAGACCCATGATACTATAGGATGCATGCTTTTTGTGTGTGTAAATAAATTCCTTTTCAATAGACTCCCAACTAAAACAAGAAACTCATTTGTCAATGGGAGAAAGACTACATTACTTTCCCTCTAAAATTCTTTATATGTATCTTTCCAGATGTGGAAGGTTTTTGTGAAATGGTTTTTCACACAGACATACCTGTTGAGCTAACCCTGAAACTTAATTTGGCCTTGTACACTGGGATTATGATTGTAAAGAGCGAAGAAGATGTTTTACTTTATTCTTACTTTTATTTGTTTACTATTGAAACATGCTCTATGTAGGTCAGGCTGGTCTTGAATTCTCTAGGTAGCTGAGGATGATTTTTGAATTTCTGATCCTTTTACCTCCATATCCTAAGTACTAGAATTACAGCTTGCATTACCACACCCAGCTCTTGAGTAAACAATTTCAGGAAACAGAACCTTATTTATTTAAATTATTTATTATTATTAATTATTATTGTGTGTATGTTGTGTATATGTGGGTGCATGTGCCATGACAAATATATCAAGGCCAGAGGGAAACTTTGTGGAGTTGATTCCCTCCTTCAACCAAATGTTGGTTGTGGGGATCACACTCAGGTCTTCAGGCTTATGTGTCACATGCTGCCCTTACCTGCTGAGCCAGCTGGACAACCCAGAACTTGATTTTTGTTTGTGTTGAAGAAAGTATTGTTGATATCTGTAAGCTGTAGTTCTCAGTAGAGACCACTTTGCCCTCCAGGGGACCTTTACCTCAATGTGGAATGGAAATCCTGCTGACAGTATATGTTTTGAGGCAAGAGATACTATTGAACATGTTATAAAGGGAAAGAGAGCCCTCCACTGCAAATTCTCTGGTTGTAAAATATTAGCAGTGTTGACAGCTGAGTGAGAAGCAGGTTACAGATGCATTAAAGAAAGCCCATAAAGACAGTGACAATATTGAATTGAGTGGTTCTATTAACCTTGATTTCTGACTTTCTGTATTTTATGTTCTGACTTATTTTTTTTCTTTAATATTTATTTATTTGATGTACATAAATAGCACTGTAGCTCTTCTCAGACTCATCAGAAGAGGGCAACAGATCCCATTACAGATGGTTGTGAGCCACTAAGTGGTTGCTGGGAATTGAACTCAGAACCTCTGGAAGAGCATTCAGTGCTCTTAACCACTGAGCAATCTCTCCAGCCCTCTGACTTCTTCTTCTTCTTCTTCTTCTTCTTCTTCTTCTTCTTCTTCTTCTTCTTCTTCTTCTTCTTCTTCTTCTTCTTCTTCTTCTTCTTCTTCTTCTTCTTCTTCTTCTTCTTCTTCTTCTTCTTCTTCTTTTAAAGTCCTGGCTGGGGAGAGACTGCCTCTCCCAGGACTAATTCCTCACTTTCTTTTATAAGAACATTTATTTTACATTACTCAGGTAATGTAGGTGAATGACTTTGAACTTCTGAACCTTCTGCTTCTATCTGTCTAGTGCTGAGATTACAGGTGTTTGGGTCACGCTTTATCTGCTACTAGTATCTGACCCAGGGCTTTATACACCCTAGGTAAGCTCTCTAACAACTAAGCTACATTCTTAGTCCCAGCAAAAGGCTAGCCAATCTCCAAACCATTTATACACAAATGTGTAGCTTCAACTTTTCCATTTTCAACCAGCACACCTGCCACCGTGCTCCCCTTTGGAAAGCATCCTAGAGCAAGCACTGGAGGCTAGTCAGCCAGAAACCCACTGGGTTTGTTCAAACTCACCAACCTTGATCTACCCGCTCTTTCCTGCCTTGTCATGGAAATCCCCAAAGGATTACACTTTCTTCCTGCTCCTATGTTCTGATTAAAGCCTGCTCCTTCTCTGATGTGTCTGAGCAATGTATGGAGACACTTCTCTGGGACTTGTGAGTTGAATACAGTTCTTTCCCTCAGTATTCTGCTCTTGTTTGCTCCCTCTGTAGTATGGCATCCAGCATCCACCCGCTCCTATCAGTGAGTGATGAAAAGACTTGAGCCACCCTCCATATTTGGTGTATTCCCAACGAAACCTAAGACAGAAAAGCAACCTCCATACTTTCTCAGAGCACTTCTCCCCTGGCGATCTTCTTCCAGTTCTCGGTAACAAGTCTGTTTGCGAATCTCCTCTTCCCAGAAGCTTTTGAGCTCATCGCAGGTCTCACAGCAGAAGACTTCCCTGCGCATGTACTGGCTGTTCATCCCTGCAATGTGAAAGACAAAGCATGGCCCAGTGCTGCAAGGAGAGGCACTCGGATTTGGGGTGTGCTAGAATCCAGCTGAGTTTAGGCTCAGAGAGACTTCCTCTGTCATCACACACTCAGTGGGATGACTCTTCTTTTGCACTGCAGACAGAATAATAACGATGTAAACAGTATTCTGAAAACAGTTAAACAACAACAGAAGTCATCTGTAGCACTTGAAGGTAAACTGACTCTTTAAGCAGCTGCCTTTTTGTTGTCTTTTAGCCATTTTACTATACTGTAAGTTAGTGAAAAATTGTAGTAATATAAATGATTTTAAAATACAGAAATTAAAATAAATTTTGTTTATCAATGATATACCTGGTATGAATCAAATTTTAATCTACTACAAATTTATTGATTTTTTAAAAAATCTTTTAATCACTTGTAATTGTGTGTGTGTGTGTGTGTGTGTGTGTGTGTGTACACTTGCCTATGTGTGCTCATGTGGAGACCAGAGATCAATACTTGAGACAGGAGCTTTCACTGAATTGGGAGTTTATTGATTTGGCTAGACTGGGTGGCCAATATGCTCCTGGAGTCTCTGTCCGTCTCTGCATCCTCCCAGTGTGGGGATATACATGGCTTTTACATGGGTGTTGGTGATTCAAAATCAGCTTCTTATGTTTGCACAGCAAGCATATTGCCTGGTAAATCTCCTCCCAGCTCTTCACCTGAAGTCTCTTTCTAATTTTCCCGTTATATGTAAAATAAATTCTTTGCCAAATTTTGGTTTTATGTTTGAAAATCAGTTCAATTGTACTTAAAAAAAAACCTCTCTGACTTATTTTAGTTTGTATTTATAGGTATAAAATGAGTAGACAAAGAAACCCTTTGAACCTGGTGCAGAGCCAAAGGTGCTTAGCAGATGTATTTCCTTGTCCCTCGTCAGAGTGACAATGATTTCTGCTCCTCTCTGAGCAAGATGTGTGAGAGGTATCTTCTACTCACTGTGCTGTTGCTCCTGGGAGCTGCTGTGTGTGAGAGGGGAGGTTCTACACTCATTGTCCAGTTGAGGATGCTGAGGAATAGAGTTAGCCTTACTAGTGACTAAAACAGAGCTGAGTTTAAATGGAGGTCTGCTCACCTTCCTAGAGGACTCTATATTATGGATGGCAAATGTGAGCTAATTAATTTCCCATTTTGCACACGAGGAAGCTGATGCTCAGAAGCATTAGTTAACTTTGCTTAGGTCACACAGCTTCAGAGTTCCCTCCCTACTCCTGTCCTTTGAAAAAGGCAATGTGACTGCATTCTCTCTCTGTTGAGAATCTCAGAGCTTTCCCATGACTGACAGGTACCTCAATATTTGGATATTTGTGACTTAGTAGTGTCTTTTTTTTTTTTTTGTTTTTGTTTTTTTTTTTTGTTTTTTGGATTTGGTTTTTCAAGACAGAGTTTCTCTGTATAGCCCTGGCTGTCCTGGAACTCACTCTGTAGACCAGGCTGGCCTTGAACTCAGAAATCCCCCTGCCTCTGCCTCCCAGAGTGCTGGGATTACAGGCGTTCGCCACCAGTGGGGTCTATTTTTTAAAGAAATTGGTCTTGGTATTTTGGATGACTTGAAGCATTTAATAGGTATTTAGTAGTTCTTAATGAATTTAATGATTTTTTTCCAAATGACTTTTTTTTTAATTAATAATTTGTTGTTGTTGTTGTTGCTGGAAAACAAAACTTGTCCCTTAAGATATCTTAGGACCTAGTCAATGAGAGAAGGTCAGAGAAGGGATTTCTTTTGCCCTTTCTGAGTAATATAAGTGTTTAATTCTGGTGGCTTACTGAGATCTCTCCAGGCAGGGACAGTGCTCTGAGTGTGTGTGAACCCTGGGTCCTCTTGCCACCTGACCACATTAGTCTCCTGTCTCCAAGGGCATATATAACATCATTTACTTTTATTTCCATGCCAATGGATTCAGTGTGAAGAATTCCAAGAAATTTCTAGTCACTGGACATTGGAAGAGAAACTGTTAACAAAAATAGATTAAATTTTACATTTTTATTCATAGAACTAAGAGGTGGAATGTTTGCCCTTCCATGCACTTGGATTCCATGTGGGTTTAGTTGGACCTATAGGAGAATATAAGGTATTTCATTTTCTTGGGGGTATACATGTGAGATAAAAGAAAATATTGCTTGGACTGAAGAGGTGGATCTGTGAGTAAAAGTGCTGTATAAGGCTGATGACCTAAGTTTAATTCCTGGTTCACATTTGTAGTTTGAACATTCCTAAGGCAGAAAGGGAAGTGAAGAAAGGAAAATCACAAGGAAACCTGTGGGATCAGATGGCTTCAGTCTGCAGGACAACAGAAGTAACAAGAAACATCTTATCTGAAAAAGATAGGAGAGAACTGATTCTTAAAAGTTGTCCTCTGATTCCCACATAATGCATGAATATGTGTTCACAAGCACATACAAAAACCATCTATCCATCCATCCATCCATCCATCCATCCATCCATCCATTCAACAAACAAAAATACTGTTTAAGCTGAGCTGGAAGGAAAGGTTTATATTCACAACTTGTAGTTTATGTGGGTGTAAAGCAATAACTCCTTAGGTATAAACTTAGGTATAGTTTAGTTATAATTTATTTTTTTACAAACACCTTTTTGGAGACAGAGTCTCATATAGCTCAGGCTGGCCTCAGATTTACTATGCTATGATTATCTTTTTGGTCTACCTCTCAAGGATTATAGGTGTGCACACCACACTAGATTTATGCAGTGCTGGGGATGGAACCTAGGGCTTTGCATACGTTAGACAAGCATCCCGTTAACTGTGCTAGAGTTCCAAACCCTTCTAAAACTTTGAAAATTCAAATCACATATTTGGTAGAAAGGATAGTTTGGTCAAAAGAAGTACTTATAGAAATGTTTTCTTTAATCAAAATTTAGAGTGAATATTTTAAGCTAAAGAGAGAGCATCACGGAGAAGAGAGGAGAGCCTAGCAGGCAGCCAGCTGGTCAGCTCATGTCGTCTGACATTCTCTCCATTTCACTGGAAGGTAAGCTGCCTACAGAGGACATCTATTCTAACAGGCAAGGCATTAGTGGATCCAGTAACCAGGGAAATTAATTCAGCTGAAAGAAGAGAAGTTTATACCCCCAAGGGTAAACTGAGGCTAACTGTGCCCAAGACAAATAAAAGGCTATTAGGGATCTGCAGCATGTTGGTCACTTTGGGTCAGAAAAGACTTAGGGGTTCTGTTTCCATGGAGGAGCTTCATCTTAGGAAGGGGTCATGAACTATATGACAGGGGAGGCAATGGTGGGCGCCCTGTGGTCCTGAGTAGTACCTGCACTGTTTGCTTTCACAACACAATGTGTTCATAACAGAGTACAGCCTCATCTTGGCCATAGAAAAGATGGCTTTTGCTGAGTGTGGTATGAGGCCTGCCTGTTGCTCCTCAGGGCTTGGGGTGCATTTTCTATTCATAGTATTAGCCTTGAATTTCCTCCTTCAGTGCTGCAGTTTGATTGCATTTGAACAGTTAGCACTGTTTTGATAGGCTGTGGAATCTTTAGGAGGTAGAGCCTTGGTGGAAGAAATGGGTCACTGGGGACTGTGGACCTTGGGATTCTACAGCTTGACCCACTTCCTGTCTGCTATCTGCTTCCTGCTTACATATGTGATATGTGCAAATGTCTAACATTCCTGCTACAGTGCCTTCTCGACACTGTGGCCTGAAACCTCTTGAACTCCAAACCTAAATAAATCCTAATTTCTTTAAGTTGCATCTTGTCATATACTTTGTCATAGCAAAAGAACAGTTACAAAATTCTTAGCTTGCCCCACCCTCAAACATTTCCTTTTGCCTCCCACTTTTCTACTGAGTTTTTCTGCAGAGCTCTCTTTCTCATACCACACCAGAGCATGCAAATGCTATTTTGAGTTGGTCAAACAGACTCCACTGCTTGTCATCCAGTAATAGCTGGGACTGGAGGTCTTTTATCACATTCACCTCATCCATAAGGGGGCATGTGGGCATACTTCTTCCCTAACTCACGTACCAGCACTGCAGGCTATATTTTGTCAGTCAGATGTATAAGTGAGCCAAGAATGAGGGCTTTAGGCTGGTTATTACCATGAAGTTGAGCCAGCAGGAGCTTTTTGTGCTCAGAGTTCCAGTTTCATTACCCATGAGACAGAGACTAATTGTTATGATATGTTCGCAGTACTTCATTCATGAGCTGTTTTTCAGTCTTCAAACATAACATGCATTTTTTTTTCAGGATGCTCATAGTCTATTTCCCACTCACAGCAAGCATGGGGAATGTCAACCACCTTGAACCACCACCTCTGTATGCTCTCATAAACTTCAGTTCATACATGATATCAAATGCTTCTTTTCTCACTGACTCAGCTCTCACTTAAGGTTTATTTGTTTCTGTTGCTGGGCTATCAGGATTAGAAAACCTGAGACGATAGAATAAGAGGCTCTCCTTTTGTCCATGGCCCAGCGTTAGAGCCTGGACAGATGCCTTTAGCAAAGCTTTTGGGACTACTTAAGATGTTACATTTGTGCCTTCTCTGTGGTCAGGCAGAATAAACACACTCACTGTGTGATGCCAAGCATGCTGAAGAAGTAACCAATTTGCTAAAAATGAGAGTTGTCATCACTCAAAACTGCCCTCAGCCCTCACAGGTTATTCATAGCTGCTTTTTTTTTCTGGGAGATTGAAGCTTGGCTTTTAGTAATATGACAACTTCTTTACTATAAAGTGCATTTTGATTTAGACCAGATCCCCTCTCTAGTTTCTTTAGCTCTTGATCCCTTTTATACTTATGGCTTCCATTGACCTTGCTAATTGTGAGTAGCACAATGCAGCTGGCACTGGCAGCTTGGATCCTTAAGAAATAGAACTGTGGACTGGAAATGTAGCTACATTGATAGAGTATACATGAACCTAGTATCCATGAACCTCCGTGTTCCATCCCCAGTACCAATTGAACCACCAGGAATTCTAGCCCTTGTGAAATGGATACTAGGGGTCAGAAGGTTAAGATTGTCCTTCACTACAGAGCATGTTTGAAACCAGCATGAGGTACTTGATTTCATTTCAAAAAGGGAAAAGAAGAAAAAGAATTGATGATGATTTTAGGAAAATATAAACCCAAGGCAAGAAATAATCTTAAATGGGTCCATTTTGATTTCCCTGGGAAACTGATGAGTACCCTCAGCTGTGACTTGCTGTCTCTGCACCTACCCTGGTACAGACAGAAAATTATCAACCATATACATACATCTTTGTGCTCCAATGACAATGCAAAGATTTCTGTGGGGGTTTGGAAGATGGGAAAGGTTCTGTGATCTCAGTAGAAAGACCAACAGTATTTCAATAGCTTGGAAATAAGAAACATTAAGTTAGGTGTAGATGTGTAGACCTTTGGAGGCTGTCTCTCCAGAGCTACTGAACTAATATTAAGCTCTGATGTTTTATGAGAGGAATTTTCACCTCAGATGTCTCTGCTCTTCTCTTGGGCAACTGGCTTAAAACACATTCAACTTCAGGTCTACCTCCACCTAAGAGTTTCAACTTGTCGATTTCATCTTCAGGTGTGTGTAATCGGAAGGGAGTAGCCTCTTAGAGAAGTCTGTGGGTGTCTTTCAGGTCTCCTTGGTTTCCTTCAGTACTTTGTTTTGACACTTAACTGTTCTATTACTTATCGTAACAGTTTAAAATCAAAAGTAGCCAATTTAAGTAAGTCTAGAGGCCAGAAGGTCACATAAATGTCATTCTGGTTAAAAAATATTATCATTATTATTACTATTGTTGTTGAATGGGCAGGGCATGTGTATCACAGTGTACCTGTGGAAGTCAGAGAACAACTTTATGGAACTGGTTTTATCCTTTACCTTTTGGTAGGCTCCAGGAATTGAATTAACACTTTTATCCACTGAGCTATGCTGCTGGCCCTGTTCTGGGTATTTTGTATATGATTCTCATGCCTATTTACAACTCTTATCAGGCTCAGTGTGTTTAATTTTTTGTTTCCTCAAAAAATATAAACAGGGGTGTATGAAACAAATTTCTCTCCTTTAACATGAGAGTAGGTTAGGCAAGCATGCAATCAATGTATGTGGGAGGTGGAGGCAAGAATATTAGGACTTTGAGGCTAGCCTGGACTACATGAGAGAGACCTTGTGTTAACCCCCAGGATTACCTAATTTTCCCCAATTAACAATGGGGCTGTGAGTATTAGAGAAAGTCTCTGTCCTTAGACAGAACACACTGAAGTGTGTAGGGGTTAAAGGTCATGATGTATCACCTTATTTGCAAATGGGTACGAAAAATATAGAAGAAGGTAAGGCAGGCAGGTGATGACAGATGCGTCTGGGCTTCTGGTTATGGGACTTCTTTGAACTCATTCATTTCTTTCTCTTTCTCTTCAGTGCTCAGAATTAAACCCATGCTGTGGAAGCACTCTACTGCTCACCCGTGTCCTCAGCCCCGAGTTACCCTTGTAACGTTTTATAATCTTGTGATGCTTGTGAAACATTAAAGAAGCATTTCTTCTGGGGGCCTTCCAGATGTACTAACTGGTAAAGATGCCTACCTCTAAGCCCGGTGAACTGAGTTCAATCTCTAGGACCCACAGGTAGAAGGAGAAAACCAACTCCCATAGTTTTCCCCTGACTTCCATACACATGCCATGGAGTATGTATGTGTGCTCACACAAACTAAAAATGTTTATTAAAAAAATAAAAACTTGCTTTCATGTCCTTAAAAGGGAAACAAACACATTTCCCATTTTCTTTCCCATTTAGTCCTCAGCCTCTTATGTAGAACCCAACATCTGTAAATAAATTGTGAATACAGTTTTGACTTTAAGGCCCTTTGAACTAAACATTTTCAAGATACACAACCATGGATAACTTTAAAAGAAAAACAACAAAAAATAAACCAGCTTTAGAAAACCTTGAAAGGGCAAAAAGAGATTTTTGTATCAATAACCAAAATTAGAATTTGAGCAACAAAACAACATATTACACTTCAGATTGATATACACGATTATAGTAAGTAAACCAAAGGAAAGAGATTCCTAGTGAATATGTGTAGAAGAGGTTGGAAAACCAGGAGGGCAGTCCCTCTGAGGCATACTGAGCTTGACAAAAGATGAAGTGAGCAAATGAAACTGAAGGAGGCATATGGTAGTGGCTTAGCCCACGGACTTGTCTTCAAGCCCACTCCTCTCAGCAGAGGCTATAGAATGGGAACTCCTGGTTTTCGTTTTTTGGTTTTTGTTTCTTTTTTAAATACCAGCTCCCACTTTGCTGATTCTTATTGAGTATGGGAGCATGTGGTGGTTGAGGGAAAAATAGTAACTTCACAGAACAGAAACAAGGAACACCTTATCCAATGGGTAAGGGTCACATCAAAGTGGCAATTGTTGATTTCCCACAACGTGGCCACCACTGCCCGGCTTTCAGTATATTTTCACAGGAAAATTACACATCAGTTAAATTGTTCCTACTCAAGCAAATGGCTCCTAACCCATGCTCCTGCAGGCTACCCTAATTAAATGCAGCAGGTCACTCACACATAAAATTGAAAAGGACATGAGAGAGGCAGGGAACTTGGCAAGAATCAGGGATTTGGTGGGAGGGGAAAGGGATAGGAGACAATAGAGGCCAGAAGAGACTTTGATCAAAGAACTTAAATTATGGATAACACCATAAAAGAATAAACAAATAAACTAACAAGACAATTGCAGAAAAGTTAAACTTCAGCCTCATTCTACAAAGCATCCGATCACTGTTCCTTAAAATGACTAAGACCAGGCAGCTCAGAGGTAGATGCCAGTTTAGCAGGGTTAAATTCTAGTATGCTTAACCCCACAGAAACAACACACACACACACACACACACACACACACACACACACACACACACGAGAGAGAGAGAGAGAGAGAGAGAGAGAGAGAGAGAGAGAGAGAGAGAGAGAGAGAGAGAGAAGCAAAGAGAGATAGAGACACAGAGACAGACAGAGCAGAGAGACAGGGACAGAGAAAGACAAAGGTAGAGATAGCAAGTTGTGAAAGAAGGAAAAACTGAAAACTTGTAGAGAATGGAGGAGAATAAGAAAATATATGTATTTATGTGTCTATATATACATCTGTATATATATATGTTTGTGTGTGTTCCACATAAATGCAATGTAGGGTCCTGGATTGGGTCCTAGAACAGAAAAACAGAAGTTAGTGGAAAAACTTGGGAATCTATACAAAGTCTGTAGGGAATTTTATGCCAGTGTTAGTCCCAGTTTTGGTGAGTGTCCAGGTCTACATAAGATGTCAATATCTCAGAGGGACTGGGTGACAGATAAATGGAAACATACTGTATTCTCTGTTACTTCTTCCAAATCTAAAATTATTTTAAAATAAAAAGTAAAAAACAAAAAGGGAGTCTTACAGTATACTTAGGCATTCTACTACTTGTTGAATGCATAAGCTGTGAATTATGAGAGGTGCTCTGGCTGAGGAATCTTCACTGCATTTAGAGGTATTCTGTTGTGGAGCTAACTATGTCATGGATCTATCTGTGTCACAGAAAGAGCCCCAGAGTAGCAGATATGGGTCCTGTGCATTCTTCTTTGTTTCTTAATGGTAAAGCAGAATAATGTATACACACAAGGTCAGACAGCTTCCAGCTGGGCCCAAATGTTTAGCTTCTGGCACGGTTTTAATGCTTAGTAAAACCTTATTTTGCATTCTTTATTGCTTTAATAACATACAAACCAAGGCCATAAAACCAGATGCACAGTGTGTTTAGAAAACTCTTGAAAATTCTAGAATGTGTACTGCTTTACGGGAGACATGGCACTCAGTTCCAGATGCCTTTGGCCAACAGTGTTAACCAATTTTTAAGTTTTTCAAAAGAAACTGTAAATTATCTATCTATCTATCTATCTATCTATCTATCTATCTATCTATCTAAAGTTCAATCTTATTTTAAAATATTGGCAATGAATTTTAAGCACTGGACAGAATATCAATACATGTCTGCTGGCCAGACTTGTTTTTAAGTATCCAAGGTTTGATCCCTACATGGACTAGTGAGGTCTCTGTAGACCAAATAGCTATGTCCTAGGTTCCGGGAGAAACTCTCACTCCCTTTCCACAAACTGCCAGACCAGAAGCCTTTAGATGTCACCAGTCAATGCCTTTTATTTTCTCAATAGGAACAATGAGAAGAGGCTACATGGCTCCTCTGAGGCAGTGGACTCTAGTCAGTCTGATCTTAACATTTCTTGTAGAAGAATCTGAAGGCATTGAGGGGTCACTCATTTGGTAAAGTGCTTGCCTTGTAAACACTAGAGTGTAAGTTCAATCCCTGGAATGCAGGGAAAACAACAACAACAACAACAACAAAATTTGGGTCTCAGGAGACAACTCAGTGGATGAGAAGATCTGAGTTTGAATTCCCAATTCCCCTGTTGAAGTTGGGAATGGCTGCTTGTGCCTGTAACCCGAGCAACAGGGGACAAAGACAGTCAGGTCCACCCAGGTGCGGTGGCTTACTGGCAAGCCAGTCTAATGTGCAATGTATAGTTTCAGGTTCAGTGAGAGGCCCTATTGCAAAGGAATAAAAGTAAGAGTGATAGAGCCAGACCCTGATGTCCACTATTGCCTCCATACACATGAGTAGACACACACACACACACACACACACACACACACACACACACACACACACACATACAGAAACAAGAGTCTTGTGCACACCAGTCAAGCAGTCTACCAACTGACCTACATTCCTAGGCTATAGTTAGCTTTAAAATAAATGTTTAAATACATTTTATTTTATGGAGCTTATTGACCTATAATTGAAAAGAAAAGTTGCTTCCTTTTAAATCTTGGAAAAGATACTTCAACCCCCTCATTATAAATTTATGAATTGAGGCACATGTATATGTGTTCCCTGTGGTCCCTTTGACTTGAATAGTTAGGGAAATTGTCAGCATTAAGTTCTAGGGAAGTGGTTATACTGTCAAAATGGTATAGACTTTGGGTTTCAGTTTCTTTATTTCCAAATGAGTCTACCTGGAAGCCATATATATATATATATATATGGGAAGGGAAAATAGAAATAGAAGTACATCAACCTTTAGCAAAAGAAACTGCTCTTGTGTAAGTAGTTCGATTTCTTTCTTTGCATCTGGCCCCTGCAAAAATTTTTTTTCACTTTGATTTTTTTTTCTTTTTGAAACTAGGTCTGATGTAGCTAGCCTAGGTGGTCTCAAACTCATTATATAGATGTGGATGACCTTGAGATCACAGTCTTCCCGAGTGTTGGGATCACAGGTGTGAGTCCCTTTGCTAGGTTTCAACTGGTGGTTCTCAAGTTTACTTTACTGATTAACTTCTCTTAAGACTTCTAGAACTCATTGCCAGATACACTTCACACTAAAAAGCTACTTAAGTAACATTTGTTGTAAGTTGACTTTGTAGGTCTCATACAATCTCTCTAATGAAGGAACACAGAATAGCCAAATGTAAAAACACAATCAACATTCTATAGCTTAATTTTCCAAGTTCCAGATTACTCAGTCAAGTGAAAACCTCAAATTAAGTTTTAATCCTTCTATCCATCCACTTCCTGAGGCACTTCTGTGGTCTGGCACCTCTAACAAATGTTTCTTGGGACTGAATTTATCCATCAATCAACAGAGATATATTCCTTATTTGGTTAATCTTCAGAGTCTCTCTCTGAGATTGACACCAATTCTTGTCTTTTTCACAGTCTGGAACTTGAAATTCACACACCACTGACATTTAGGGAAAAGAAAACCAGAGATTAAAAAACAAAACAAAGCAAAGCAAAACAAAACAAAACGAAATCCCCAAAAATTCTCAACTCATCGAAGACATTTCAACTGGCTACAGAACGGTTTATTCCCACAACCTGACAACACAAGCTCAATGCATAGTACCTTAAAGATGAATCGGCAGGTGAACTGATCCTGCTAGGGTGTAAAGAGGGCAAGTGTCCTGGTTTCTGCCTCCTCAGCTCTGCTTGGGGAAAGCCACGCACTATTCTGAAACCTCATTGTTGGAGCTTTTTATATGTGGAGTAGAAGGAGTGACAGAAATCCCTCAGCCTTTCAAGGTCGTTTGAGCCAAATTAGTAGTAGAATCAGGCAATCTCTCTCCAGGGACACTGTAGCCTTCCCTCACTGTGAGAAATGGTTCTAAAGAAATCCCATCTCTCCCTGTCCTGCTTGCTCAGGAGCAGGCGAGCTTCTGTTTTGGCAGTTTCTCCTGAATGCTACACTTGGCCTGAACCTAGCGAGGTAGTTTAGAACACGCATGGATTACGCATTCGCCTTGTTGCTCTGTGACTTGTGAAAAGCCATTCTCTGCCCCTTAGTGTGCAAGGGGACTGGAATGGTGGGATGAGCCACACTTGGGTATAATCTTACAGGAAGATTTAGTGAGGCATCTTGTTCTTTGGAGCCATTAATCCTTGAATAGAATCGGTGATGACATATCACGGCCTGCTAGTACTCTACCAGCTGGGAAGGAATTGACCCCTAGTGAGTGTTTTCCAATCAAACGCATCCAAGTGAGATCGACTTCTCCTTTTAGAGTGGCTCTTGTCCCATCACGGAGAAGCACACTTTGTCCTTAGGAAAAACATTTGGAACAGTCACTGATCTGGTTACAGAAATAGCTCTGGTTTTCATCAAATCCTTTGACTATGCTGCTAATTGCAAACCCATTACTTGGTTCAGTGGGCTATAAATTTGCAACTCACATTACATGTGACAATTCATCTAATACTGATATGCAGATTTCAACTTGTTGAAATGGTAATATTTAATGTTGAGTCTGTAAAAGTACCTTAATAAGGACACTCACTATAAACTGGATGCCTAATTTAATAGCAGAAATAAGTTTTTCAACAGAATTTTCTTTTTTAATTATAAGGAAAAAAGTTAGCTTGAAAAAATTTTTTTCTGGAAGCTCTGTACACACAAGCAACAATTTAAAACAATTCAATGAAAACATTTCCAAGGAATACATTGAAACTACAATGAGACTCACAATGAAGTTTATATCTTAAAACTTGAAGTGAATGCTAATATTTTATATTTTATGAATATATTTCAAGTTAAGAAAATATAGTAAAACCAAGTATCAAATCACTATGAGATAATTGCCTTTTTTCCCCCTTACTCCTCTCCTCTTCCCTTCTTTCCTCCCTCCCTCCTTCCTCCCTCATCCCTTCCTTCTTTCCTCCTCCTTTCTTCCTTTTCCTTTACTCTTTTTCTTCTCTTTTCCTCTTCATCATATGGTGAAAAAATCTGCGAAGGCTAACTGATTATATCAGATTCTTCTTCTTCTTTCTTCTTTCTTTCTTTCTTTTTCTTTCTTTCTTTTTCTTTCTTTCTTTCTTTCTTTCTTCTTTCTTTCTTTCTTTCTTTCTTTCTTTCTTTCTTCTTCTTCTCCTCCTCCTCCTCCTCCTCCTCCTCCTCCTCCTCCTCCTCCTCCTTCTCTTTCTCTTCCTCCTCCTCCTCCTCCTTCTCTTTCTCTTCCTCCTCCTCCTCGTCCTTCTTTTTCTCCTCCTCCTCCTCCTTCTCTTTCTCCTCCTCCTCCTCCTCCTCCTCCTCCTCCTCCTCCTCCTACCTCCTCCCTCCTCCTCCCCTCCTTCCTTCTCCTCCTCCTTCTTCTTTTGGTTTTTCGAGACAGGGGTTTCTCTGTGTAGCCCTGGCTGTCCTGGAACTCACTCTGTAGACCAGGCTGGCCTTGAACTCAGAAATCCACCTGCCTCTGCCTCCCAAGTGCTGGGATTAAAGGCATGCGCCACCACTACCCAGCCAGATTCTTCATTCTTATTTGAAGCCATGAAGAAAAAAATTCAAGGGAAAAATAAAAAATATTTCTCATTGGGCTGTTACTATACTTGGGAATTCTGCAAACATCTAATCCACTGACAGAGAATCTTGCAGCTAACAATTGTTCTTTTAATTTCTTATTAGCTTTATTAATTTATTTTCAAATGTATTTTGTCCACATGTATGTAGGTGGATTACATATATGCCTGGTGCCTTCAGAGGTCAGGAGAAGCCATCAGATTTACTGGACCTAGATAAACCACTATGTTGGTGATGGGAATCAAACCTGGGTCCTATGCAAGAGTAACAAGTGCTTTTAACCACCGAGTCCTTGCTCTAGCCCCAGTTGATCCATTTTAAAGAACTATCCCTTATGTTCTTAGTTCAACCAAGATTTAATCTGCAAGGATAGAGTTGTCCACATTTGGATCTTACTTTTGTACTCTGTTTAATTTGGAAGACACATACTCAGTGAGATGATCACATAACTGAAGGGTAAGCAGTTAGGATCTGAATCAAGACTCTTGAACTCTCATTTCCTGCCTAAATGATCTAATTTAGCAATTACAAGAAAGCCCATGCCTCAGACAAAACTCACAGCACTTTTACCCATTCGCCTACTAAGAAAGGAAACTATTTCGAAGAGGGAGGAATGATAGTCAGGCACTCATGTCAGAACCTATTCAGAACTCCTTCTGGAAGGCCAACACTGATAACAAGAGTAGTTTGTGGCCTAGTTAGTGCCCAATAGGGTCAGGAGAAAAGCCATGACACCCAGCTGAGAAGAAAACACTTCAAATCTACACGCAGACACGTACTTCAAGATTTTAAGGTGTGGTTTTTGGCATGAAGACATGGTAGTTGCATAGATTCCTTCTGTGCCCATATTGTGGAACTGGAGATTTAATTGGACCTTTATTTAAACTTTATTTTATGCCATAGAATGGACATGCCTCATTTTACATTTTAAAATTTTATTCTCAAAACTTCTTCATTTTTTGAATGGCAAATTATAAATTCCCTCAAAACAACCCTTTAGTTGCAAAATACAATTAAAATTTTTCTTTTGGTCATTCTAGAAAGTGAACCTGGCTCCTCACACATGCTAGGTAGGTATTCTATTGCTAAGATACATCCCCAGCCCACACCACATTTTATTAATTATTTTACTGATGGACAGACTGTTGAGTGATTTTCACTTTTTTTTGACTCTTGTGGCTATAAAATTTATGCACAAGTTTTTATTTGAACACCTGGCTTTGTACTGGCATTGCCCTTTTTTTTTTTAAAAAAAAATAAATTATGCCTTAGTGCCCAAAGGCATACCTTTTCATTTAGGAATTGTCTAGAATGGAATTTAGTAGTGGCTTGTCCTTTACAGAAAGCTTGTTAACTCCCACATGAACCACCACACAGAGCTGCCAAGACCAGGAGTTAAAACACAGCACCTCTTGAGAAACATACTCTACCTCCCCTTGCTCAGCAGAGCTGCCAACTGCTCTATGTCTAGACCTTTTACCTGTAATCGGCTGCTAGGTATGGGGTAGCCCTATAGGAAACCTTATAAGGGGTGTTTGTAAATAGAAATGGATTTCAGTTTTATACCACTGGTCTCTATTTCAGAATTCACCACAGTTCCCCCAAGGTTGAAGGGGACCTGTGTGAATATGATCTAGGGACTTGTGGCCTCAGAATTCATAATAATAACAGTCTCCAGTCTTCAGTTGAAAGAACATTCTGAGCTCAAATTGATTAGGTAAAAATGGCTCTGAATGTAGGATGGGAGTCTTATTTTAACTGACTTAAGGTAACGTTGGCTTCAGATTCAAATGTGAATTTTTTTGAGTTGTGTCATCTGTCTTCAACCAAGTGTGGGAAGTGGAATATGGCTCAGAGCAGAACCATTTGTAAGCATGCCCCCGAAAGATGCTCATGCCCCTGAGCTATGTTCTGAGATGGGGTTAATACCTGTGCAAACCAGAAACCTTGGCAGTAATTGCTCAAAGTTACATGTACATTGTAAAACTTTTTGATTTACAGAAACCTTGGCATCGATTGATCAATGATAAATGTGTATTTTTAAAACTTTTTTTGTTTTACCTTCTGGTTTCTCTTCATAGTCCTGGTTGTCTTGGAACTTGGTATTTAGACTAGGCTGGCCTCAAACTCACTCAGAGATAGATCCAGCTGCCTCTGCCTCTCATGTATTGAGATTAAAGGTGTGTGCCACTATGCCTGGCTTTTTAACCTTTTAAAAAAGCTTAATATTTTATTGACCTTTTTATAAAAGTTACAAGGAAATTACATAGTTCCCTCAAACCTCAGGCTGAACATCCTTTCTTGTGAACATCTTACATAATACAAGATGTATATTTTTCATGAGTGCATGTTATAGGGTTCCCTAATATTTCTTTAATCTCAAATGCAAATGGATCTTTTAAAATTGGATAGTGTTTATTTTTATCATAGTATTGCTGTGAAAGTAAATAAAAACAAAATAATTAAGAACATATCTAGTTGCATTTACACAAACAGACGTACAATATACATATATTGAACACTTATATTTGTATGTTGAGTGTATATAAAATGGAGTGTTACATGCCACATTTGATCATGGTTTTCTCAAAGTTATTGGCTAACAACAGTTTTAATTCTTTGAGAAAATAGATTTATTTTATTATTTACTATGTACATGTGTATGTGCAGCGGCCTGCGGTGCTCAGGGAAGCTGGAAGAGGGCCTCAGATCCCCCAGAGCTGGAGTTATAGATGGTTGTGAGCAGTTAGTTTATCCTGGGTACTGGACCTGAACTCTGGTCCTTTGGAGGACTAGCAAGTGACTCTTAACCACTGATCCACCTCTCTAGTTCCTTTTATTCTGTTCTTTATTTGTAGGTGTAATATTATTTTTCATTGTTCTTCTAAATTATTTATTCATTCACTTCAGATCCCGATTGTACCTCCCTCTCCTCCCAGTCCCCCACTCCATATCCTTTCCCCCTACCTCCCTTCTCCTCTGAGAAGAGGCAGCCCCCTCCCCTCCCCACCCCAGATAAGGTACTACAGAGCTAGACATATCTTCTCCCACTGGCCCAGTTAGGGACAAGGGATTCACAGGCAGGCAACAGAGTCAGAGACAGGTCTAGTCCTGTTGTTGGGGGACCAGCATGAAGACCAAGCTATATATGTGCTACATGTGTGTGTGTGGGGGGGCCCTAGGTCCGTTTTTTTTTTAACTTTCACTAGTTATACAAACTCATGAAGAGGTAAAAAAAAGTTCACAGATTTGATCTTAGACTAATTAAATGAAAAACACTATCACATGTCTGTGAAAATAATAACTTCAAAGGAATTTTAGAAAATTAGAACGAGAATCTCCAACTGTCATTTAGATTTCCCAACTCAGAAGGCATGTGGGAAAATGTGATTATCCCAAATGTTTAGACTGTCAGCTGAAGAACTGAGTAGAGAGTCAATCACCTTGCAGTAATGGGAGGGATGTTGGTTTTACAGTTGGATGAGTTAATGATCTGTGAGGGCTGTCTGGTCATGAGAAGGTAGCACAGGATTTGAGGAGACAGTGACCAGTCTCTCTAGACCTATTTCTTCTGGATCACCCCTCCTTTTTTTCCCGTTTAGAGTAGTTTATTTTAAGCTCCCCAAACTGGAAACAGTCCAAATTTCCATCCATAATCAAGTATATTTTTTTTGCTTATTTTTTTTTTTCAGTCCAGTTATTACCCTGTCCCGGTCTGCCCTCTCACAGTTCCTCATCCCATTCCTCTTCCTCTGACTCCCTTTGCAAGAGGATGTTGCCACCCACCACCCTCCCCCACTACCTGCTAGGCCTCCCCACTCCCTGAAACCTCAAGCCTCTTCAAGTGTCTTCTCTCATTGAGGCCAGACCAGGCAGTTCTCTGCTGTGTGTGTGTCTAGGGGTGGGGTTCTGGGGTTGGCTAAGACCAGCGAGTGTATGCTGCCTGGTTGGTGGCTCAGTGTTTGAGAGATCTCAGGGGTTCCAAACCCCCTTTTATAACACTCTAAGAATTTGGGAGTCTGCATGAAACTATACATTCTGTTGTAGTGCCAGAGGATGCATACTTTGTCAAGAAGCTGTGGGGATGTGAGAAGCCTGGAGTCAGAGAGAAGCCTGGTTTCTTTTCCAGACTTGGGCAGCGACTAAACTTAGCAAACATCTCATCTACTCTTCTTGTGGGGCAGGGGTGCAGGCAGGACTTTCCAGGCACACCAGCCTGACAGAGCTACAGTGGTGGCTAAGGAATACACTACCAAAGGAAAGAATAGCTTAGTCAAAGGGATTTTGAAATTTGCCCTAGGAGGTTCACATTTAATGACTATGCCTGATGTCACCCTAACTTTAGCCTGCATTCCTCATCTCCTCAGTCTCCTAGAGCAGATGAGAGGCTCTGTGCTTGTTATAAAAACACAGCTTAGGCCTATATCCCCATAGTACCTTCTAACTAGTTCCTAGCCCCATATCAATTCTGATGTAGAAATCGTGAAGCTGCCCATGCAGGGAACACAGCCAATTTTCACAGCCTGAAGAGAAGCTGCAAAGAAGCAGAGAGAACTCCTAAGAAGAACTAAGGACAGAAAGGGAAACAAATGTCTCTCAAACAAATGTGCTCACAAAAGCACGATTTTAAAAATCACTAAGATGGACTGCAGAGATGGCTCAGTGGTTAAGAGCACTGACTACTCTTCCAGAGGTCCTGAGTTCAATTCCCAGCAACCACATGTTGGCTCACAACTATCTGTAATGGGATCTGATGGACTCTTCTGGTGTGTCTGAAGACAGTGACAATGTACTCACATACATGAAATAAATAAATAAATAAATCTTTTAAAAAAATCATTGAGTGGTTGCTGGTGAGGACCAGAGAGCAATCCTGGATAATTAATCTGAGAAACCATAAACAGGATCATGGATTTTGCCACAGCAACGAGAAAAGTAACAAATACTGATTCCAAAAGAAATGAGAAAGTTCTATAGACAAGAGAGGAAATCTGACTAGCATTCTTAGCTTATTAAGGAACATGAGTCCTATACCCATCAGAGAAAAAGAAGGACTCTCAAAGTGTACACATTCACCACCCCATCTGAAGAAAACTGTTGACAAAATCTTGTAAACCCGGCATCTAATGAGGAAAGTGTTCTTGAGGAGGATGAGGGTAGGAAAAGGATGCTGAGATAAGGCTCTTATTAAATGGATAATACTGATGGGAAATGAGATTATGGATCAGAAGTGACATATTCTAAGGGGAAAGCTAGTAGAAGCAGGGACTAAAAATTAAAATATCTGGCTTTGAAAGAGAAGTGTTTGTGGGGAAGAGGAACTGTGGAAGAGAAAGCTGTGTCAGTGTTTATCTTGGTGGGGAGGGGAAATGGGCAAGAAGATGAGTTGTAAGGGAGAGGAGGAGGGGCAGAGAGAGGAAGGGGGAGCAGAGAGAGGAGGAGGGGAGCAGAGAGAGGAGGAGGGGAACAGAGAGAGGAGGAGGGGAGCAGAGAGAGGAAGGGGGAGCAGAGAGAGGAGGAGGGGAACAGAGAGAGGAGGAGGGGAGCAGAGAGAAGAGGAGGGGAGCAGAGAAGAGGAGGAGGGGAGCAGAGAGAGGAAGAGGGGAGCAGAGAGAGGAAGAGGGGAGCAGAGAGAGGAAGAGAGGAGCAGAGAGAGGAGGAGGGGAGCAGAGAGAGGAAGAGGGGAGCAGAGAGAGGAAGAGAGGAGCAGAGAGAGGAGGAGGGGAGCAGAGAGAGGAAGAGGGGAGCAGAGAGAGGAGGAGGGGAGCAGAGAGAGGAAGAGGGGAGCAGAGAGAGGAGGAGGGGAGCAGAGAGAGGAGGAGGGGAGCAGAGAGAGGAGGAGGGGAGCAGAGAGAGGAGGAGGGGAGCAGAGAGAGGAGGAGGGGAGCAGAGAGAGGAAGAGGGGAGCAGAGAGAGGAGGAGGGGAGCAGAGAGAGGAGGAGGGGAGCAGAGAGAGGAGGAGGGGAGCAGAGAGAGGAAGAGGGGAGCAGAGAGAGGAGGAGGGGAGCAGAGAGAGGAGGAGGGGAGCAGAGAGAGGAGGAGGGGAGCAGAGAGAGGAAGAGGGGAGCAGAGAGAGGAGGAGGGGAGCAGAGAGAGGAAGAGGGGAGCAGAGAGAGGAAGAGGGGAGCAGAGAGAGGAAGAGGGGAGCAGAGAGAGGAAGAGGGGAGCAGAGAAAGGAAGAGGGGAGCAGAGAGAGGAAGAAGGGAGCAGAGAGAAGAGGAGGAGGGGAGCAGAGAGAGGAGGAGGGGAGCAGAGAGAGAAAGAGGGGAGCAGAGAGAGGAGGAGGGGAGCAGAGAGAGGAAGAGGGGAGCAGAGAGAGGAAGAGAGGAGCAGAGAGAGGAGGAGGGGAGCAGAGAGAGGAAGAGGGGAGCAGAGAGAGGAAGAGAGGAGCAGAGAGAGGAGGAGGGGAGCAGAGAGAGGAGGAGGGGAGCAGAGAGAGGAGGAGGGGAGCAGAGAGAGGAAGAGGGGAGCAGAGAGAGGAAGAGGGGAGCAGAGAGAGGAAGAGGGGAGCAGAGAGAGGAGGAGGGGAGCAGAGAGAGGAGGAGGGGAGCAGAGAAAGGAAGAGGGGAGCAGAGAGAGGAGGAGGGGAGCAGAGAGAGGAGGAGGGGAGCAGAGAGAGGAAGAGAGGAGCAGAGAGAGGAGGAGGGGAGCAGAGAGAGGAAGGGGGAGCAGAGAGAGGAAGAGGGGAGCAGAGAGAGGAAGAGGGGAGCAGAGAAAGGAAGAGGGGAGCAGAGAGAGGAAGAAGGGAGCAGAGAGAAGAGGAGGAGGGGAGCAGAGAGAGGAGGAGGGGAGCAGAGAGAGGAGGAGGGGAGCAGAGAGAGGAAGAGGGGAGCAGAGAGAGGAGGAGGGGAGCAGAGAGAGGAGGAGGGGAGCAGAGAGAGGAGGAGGGGAGCAGAGAGAGGAAGAGGGGAGCAGAGAGAGGAAGGGGGAGCAGAGAGAGGAGGAGGGGAACAGAGAGAGGAGGAGGAGAGCAGAGAGAGGAAGGGGGAGCAGAGAGAGGAGGAGGGGAACAGAGAGAGGAGGAGGGGAGCAGAGAGAGGAGGAGCGGAGCAGAGAGAGGAAGGGGGAGCAGAGAGAGGAAGAGGGGAGCAGAGAGAGGAAGAAGGGAGCAGAGAGTAGAGGAGGAGGGGAGCAGAGAGAGGAGGAGGGGAGCAGAGAGAGGAAGAGGGGAGCAGAGAGAGGAGGAGGGGAGCAGAGAGAGGAAGAAGGGAGCAGAGAGAGGAAGAGGGGAGCAGAGAAAGGAAGAGGGGAGCAGAGAGAGGAAGAAGGGAGCAGAGAGAGGAGGAGGGGAGCAGAGAGAGGAAGAGAGGAGCAGAGAGAGGAGGAGGGGAGCAGAGAGAGGAGGAGGGGAGCAGAGAGAGGAAGGGGGAGCAGAGAGAGGAAGAGGGGAGCAGAGAGAGGAAGAAGGGAGCAGAGAGAAGAGGAGGAGGGGAGCAGAGAGAGGAGGAGGGGAGCAGAGAGAGGAAGGGGGAGCAGAGAGAGGAGGAGGGGAGCAGAGAGAGGAGGAGGGGAGCAGAGAGAGGAAGAGGGGAGCAGAGAGAGGAAGAGGGGAGCAGAGAGAGGAGGAGGGGAGCAGAGAGAGGAAGAGGGGAGCAGAGAGAGGAAGAAGGGAGCAGAGAGTAGAGGAGGAGGGGAGCAGAGAGAGGAGGAGGGGAGCAGAGAGAGGAAGAGGGGAGCAGAGAGAGGAAGAGAGGAGCAGAGAGAGGAAGAGGGGAGCAGAGAGAGGAAGGGGGAGCAGAGAGAGGAGGAGGGGAACAGAGAGAGGAGGAGGGGAGCAGAGAGAGGAAGGGGGAGCAGAGAGAGGAAGTGGGGAGCAGAGAGAGGAAGAGGGGAGCAGAGAGAGGAAGAGGGGAGCAGAGAGAGGAGGAGGGGAGCAGAGAGAGGAAGAGGGGAGCAGAGAAAGGAAGAGGGGAGCAGAGAGAGGAAGAAGGGAGCAGAGAGTAGAGGAGGAGGGGAGCAGAGAGAGGAGGAGGGGAGCAGAGAGAGGAAGAGGGGAGCAGAGAGAGGAAGAGAGGAGCAGAGAGAGGAGGAGGGGAGCAGAGAGAGGAGGAGGGGAGCAGAGAGAGGAGGAGGGGAGCAGAGAGAGGAGGAGGGGAGCAGGGAGAGGAAGAGGGGAGCAGAGAGAGGAAGAGGGGAGCAGAGAGAGGAAGAGAGGAGCAGAGAGAGGAGGAGGGGAGCAGAGAGAGGAGGAGGGGAGCAGAGAGAGGAAGAGGGGAGCAGAGAGAGGAAGAGAGGAGCAGAGAGAGGAGGAGGGGAGCAGAGAGAGGAGGAGGGGAGCAGAGAGAGGAGGAGGGGAGCAGAGAGAGAAGGAGGGGAGCAGGGAGAGGAAGAGGGGAGCAGAGAGAGGAAGGGGTGTAGAGAGTGGAGGGGGCAGAGAGAGGAAGAGGGGTGTAGAGAGAGGAGGAAGGGTGTAGAGGGGGGAGCAGAGAGAGGAAGAGGGGAATGGAGAGAGGAGCAATGCACCAGAGGAGGCAAAGGGCCAAGGAAGCTGCCATGCATGCTGTTTATTTGCGCACTACCTGAGAGACTGTTCACTGGTGAAGCAGATATCAGGGACACAGTGCTGAGGAGTTCATGTTTATTCTGCCAGTGCTTTCTCTGTGAATCTGCACTGTGCTCAGCATCTGCTGGGTTCTAGGGAAGCAGAGGCTCTGTCCACATCATCATTGCCCACTCTCACAGCATGAAGCAGCAGCGTGCAGTTGTGAGATGTGTTTGTTTAATAACTAGCCTGGATTAAGTCTGAAGTTTCTCTATGGTGAGTGCTTATGGAGCTTTTCAATTTAAATTTTTAAGGAATACATCCTGTATTGGCTGGTTTTGTGTGTCAACTTGACACAGGCTGGAGTTATCACAGCGAAAGGAGCTTCAGTTGAGGAAATGCCTCCATGAGATCCAGCTGTAAGGCATTTTTTTTTTCAATTAGCGATCAAGGGGGAAGGGCCCTTTGTGTGTGGTGCCATCCCTGGGCTGGTAGTCTTGGGTTTTATAAGAAAGCAAGCTGAGCAAGCCAGAGCGAGCAAGCCAGTAAGTAACATCCCTCCATGGCCTTTGCATCAGCTCCTGCTTCCTGACCTGCTTGAGTTCCAGTTCTGACTTCCTTTTGTGATGAACAGCAATGTGGAAGTGTAAGCTCAATAAACCCTTTCCTCCCCAATTTGCTTCTTGGACATGATGTTTGTGCAGGAATAGAAACCCTGACTGAGACACACACATCCATGGTCAGCACTAATTGGATATTAGTAGGTTATTTATAATACATTTTTTTCAAGACAGGGATTCTTTCTGTAGCCTTGTCTGTCCTAGAACTAGCTCTGTAGACCAAGCTGATCTGAAACTCACAAAGATCCTCCTGCCTCTGCCTGCTGAGTACTGGGATTAAAGACATGTGCCATCATTGCCTGGCAATAGTGAAAATATCTTTTAAAAGATTTATTTATTTCATGTATGTGGGTATAGTGTTGCTGTCTTCAGACACACCAGAAGGTGGCATCAGATGCCCATTACAGATGGTTGTGAGACACCATGTGATTGCTGGCAATTGAACTCAGGCCCTTTGGAAGAGCAATCAGTGCTCTTAACCACTGAGCCATCTCTCCAGCCCATGAAAATAGGACATTAAGTTAGGAGGGAGATTGATTGATAGGTCCTGGGGAGAAGTTGGAGGGAGGCAGAAGAGGGTGAATAAGATAGAAATACATCATATACATGTATGAAATTTTCAAAGAAAACATATAAATATTATTATTATTTCTCCTTGTTATTTTTAAGCCTGGATTTATGGAGGCTGCATAGTTAGCAACTACTGATCAGTCATGGTTGTAGGTGAAGCTTTGAGTCTGTAAGTCTTGTTCATGGTTCTAGGTGTGCTTGGAGAATGCATTGAAAAATTAGGCAATGTTCAAGATATCACATCCCAAATCCTTGTGAATGCTTTTCATATTTATTTTTTTGTGCCTGATGATAGTACCTGAATGGTCATCTGGGATCATACTGTTCAACAGTATCTAAGACATGTGGAACCCCAGGAGCTGATATGTGCTCTGAGCTATTCTTTCAAATTTCCAGGTTTGTCCATTACATTAAAAGCTGACCTGGACTTGTAGGTCAGTAGTTCATCTTCAGTGACAGCATCCTAAATAGGAGGTCCAGGAGATAAAAAGATTAAAAAAAGAAAAAAGAAAAGCTGGGGTTGGGAGATCTTGAATAAACGATGGCTTATATCAAGCAAATTTATTAAGAAGTATAGTGTCTTATATACTATTTGTAGGAGAAAATGGAGCAGAGTCAGCAAAAGCTTCCTGAGATGAAGTATCTTAGGAAGCTAATCTAGCAACATTGCATACAGGGGAACTCAGGATCTGTCAAGATGTCAGGGCCCAAGCACATGGTAGCCTTGGTACTGATAGCGCTTGCCCCTTCGAGTGGGAACAGTTGGGTTCTTAGGATCCACTGGTGCAGCTACTCCAAGGCCCTAGCCCCAGGCCATTCTCAGCTATGCCAAGTATATTCCTGGCTTTAGAGAAAGAACTGTGTCCCTTCTCTACACATCAGGGTCTCAGGGAAATTTTCCTAAAGTCTTGGCTCCAGCCTATTACTGCCTCCACCAAATGTGTTCCTGATACATTAAGGCCTCTGGGAAAGCTTTGGGTCAGTGAAGCCAAGAAAAACACAACCTGAGGATCTCTCAAGAACATGAACCTCCTAATTTTCAGATAGGAAACAGACTAAGATGGCGTGGGAGAAAAAGCCAGGGTCACCAAGGATGTGCCCCACTTTACCAAGGGAGCTTAAGTGTGCCTGCTATTCTAGTCTTACCTAAGCGCCACAGGAGTGCCTCAGTCTGATATACAATATCACCAACATTATCAGGTTGGAAAATCCTAGTAACTATCAAAGCAGCAATCCCTGCAGAAATGAGAACAATATTCTCTATAGTGAAGGCCCTGCATGAGTGGCTCTTTGTATTATTAACACACTGGTGTTCTGTAAGTACTTCTTGAATGAAAAAAATGAGAAAGTAATACCCAGGGCATGAGTTTGTCAGCTAGTGACAGGCAATCACAGAGAATTCTGTGGAACACAGATGCTAGGTGTTAAGCTGAGAGATGATGCAGAGCTCGGTCCTGTACATGGACCAGAGCTTCTAAGAATGAACACAACTCTATGACCTACTGAAGAAGGGCTAATGATTTCCATCTTCTGTCTCCCCACTCACTGTGCCCTGGTAATGCAGGATGATGATGTGAAACTACCTAGAACACAGGTCTTACCATTGCTGTTGGCATCTTTGAGAATTGGGGTATCATGCTATGACAGAGAGCACCCTAGTCTGGGTCTGAATTGCCTTCATCTCTCAATTGCTATGACATTTTTATTATTATTATTTTCTCATATATTGCATCCTGACTGCATCCCCTCGGCCCTGTTCTCCTAGTCTCTCCCCCTCACCTCACCTCTCTCTCAGAACCAGTCCTCTTCCTTTCCCTTTAGAAAAGAACAGACCTCCCAGGGATATCAACCAAACATGGCATATCAAGTGTCTTAGGATTTTATTGCTGTAATAAGACACCACAACCAAGGCAACTCTTTTTTTTCTAATTTATTTATTTATTTATTTTTATTTTCTATATTCTTTGTTTACATTCGGAATGCAACTCTTATAAAGACAAACATTTAGTTGGGTCTAGCTTACAGTTTCAGAGTTCCAGTTCATTATCATCATTGTGTGAGGCCTGGCATTGTGTAGGTGGACTTAGTGCTGGAGGAACCAAGAGTTCTACATCTTGGTTTGAAGGTAGCCAGGAGGAGACTATTTTCCTCACTGGGCAGAGCATAGGAGGCCTCAGAACCCACCTACATGGTGACATGCTTCCTTCCCCAAGGCCACACCTCCTCCAATAAAGCCACATCTCCTAATAGTGTCACTCCCTAAGGGCCAAGCATTCAAACACATGAATCTGTGTGTGGGGGGAGTTAAACCTGTTCAAACCACCACATCAGGTTACTAAGTAAGTAAGTAAGGAAAGAAAGAAAGAAAGAAAGAAAGAAAGAAAGAAAGAAAGAAAGAAAGAAGTGGCACATAGCCTCATATTAAGGCTGGACTAGGCAACCCAGTGGGAGGAAAAGGGTCCCAAAAGCAGGCAAAAGAATCCCACTGTTAGAAATCCCGTATGAACACCAAGCTACACAACCATAATGTATATGCAGAGGACCTAGGTCAGACCCATACAGACTTCCTAATTATCAGTTCAGACTCTGTGAGCCCCTATGAGCCCTGGTTAGTTGATTCTGTGGACCATGTTCTCCTGGTGTCCTTAATCCCTCTGGCTCTTATAATCCTTCTTCCCCCTTTCCACAGGATTCTCCTATTACTATGAAATCTCAACCCCTAGAATCTGTTGATAAGTGTTGCTGAGTTAAATCCTATTGTTTAGAGACAGGGTCTCACTATGTAACTGTGGCTGGCTTAAAATTTACTATGTAGATAAGGCTGGCTTTGAACTCACAGAGTTCACTCACTACCATCTTCTATCTCCCAAGTGGTGGGATTAAAGGTGTGTACCACAATACCCAGCTAAATCCCATTTTTAAATCCAGAGATTAAAGACAAACTACTAGGGAAACTGGTTACAAGGAGAGTCTTAAATTCTCTAGGGGAGATAGTGATCTTTCTTCCTTCTTGTCTTTTCCTTCTCCATTCCAGACTTTAACTCCAACAGTAACAGTCTAGCAAAATATTTTCTGCAAGGATTTAAAAATATGTTTTCATAAGGAAAAAGAATTTCATCAGGAATGGTTATATGTAACTTCTTCTTTTATTAGTATTCATTAGTGCCTCTTGATTGAAAACATGCCAATTAGTATTGTTGTTGTGCCTGCTTTTTAAAAACACCTTTTTTTTTTTTTTTTTTAAAGCTGCAGTTAACTTTTAAAGCTACAGTTAATGGCAGTGCCTCTTAAAAACAAAATGTTTCTAACAGGAAAGAAAAAAATTCCTTATATTTTTCTAAGCAATTTTCTTTGTATTCATCACCATTTGGAAATTATGACAAAATATTGTTAATGTAGTTTCTTATTTTCTGAACTCATATAAGGGTTGGTTATTTGGAAGAGGTCCCATAGCCTGCACAATGAACTCTTCCTACATAGCATACAGACCCCGTGGGGAGGAATGTATCTTCTACATGGTCGCCCATGTTCTGTTTCATATTGACGGTGATGTGTAAAGCCCAGATGGGTTTGTGAGGAGGCCTTTTGGGCTGTAACGCTTAATTTCCTGTCTTATATTTTGTGTTTCTCCAAAGCTTTCAATAAAACATTGACATCTGAGACCGAAAATGACTGAGTACCAGTCAGCGGGTAAGAGCACTGACTGCTCTTCCAAAGGTCATGAGTTTGAATCCCAGCATCCACATGGTGGCTCACAACCATCCATAAAGAGATCTGACACCTACAGTGTACTTACATATAATAAATAAATAAATATTTTTAAAAAAACAAACAAAAAAAACAGGTAATCTATCTACAAAAGTATAAATACAATGTATCTTATAGTCCCCAGTAGATTGTATGAAATTCCAAGTTGGTTATAAATGGTAGCCTGGAAAATAAAAGTTTTTATTTTTATGTTTTTTTTTTTATGACAGAAGTTCAGAACCTGAAATAAATATGCAAGCAGCAATTCACACTGGCACAAAAACTTATCTTCAAACATATTAAAGCTGAGTGGTATACTTTTCTTTTTAAAAAAGAAAATCACTTGAAAATTTTGGTTGATACTGACAGTATTAGGAAGGTTTGTCAGACACAGGATAAAGCAGCTTTTGCAGTTCAAAGAATATTAATGAGTATGCATTGAGAGTCAGCCTTACAATTCTGTTGTCCTCAGTAGCTGGATGGTCTTGGTCCTTATATTGACACAGTGGTTCAGTTCACACAGCTGCTGAGGTTATGTTCCCTTTGTCTCAGAATATTGAAGAAAGAATTTCCAAGGCAGGTATATCCTGATAGCTCTTGGATCTGAGTCTCTCTGGCCCAGCCTTGTGGGATAAGATAAACAGTGGAGTAGAAAATGCCAGAGTGACAGGCCTTTAATCCCAGGATTCTGAGGCAAGGAGATCTCTAAATTCAAAGTCAGCCTGGGACAAAGCAAGTCCCAGGTCCAGGTGTGGTGGTACATGCCGTTAATCTGGTCCACACCTTCTGCTAGAGACCTACATAAGGACATTGGAAGAAGGAAGACTCATTCTTCTTTGACTACTTGCATCACCTTGCCAGAAAATTTGTTGAAACCTCCTTCTACAGAAGACCAGTTGAAACAACTAGCCTCGTGGGACTGAGAAATTACTCGATTCTTCGACTTTCCATGCACAGCTGACCGTTGTTGGGATATTTGGACTACGGATGACCAGTGACTGCCTCCATTCCAACTCAAAAACTGCAAAGCTTAGAGGGCTGTTTGGTCAGGGCACCTGTGCACTGAACATTTTTTTCCATTGTGTTCCTCGTTGCAGGCAAGTTTCGCCCTCTGGAAGCTGTGATTTGCTCTTGAAGAAGCAGAAGATGTGGCTCATCAGCTTTTTACCTGCGCCTACTCAGCTATCTCAGGACCAACTTGAAGCTGAAGAAAGGGTAAGATCTCAGAGATTATAGCACACCTCTCTGGTCTCCTCTCGAAGGGAGCCTCTCTCATATGAATACAGGAAAGGCTAGATTCTGAGGTACCTGGGAGGATTTTGAAGATGGAAGTGCTTTTCCTGAAATCTATGTGGCCCAATATCCACTGGATATGGGGTGATAGAAAAAAATGTCCAATGCTCTGGCCATTCAGTTTGATCATGAAGGGAAAATTAAATATGACACAATTGCTCGACAGGGACATTCCAAAGACAAGGTCATTTATAGCAAATATAATGACCTGGTTCCAAAGGAGGTTATGAATTCAGATGACCCAGACCTGCAAAGAGTTGATGAAGAGATGTTTAAAGAAATAACAGAAAGGATAAGAGTGACTTTGGAGAGGATAAAATCAAGGAAGATTGTGGCAGCCACGCCTGTTCATGCAGTTGAGAAGCTGCCTCCTGCTCAGTATATCCGCTACATACCATCTCACCAAGAAGGAAAGAGATGACATCCATCATTGACAGGCAAAAAGATAGGCAGCACGACCAGAACCTTTCCAGGGAAGCTCCTGATAAGAGGTCAAAACTACAGAGAAATGAAAGTAGAGATAGCAGTGAAGTCATTGTTCTTGGTGTGCCCAATCCTCGAACTTCCAACGAAGTTCAGTATGACCAAAAGTTCTTCAACCAATCCAAGTGAATTTGCAGGTGGAGAAGATAAAATTTATAATGTTTATGATCAGGCCTGGAAAGGCAGCAAAGACATGACTCAGAGTATCTACAGGCCCAGTAAAAATCTGGACAAGGACATGTATGGTGATGACCTAGAAACCAGGATAAAGACCAACAGATTTGTTCCTGATAAGGCGTTTTCTGGTCCAGACTATAGATAGACAGGCCAAGAAAGACCATTTCAGTTCAAGGAAGATCCTTTTGGTTTGGACAAGGTTTTAGAAGAAGCAAAACAGAACCATGGCTCTAAAAGACCCTCTGATAGTAGTTGCCCCAAGGTACATGAACATGAAGGCAGGAAACAGAGGAAGGAGTAGATGGGCTTCTTACGATAAATCTGAAATATACAGCAGAGGATTGCCTTGTCTGGACTCAGTAAGAGAAGATGTACCTAACCCTGGAGTCACTTGAGACGCCAGGGAAAGGGGACATCCTTTTGAAGCAGGGGGAAGACGAATGGGATGAAGAACTGTAGGAGGGGGGACATGAAAGGGAATAAAGACTGGATTGTAAAAAAAGAAAAGATTAAAGATAAAAAAATAAAAATAAAAAACCAACAAATCTCAGTGATAGATCCCAGTATTCTGTTTTATTCCAGGAGATAGAAGGGTTGAATATTCTACATCAGAATAGTTATTTGTAAAGAATGAGTTATGTTTGTGCTTCTCCAATCTTGCAGCACTTACAGGAAACACCACCCCACTTCCTTGTGTGTGACAGTAATCCAGGGGTAAAATTTTCTATAAGAACTTTATGGGAGGTCGGGCGGTGGCGGCGGCGGCGGCAGCAGCGGCAGCAGTGGCTGCTCCAGCTGAAGGGCCATCAGCAGTGGAACCAAGGCGTCACAGGGACCAGTTAGGCCCTGCGCCCACGACCACTGACCTTTGCTGACCAGCCGGACAGCAAGCAGCTGCAGTTGTGCGGTGCCTTTCCTGCACGGAGGCCACTTCAGAACTCGGCCTCCCACCAGTCAGGAGAGGAGGATCCATCTTGGTTCCGTACTCCAGGAATCGGACAGACTGAGGTACACAAACATAATCCGAGGCCAACACCGCGGTGGTCTGAGCCCGACGGGCGTTCGCCTGCACCCAGGCCCTGGGCGGGTCGGGGGGCCATCGGGGTGCCAACCCAACCAGGAGGTTTTTTGCCCAGGCCTGTGAGCGCGCCGCCGCCATTTTGCCTGCAGGACGACAGAGAGCTCAGGCGGGCAGACCTGTAACAGGCATAGCCGAAGGCTAACAAAGCAGGGGTCCAGGCCCCAAAAGGCACAGGACTGACCCCAAGAACTGGGCGGCTTGGTGGGCCATCTGTGAGTCAACCCGCCCAGGTGATTGTTAGCAAAGCAGACTCTCCCGGCGCTTTCAGGGAGCGCGGGCGCACACGCCCGCCATCCTAGTCACCTGGCAAACCCAATTAACAGTCAAAGCCGTAGGGGAACTTTGCTCGGACCTTGGCCTCCCAGGCTTTTGCCTGGACTCAGGGACTGGGCGGCCAGGCTAACCTTGTGTGCGACAGCCCGGTTGGCAGATCGGCTGCCCAGCGGAGTGAGCGGAACTCAGGGGAGGTCACAGTAGCATACACCTGTCGGCACTCCCTGGGAGTGCACAGGGGCTCCATCTGCTCCACAGACACAATCTGGGGCAAGGCCTCAGGCAGAAGCCCTTAGCTCTACTCTCTCCGCTTCCGGATCCAGATCAGTCTGGGCGGCAGCATTACATCTCCAAGTCCTGCAAGTGGCTAGCTGGGCTTCCGGGCGGCCAGCTGGGAGAAGTCAGTGTGCTCCAGTGAATCCAGCGGGCCCCAGCTGGAGCCTTCGGGTGCCTGCTTTGGGATCTGAACAGCCTGGGCAGCAGCACACTGTCTACAAGCAGTGCAGGAGGTAAGCTGTGCACCAGAGGCCAACTGGGAAGGGGCAGCTTGCACTGGTGAGTCCAGCACTGACAAGATAAACTAACACCAGTGAGATCTAGATGGCAAAAGGCAAACGCAGGAACGTCACTAACAGAAATCAAGGCAATATGGCAACATCTGAACCCAATTCTCCTCTACCAACATGTCCTGGATACCCCATCACACCAGTAAAACAAGATTTGGATTTAAAATCACTGGTCATGATGCTGGTACAGGAACACATGAAGGTCATACATAAAGAAATTCAGGAGACAATGGATCAAAAGTTAGAAGCCCTTGCAAGGGAAACACAAAAATCATTGAAAGAAATCCAGGAGAATACAAAAGCCAACAAGGAGGAAATGCAAAAAACACTTAAAGAAATACAGGAGAACTTTGCTCAACAGGCTGAGGTCATGAAAGACGAAACACAAAAATCTCTTAAAGAAATACAGGAGAACTTTGGTCAACAGGCTGAGCTCATGAAAGAGAAAACACAAAAATCTCTTAAAGAATTACAGGAAAACACAAACATGCAAGTGAAGGAGCTAAGCAAAACCATCCAGGATCTAAAATCAGAAGTAGAAACAACTAAGAAAACTCAAAGGGAGACAACTTTGGAGATAGAAAGCCTTGGGAAGAAATCAGGGGACAGAGATACAAATATCAACAACAGAATACAAGAGATAGAAGAAAGAATCTCAGATGCTGAAGATTCCATAGAAACCATGGACTCAACAGTTAAAGAAAATGCAAAATGCAAAAAGCTTGTAACCCAAAATATCCAGGAAATCCAGGACACAATGAGAAGACCAAACCTAAGGATTATAGGCATAGAGGAGAGTGAAGATTTACAACTTAAAGGGCCAGCAAATATCTTCAATAAAATTATGGAAGAAAACTTCCCTAACCTAAAGAGAGAGATGCCCATGAATATACAAGAAGCCTACAGAACGCCAAACAGACTGGACCAGAACAGAAATACTTCCCGTCACATAATAATCAAAACACCAAATGTTCTAAACAAAGAAAGAATACTAAAGGCAGTAAGAGAAAAAGGCCAAGTAACATATAAAGGAAGACCTATCAGAATCACAGCAGACTTTTCACCTGAGACTATGAAGGCTAGAAGGTCCTGGGCAGATCTCATGCAGACTCTAAGAGAACACAAATGCCAACCAAAACTACTATATCCAGCAAAACTCTCAATCACCATAGATGGAGAAACTAAGATATTTCATGACAAAACCAAGTTTACCCAATATCTATCCACAAACCCGGCCCTAAAAAGGATAATAGGAGGACAACACCAATACAAGGAGGGAAACTTCACCCTGGAAAAAGCAAGATAGTAACCTTTCATCAAACCCAAAAGAAGTTAAGCATTCAAATTTAAAAAATAACGTCAAAAATGATAGGAAGTAACAATCACTATTCCTTAATATCTCTTAACATCAATGGACTTAATGCCCCAATAAAAAGACACAGACTAACTGAATGGATACGTAAACAGGACCCTACATTTTGCTGCTTACAGGAAACACACCTCAGGGTCAAAGACAAACACTACCTTAGAGTAAAAGGCTGGAAGACAATTTTACAAGCAAATGGTCTCAGGAAACAAGCTGGAGTAGCCATTTTAATATCAGATAAAATTGACTTTCAACCCAAAGTCATCAAAAGAGACCCTGAGGGACACTTCTTGCTGGTCAAAGGAAAAATACAAAAAGAAGAACTGACAATCCTGAACATCTATGCCCCAAATGTAAGGGCACCCTCTTTTTTTTTTTTTTTTTTTTTTTTAATTTTTTTTTATTCGATATAATTTATTTACATTTCCAATGATTTCCCCTTTTCTAGCCCCCCCACTCCCCGAAAGTCCCGCAAGCCCCCTTCTCTTCCCCTGTCCTCCCACCCACCCCTTCCCACTTCCCCGTTCTGGTTTTGCTGAATACTGTTTCACTGAGTCTTTCCAGAACCAGGGGCCACTCCTCCTTTCTTCTTGTACCTCATTTGATGTGTGGATTATGTTTTGGGTATTCCAGTTTTCTAGGTTAATATCCACTTATTAGTGAGTGCATACCATGATTCACCTTTTGAGTCTGGGTTACCTCACTTAGTATGATATTCTCTAGCTCCATCCATTTGCCTAAGAATTTCATGAATTCATTGTTTCTAATGGCTGAATAGTACTCCATTGTGTAGATATACCACATTTTTTGCATCCACTCTTCTGTTGAGGGATACCTGGGTTCTTTCCAGCATCTGGCAATTACAAATAGGGCTGCTATGAACATAGTAGAACATGTATCCTTATTACATGGTGGGGAGTCTTCTGGGTATATGCCCAGGAGTGGTATAGCAGGATCTTCTGGAAGTAAGGAAGGGCACCCTCTTTTGTAAAAGAAACTTTATTAAAACTAAAAGCACACATTGCACCTAACACAATAATTGTGGGTGACTTCAACACTGCACTTTCCTCAATGGACCGATCAGGAAAACAGAAACTAAACAGGGACACAATGAAACTAATTGAAGCTTTGGACCAATTAGATTTAACAGATATATATAGAACATTCTATCCTAAAACAAAAGAATATACCTTTTTCTCAGCACCTCATGGTACCTTCTCCAAAATCGACCATATAATTGGTCACAAGACAGACCTCAACAAATATAAGAAGATCGAACTAATCCCATGCCTCCTATCTGATCACTATGGAGTAAAAGTGGTCTTCAATAGCAACAGAAACAACAGAAAGCCCACATACACGTGGAAACTGAACAATACTCTACTCAATGATACCTTGGTCAAGGAAGAAATAAAGAAAGAAATTAAAGACTTTTTAGAACACAATGAAAATGAAAACACAACATACCCAAATCTATGGGACACAATGAAAGCAGTGCTAAGAGGAAAACTCATAGCCCTGAGTGCCTCCAAAAAGAAAATGGAGAGAGCATACATTACCAGCTTAATGACACACCTGAAAGCCCTGGAACAAAAAGAAGCTATTTCGCCCAGGAGGAGTAGAAGGCAGGAAATCATCAAACTCAGGGCCGAAATCAATCAAGTAGAAACAAAGAGAACCATACAAAAAATCAACAATACCAGGAGCTGGTTCTTTGAGAAAATCAACAAGATAGATAAACCCTTAGCCAGAATGACCAAAAGGCACAGAGAAAGTATCCAAATTAACAAACTTAGAAATGAAAAGGGAGATATAACAACGGAAACTGAGGAAATCCAAAAAACCATCAGATCCTACTACAAGAGCCTATACTCAACACAACTGGAGAATCTGGAGGAAATGGACAATTTCCTTGACAGATACCAAATACCAAAATTAAATCAGGACCAACTAGACCATCTAAACAGTCCCATAATGCCTAAAGAAATAGAAGGAGTCATAGAAAGTCTTCCAACCAAAAAAAGCACAGGACCAGATGGCTTCAGTGCAGAATTCTACCAGACCTTCAAAGAAGAGTTAACACCAATACTCTTCAAACTATTCCACAAAATAGAAACAGAAGGAACACTACCCAATTCCTTCTACGAAGCCACAATTACGCTGATACCAAAGCCACACAAAGATCCAACAAAGAAAGAGAACTTCAGACCAATCTCCCTTATGAACATCGATGCAAAAATACTCAATAAAATTCTTGCCAACCGAATCCAAGAACACATCAAAACGATCATCCACCATGATCAAGTAGGCTTTATCCCAGGAATGCAGGGTTGCTTCAATATACGGAAATCCATCAATACAATCCACTACATAAACAAACTCAAAGAACAAAACCACATGGTCATTTCATTGGATGCTGAAAAAGCATTTGACAAAATTCAGCATCCCTTCATGCTTAAAGTCCTGGAGAGAACAGGAATTCAAGGCCCATACCTAAACATAGTAAAAGCAATATACAGCAAACCGGTAGCCAGCATCAAACTAAATGGAGAGAAACTTGAAGCAATCCCACTGAAATCAGGGACCAGACAAGGCTGCCCCCTTTCTCCTTATCTTTTCAATATTGTACTTGAGGTACTAGCTCGGGCAATTCGACAACATAAGGAGGTCAAAGGGATACAAATTGGAAAGGAAGAAGTCAAACTATCATTATTTGCAGACGACATGATCGTCTACCTAAGTGACCCAAAGAACTCCACTAGAGAGCTCCTACAGCTGATAAACAACTTCAGCAAAGTGGCAGGTTATAAAGTCAACTCAAGCAAATCAGTGGCCTTCCTATACTCAAAGGATAAGCAGGCTGAGAAAGAAATTAGGGAAATGACCCCCTTCACAATAGCCACAAACAGTATAAAGTATCTTGGGGTGACTCTTACCAAACATGTGAAAGATCTGTATGACAAGAACTTCAAGACTCTGAAGAAGGAAATGGAAGAAGACCTCAAAAAATGGGAAAACCTCCCATGCTCATGGATCGGCAGAATCAATATAGTTAAAATGGCCATTTTGCCTAAAGCACTATACAGATTCAATGCAATACCCATCAAAATCCCAACTCAATTCTTCACAGAGCTAGAAAGAGCAATTATCAAATTCATCTGGAACAACAAAAAACCCAGGATAGCTAAAACTATTCTCAGCAACAAAAGGAAATCTGGGGGAATCAGTATCCCTGACCTCAAGCAATACTACAGAGCAATAGTGTTAAAAACTGCATGGTATTGGTACAGTGACAGGCAGGAGGATCAATGGAACAGGATTGAAGATCCAGAAATGAACCCACACACCTATGGCCACTTGATCCTCGACAAAGAGGCCGAAAACATCCAATGGAAAAAAGATAGCCTTTTCAACAAATGGTGCTGGTTCAACTGGAGGTCAGCATGCAGAAGAATGCGAATTGATCCATCCTTGTCTCCTTGTACTAAGCTCAAATCCAAATGGATCAAGGACCTCCACATAAAGCCAGACACTCTGAAGCTAATAGAAAAAAAACTGGGGAAGACCCTTGAGGACATCGGTACAGGGAGAAAGTTTCTGAACAGAACACCAATAGCGTATGCTCTAAGAGCAAGAATTGACAAATGGGACCTCATAAAATTACAAAGTTTCTGTAAGGCAAAGGACACCATCAAGAGGACAAATCGGCAACCAACAAATTGGGAAAAGATCTTCACCAATCCTACATCAGATAGAGGGCTAATATCCAATATATATAAAGAACTCAAGAAGTTAGACTCCAGAAAACCAAACAACCCTATTAAAAAATGGGGTACAGAGTTAAACAAAGAATTCTTACCTGAAGAACTTCGGATGGCGGAGAAGCATCTTAAAAAATGCTCAACTTCATTAGTCATTAGGGAAATGCAAATCAAAACAACCCTAAGATTTCATCTTACACCAGTCAGAATGGCTAAGATTAAAAATTCAGGAGACAGCAGGTGTTGGAGAGGGTGTGGAGAAAGAGGAACACTCCTCCACTGCTGGTGGGGTTGCAAATTGGTACAACCACTCTGGAAATCAGTCTGGCGGTTCCTCCGAAAACTGGGCACCTTACTTCCAGAAGATCCTGCTATACCACTCCTGGGCATATACCCAGAAGACTCCCCACCATGTAATAAGGATACATGTTCTACTATGTTCATAGCAGCCCTATTTGTAATTGCCAGATGCTGGAAAGAACCCAGGTATCCCTCAACAGAAGAGTGGATGCAAAAAATGTGGTATATCTACACAATGGAGTACTATTCAGCCATTAGAAACAATGAATTCATGAAATTCTTAGGCAAATGGATGGAGCTAGAGAATATCATACTAAGTGAGGTAACCCAGACTCAAAAGGTGAATCATGGTATGCACTCACTAATAAGTGGATATTAACCTAGAAAACTGGAATACCCAAAACATAATCCACACATCAAATGAGGTACAAGAAGAAAGGAGGAGTGGCCCCTGGTTCTGGAAAGACTCAGTGAAACAGTATTCAGCAAAACCAGAACGGGGAAGTGGGAAGGGGTGGGTGGGAGGACAGGGGAAGAGAAGGGGGCTTGCGGGACTTTCGGGGAGTGGGGGGGCTAGAAAAGGGGAAATCATTTGAAATGTAAATAAATTATATCGAATAATAAAAAAAATTAATTAAAAAAATGATTAAATACTATAAAAAAAAAAAAGAACTTTATGAATGAGCTTTATGAATAACATCACCCCAAATGGTGAGTGGGATAATGTTCACACAATGGAATTATGCTAGCTGATGCATTTGCCCTGTTGTGCACTTCTACTGTGCTATGGGGGAACTAACGTCTTGCTTAATGTAGCTTGTTTCAAATAAAATGGTATACACACACACACACACACACACACACACACAAAGCAAAGAAAATTCCAGGAGCTGGGACTCAAGGTACCCTGAGTTTATAACCTATTAGAAAAGGATTAGGCTGATGCCTTCATTCCCTCAGCTGGGGAGAGGCCTGGCTGTGCACCAGGTTTCTGTTGTAATGGGGTTACTGGTGTCAGTATAATAAACAGTTTCAGGAAGGGGAATTATTTTGTAAAAGTTATGATGTGTTTCCTTTACTCTTTCTGTTCCTTAGAAAAGAATTCAAATAAAAAAGGACTCAATAGCTATTCCTCTTCAGGCAACCACTTCTTTCATATAAACAAAACCTCTGGTTGGCTTCCAGTTCATAAACTGTATTACTTTTTAGTTACTAGTTTGGAGTTAGCATGAAATAACTAAGCAACAGGGTCTTGATAGGGATCCAAGGGCCACAGGAGTGTCTGGAAGCCTTGGGCACATCCACCTCTCAGCTGCTAGCATTAATTTGGAGGCACTCTAGTTCAGTGGGTGTGGTGGTTTGAATATGCTTAGTCCATAGGGAGTGGTACTGTTAGCAGGTGTGGCCTTGTTGGAAGAAGTATATCACTGTGGGGGTAGGCTTTGAACGTCTCCTATGCTCAGGCTGTACCCATTATAGAAGAGAGCTTCCTCTTAGCTGTCTGAGGATGCCAGTCTCTCCTGGTTGCCTTTGGACCAAGATGCAGAACTCTCAGCTCTTCTAGTGCCATGCTTTTCTGGATACTGCCATGGTTGCCACCATGATGACAATGGACTGAATCTCTGATCTGTCAGCCCCAATGAAGTGTTTGCCTTTGTAAGAGTTGCATTGGTCCTGGTGTTTCTTCACCCAAGAACTTGATTTACAGCTGAGCCCAAGCTACATTCAAGTACCAGGAAGGACCCCATGGCTTGTCCTTGGACAGAGTTACTCCCTAGCTACTTCCTAACAACAATTAGTCTGATTGTTTCAGATGTACTTTCAGACCGTTTGTGATTGTATACTCTCTTGCTTCAGAGCACCCTCCTATCGGCTTATAATAGTTATTCTATTAGATACTTGATGGGCTGGACATCCCGTCACTTACTCCCATTCCCTATAAAACCTTGTTCTGCTGAGGGTTTGAGGTTGCTCCGCCATCCCATCCTGATGTGTCAGGGTTGGATTGGAGGAGAGTCCAAGTGAGCTTGTAATAAAGAGACCCTAATGCAGTTACATCGGAAACAACTCCTTGGTGGCCTTTGGGGTTTACAAGCACTTCCTGGCACAACAGGTGGGGGTTCTGGGATTCAGAAACACTCGTATTTTTTTTTTTTGCCAAGAGTAATATATTTATAATTATATCAGCACATTTCCACACTTATAAGGTTCAGGGTAGATGATATGCTGATAATGTACTTTTCTTTCATTCATGTTTTCCTTTCTTCGGTTCTTTTGCAGTGTGCATGCATTTGTTTGTGTGTGTGTGTGTGTGTGTGTGTGAGAGAGAGAGAGAGAGAGAGAGAGAGAGAGAGAGAGAGAGAGAGAGTGAGTACACAAGTGGAGGCCAGAAATTGATGTTAGATTCTTCTATTTCTGTCCTCTTCATTTACTAAGGCAGGTCTGTCACTGTGCTGAGAGCTTGGCTCCTGGAACTTGCCAGCTTGCCCCAGGGGCCCTCTGTCTGAATCTCCAGCACTGATGTTCCAGGTGAGTCACTATGCTTGTCCAGCTTTTGTGCCAGTCTGAGTATCCAAACTCCTCCTGCTCGTGCAGCAGTTGCTTTGCCCACTGAGTCGTCTTTCCAGACCTGATTCTTGACCTCTTCTAAGTCACAAATTCTGAGTTTAGGCTTAGAAAATCTCATCCCATTTCTGTCCACAGTCCTGAAGACACTTCCACCGATGGCGGAACTCTGCCCAAAAGGCATAAATGCCACCCAACATGAGATCTTTATTATAGCTATGCAAATGCTGAACAAAAGTTGATTTGGGGGAACATCAAACAAATGCTAATTACCGTGTCTGAATTCATAGTGTTTCCAGTCCATCTGTTCCTTTCTGGTTCCCACTTAAAGCATTCAGCATTTCTTGTCAGCTGGATGGAAGACTAAAGGGTGGGGGTGGGGGGTGGGGGGGGTGGGATGGAGCAATCTCTGCTCTTTTCTCGTGAAGGAGATAATTGAGCAGATGTGTTACCAATTAAGTTCTCTAGAGCTAAATCTGGAAGAAGAATGTATGGACATGCTTTAAGAATAATCTCAACACAGATTCCAAAAGTGAGCTTTCTAGTGTTTGCTCTGGCCAGAAGTTACAAGCATCCTCTTCGGTAAGTTGGCTTTGTTTTCAGCTCTTATGCAAGAGGTTGTTCTTGATAAGGAAAACCTTTATTTAAAGATAAGAAAGATTTGAAATTCAAATGAATTAAAAATATAATGAAAGCTAGCCATACAATTGAGGAATTTGGAATTTGAGAAAAAATTATTTGTGTATCCACAAATAATTTCTTAGGCTGTAAATAATTTTTTTTTTTGCAATGTATTTTGTAGCTATTTAGAAGCTTTTGTTTTAGATCTGGGTGCACACTGCAGGGCTATAAAATAAATGAGATGTCATTCTTATTTAACACATGGTGTTCCTACCTGTGCTCCACATCTAAGACTCACTAGGTGATTGGAGAATCTCCCTTCTTCTACACAGGCAGCTGAAGGATTATGGATGCCTTGGCCTGTAGAATGTTTGAAGCTTGCAGGCTGCTCACTCTCCCAGGTCATATATAGCATACCTTTCAGCTGATTACTCCTTTAAAAAGTTCATTTTTATACTTATGAGAATACCAAAGTCTCAAATTTTCTTTCTTATGTGAAAGGGAATGTATTCTATAACTGAGAACTGTGGGCCAGTGAGATGGCTCAGCAGGTAAAGTTACTTGTAGTTAAGTCTAATGACCTGAGTTCGATCCCTGGGACCCACATGGTAGAGAGAACTGACTGCTACAAATTGTCCTCCAACCTACACACACGTGCCATAGCATTCACATGCCCAAATAGGTTCATACATACAAACATATAAATGTAAAAACATATTAATATTGAGATACTTTGTAATTCTTAGGCTAGGTTTGGGGGCTCATACCTATAAATCTGATTTGCAAGGCAGAAGCAGAAGGATTACTGCCGGTTCAAGGCCAGCCTGGTTTAAAGAGTGAGTTCCAGGGAAGCCAGGATCACAGAGCAAAATATTGTAGGCATTATAACTTTGTCTTATCATATTTAGTCTATTAAAATAAACATAGAAGCATTGTGTTCAGTGATAAAACATAATTCTGATTGATTTAAATAATATTGAAGAGGGAAAAGTTAGGGATGTGGTTGAACATTAGCTAAAATGTAAATAAAAATTTCACAGCAAATGTTCTGTTTACTACAAGGACACCAAGGACACAGTCTCTTCCTTAAGGTGAAGTTAGTGTATTTTCACCAAGAATGATTTGAATCACACAATTCTAATGATGTTCTCATATATCAGGTTTCCTAATTACAATTTTATTAAATTGGAAACAAGTGAATTTCCTTATTTAAGTTAGTACGTTGATAATGAACTACAACAACTAAAACCTGTTTTTGTTTTAATGAATTCCTTAGGATGAGCTCAGGGATGTATCATTTCATTGCGTTTAACTTTTAAAATGTGAGATTTTGATTTTTCTGAAGGGAAGATGAGATTTTTCTCTGGGACATTTGTTTGTTAGCTAGTATGGGTGGATAGTATTTGACCCATGAGAGTTTGAACTTTTTACTCTTATGGCTTGGGGCATGGTCTTTGCTATCTAAAACTCATATTGAGGGTTGACTGTCCTAATTCTGGTATTGGGAGATGGCAGGCATTAGAGTTGTTTGGATTACTAGAAATAGAGATTATTGCAGCTCTCCCTTGTATGGGCTAATTCATATGGGATTGGCTGAGTTGTTGTGAGTGGGTAGTTGTAAAGTGGGGTAATGCTGTGTGTTCTGTCTCTTTCATGTGTACTTGAATCCTCTGATTTTGTCATCTTATTATTTATAATGAGAGCCTTGACAGAGGTAGCTGCCAGGTCTTGGACTTGCATCTTTTAGAACTGTGAGCTAGACTTCCCTTTATAAATTATACAGTTATAGGCTTTCTGCTACAGCAACAGAACACAGATGAAGATACTTATTCTTTGCAAAAATTATCACTTTTTCCCCTATGTAGAAATGATTTAGGACTTCTTAGTCATAAGATATATCTTATATGCCAGGAACATTTTGGCATAGGATTTTAGAAACCTTTTTCCCATCTGAGGGAAAAATCCAAGGTGGCCCAAATACCCATGGGCTCAGGGTGAGTCAGGAGGAGGTTCTCTGATGGTCAGGTTCTGATGGTGCTCATCGAATCAGATTAAGGTGCATGGACGAGTTCTCTCCTGGATGAGAGACGTGTCTGTGGCCAAAGGAACTAAGTAATGCTGCAAGAATGAGATGAATCTGAGACAAGAAGGAAGAACTAAGACATCACAGTGACTGACAGTAGCGTTCAGTGAAAATGCACCATTCTTTCATTACCAAAAATTGTTATGAGGTATGAACCAGAAGGGGACAGAGAAGAATGATGGTTCAATGGGTTGAAATGCTTGTGGTAGGACGAGATGTGTTCTTCCATCTCGTCCTTGGATGTCTATTGTAGGATGTCTATTCCAACCCCAGCCTCTGCTCACTAGATGTAACTCCTCCCTCAAGTTGTGACACAGTACACAGCAGTCATTGGTAAATGGTACTGTGGGGGGCACCCCAGGTTGAGAAACTCTTCTGTGAACTGGTCTCCTTCTACATACATGAGCATTGGCAGTCTTAGAATTGAGTTTGCCTCCTTTAACATTCTACCAAACAATCAAGTATTGCTTTCTAACATACCACACTCAACCACACCGTATCCTGAGCCCATTTGTACTTGTGTGCTCATTGGAACTGTGCAATTGAACTGTCTCCATACTTAAAGGTGTTCAACTCTTCTTTCTTGTCATTGGAAAGGAAGGAGATGGATTATAAAAGCCAGCTGATTTATACTTTTTTTTTTTTTTTGTAAGAGGGACTCTGCATTAATTTATTGGGAATGTGAGTTAGTGTCCTTTGTGAAAAGAATGGAGTCAAGGCCTGTGCTGGGAATATATTACAACCTTGTTGTGACATACTGGGTAAGATGCAGTATATTTTGTCTCAATATCAATGACTCTGTCATTCTTATTAAATATGCCTTTCGATTGTACTTAACTAGATGCCTGTGAGCTATTGTTCCCTAACCCATCTTTGGAATGTACTAGCTTCCATGGGCATTAAATTGTGCTGTCAGACTTGCTCTCCAGGCTCTCATGTCACCGAATGACACACTGTGTTATTGAGGTTGTCATCAGAGCAGGGCTGCTGTGCTATAATTCATCCAGCTTGTGTTTTCTACTCATTATTCTTTTATTACTCATTTTTTCACAGCTGATTGATGTTGAACTGAACAACTCTTGACTGCACTTTTCTTCCATGCATTTTACTTGTTTATTGGAAGAAACACAACCTATGTTGTTTTTATAGACTATGATATACACTTTTCATGAAAAATATTTAGTATTCTACTAGTTGGAGAGAGATGAATCAGGATTTAAGAGCATGTGCTAATGTGCTATTGAGGACCTAAATTCAGTTCCCAGTGCTCATAACTGTTTGTAACTCCAGCTCCATGGGATCTAACACCCTCTCTTGGACCCCTTGGGCACCTCCATTCTCATTCTCTTCCCACCTCTCCCTTTCTCTTACACATACATACACACCACCCCATTAAAAGAAATCTTTAGAGTATTGAATATTCTGGCTCATATTTGCAGAGAGTGAGGATAAAGTGAGATCTTTGGTTTGATATGGATTTCCTATATTTCTTACTGGTCTAGTGGAGACCAATGTTTTCTAACTCCCTTACCCCCATGGGGCAAAGAATGGTAGAGCCTAAATTGTCAAAAATGGCTGTCTTTTGTGGAGGACTCATCTGTATCCTGGAACTATTTGGTTCATTTTGCTCTTTGGTGTAGTGGCACACACAGATTTGCTTCGTGTAAAGATACAAAAGCAGTTCTATAATTCTCAATTCAAAGTTCTTACTATTGTCTATCAGCCTTCATTTCTTCAGTTGTTCCTCAAATCAGGTGATATTCAGATGTCCAACTCAGCTTGCAGAAATCTTGCTGATTTTTCTAGAAGCAGTGAAACTGAGGATGCTTCCTGTGTAAGCTCCTGTCTGATCCTTAGGACTCACACTTTGCTTTTCTTATGTATGCCTGTACAGGAATTTGGACTTTTACAAGCTATATTCTTCGTGTGTGTTATTTATTCCTACTATCCCTCCACTCTCAGCCAGGCTCTCATCTCGACCTTGCATGGTACTCTTGCTTTAGAGTACTCCAGAAGCAGTCGTTCAATGTGAAGATCCTAAGTACATGGGCCAATGGGATGAGAGAGAGAGAGAGAGAGAGAGAGAGAGAGAGAGAGAGAGAGAGAGAGAGAGAGAAGTAGGAAGAACACATGCTCTAGGCTGAATAGAGTTTTTAAAACAAATTCTCAATATTAAAATATGTGAAAAATCATATAGGGCATGCACTCTGTACTTAGGGGTTTTTTTTTTTTTGGCTTTGCTTTTTTTTGTTTGTTTTTTGTTTTGTATTTTTTTTTTTTGAGACAGGGTTTCTCTGTATAGCTCTAGCTGTCCTGGAACTCACTCTGTAGACCAGGCTGGCCTCGAACTCAGAAATCCACCTGCCTCTGCCTCCCAGAGTGCTGGGATTACAGACTTACACCACCACCGCCCGGCTGTACTTAGTTTTTATTATTAACACATCAGTGTTTGTAATGTGGCAATTACATTCAATTGTGAGTTATGTACTTTTCCTGTTTCATACTGTACTGTTGGGGAGGAAGTTACTACATCCTATACATAAGCATTGTTCAGTTATACTTACCCTTCCTGAGAATAGGATGTCTGCATAAACAATTTGAATTATTCTTATGGGAGAGCAGTCTGTTATCTCTACTTATTTTGTTTTATTATTCAATCATTTATTTAGATCAGTATGGACTCATGGATATTTATCTGATACTTGCATTACTATATAGATTTTCATTAGGCTGGATTATTGAAAGGAGTTCTCTATTCATTATCTTCTCTGGGCTTATGGAGTGACTGCAATTCCTCAAAAAAAAAAATCACAGAAATGTTGTAAGCCGGGGTTTCATTTGCACCTTTCACCTCAACACTTGGGAGGCAGAGGCAGGTGCATCTTTATGGTTTGAGGGCAGCCTTGTCTATGTAGTGAGTTCCAGAACAACAAGAGCTACACAAGGAGACCCTGTCTCAAAACAACAAAAACAACAGCAACACAAAAAAGAAAAAAGGCCAAAAACACACAAGAGAAAGATGTGCATATATAAATATGCATTTATTTACACATCCCTACATAAAGTTAGTAATGTATGTTAGACAATAGAGAAATATCAGCAGCACCCCTGACTTTTTCTTATTCTCACCTGCTTCCACCCTGTACAGACTCAGAACTTCTGAAAACTCTATTTTTAACTCTTGAATATTGAAATAATAGTATCTTAGCTAGGGTTTGATTGCTTTGATGAAAGACCATGACCAAAGAGCAAGTTGGGGAGGAAAGGGCTTATTTGGCTTACACTTCCAGATCACAATCCATCAATGGAGGAAGTCAGAACAGGAACTCAAACAGGGTTGGACCTGGAAGCAGGAGCTGATGCAAAGGCCATGGAGGGATGCTGCTTACTGGCTTGCTCGGTTCTTATGGAACTCAGGGATGGCACCACCCACAATGGGTGGACCCTCCCCCATTGATCACTAATTGAGTACATGTCCTACAGATGGATCTCATGGAGGCATTTCTTCAACTGAGGTTTGTTTCTCTGTTATGACTCTAGTTTATGTCAAGTTGACACACAAAACCAGCCAATACGACTATGTTTTTGTTTGGAGGAATGCAGATTTGGGGATTTTGGATTAGGAAAGCAGTGGAGTGCTTTAAGCGGGTTTAATGTATTAAACCCTTCAAGTAGGAACATTGAAGACAGTGGTGCTGAAGGTGATTTGAACTGCGGGACCCTTGCTCAAGGGATTTCAGAGGAGAAGAATTTTTGTATGTTGCCTAGATATTGTTCTTGTGATATTTTGGTGATGAATGTTCCTTTTTTTTTGCCCTTGTCCAAAGACTGTCTGAGGCTAAGGTGAAGAGGTTTAGATTAATCACAATGGCACTGGAGAGATGGCTCAGCAGTTAAGAGCACTGACTGCTCTTCCAAAGGTCCTCAGTTCCAACCAATCCCAGCAACCACATGGTGGCTCACAACCATCCTTAAGGAGATCTGACACCCTCTTCTGGAGTGTCTGAAGACAGCTACAGTGTACTTACATACTACTTAAAGAAATAAATCTTTAAAAAAAAGTATAGACTTTGTCTTGTGTTTCAGTCTTATTGAGAGTGTTTTGATCAAATGTAGCAAACTGAGAAAGGGAAAATACAAAATGTCTGGCTTAAGAATTAAAGGGAAACCAGGAAGTGGAATGGAGCTAAATCCTGTGTTCAAGGAGATAAACAGATTAAAAATATTAAATTGAATTAAGGTAGGGTTCACCTTGGGGCAAGATCCCATTCAGCTAAGCTTTCATCTTGTGAAAAAGATGTTCCCCAAAGAATATTACCACCTATTCTAGATTTGCAATGTGTTTATACAATGGTTGTACAAATCATACTTATATCATATTAGGGATTATTATTATCTAGTTATTGTTTTCATTTGGAAATATGGAGATATGATTATGTACCAAATTGACAAGGGATGAGTTGTGATGGCTATTCTCAGTTGTCAACTTGACTATATCTGGAATGAACCACAATCCAGAAATGGAGGGCGAACCTGTGATTTTGAGGCAGGAAGACAACATGTCTTTGATCCAGATCTTGAGGCTGGAAGACACAGGATTTTGATTCAGATCTTGAGGTGGGATGCCACATGCTTTTGATCTGGACTGACATATGCCTTTAATTCAGATCTTGAGGCATAGTGGCCATGCTTATAAAGATATTGTGATAAGGAATTAAAGAAAAGCTTAGGGCCAGGCATGGTGGTACACACCTTTAATCCCAGCACTCAGGAGATAAAGGCATTCAGATCTATGAGTTCACGTTCAGCCTTGTCTACCGAGCAAGTTCCTGAACAGGCAAGCATAGGCAATAAAGGAACCATTGAAAACAGAAAGCTGGTAAAACTGTATGCCAGCCCGAATTAAATGTTTGCCTTTATAAGAGTTGCCTTTGTCACGATGTCTTTTCACAGCCATGGAAACCCTAAGACAGAAGTTGATACCAGGAGTAGGGTATTGCTGTTACAGACCTTACCATGTTTTAGGAAGGATTGTGGAAGGACTTTGAAACTAGTTTCTAGAAAATCCATTAAGTGTTGAGACTTCAGTGGGATGTTCTATAGAAGCTTAGAAGATAAGAATGATGAGAGCAGTGCAGAAGATGGAGGCCTGGCTTGTGACATTTCAGAGGGAAGCTTGTAGATTCTATCAGGGCTGTCTGCTATTTTGATTTAAGATTCTGTGGTTCTAGCTTACTGGGGCTGAACAATCAGCAATGATTAACAAGATACCAGAACTACGAAGGTAAAACTTTTATATTACTGGGAAAATTGATGCTAGTTAGTTTGAGCTAAGAAATTAGTAATGATTAAGAAGAGACCAGCATCACTGAAGTGAAATTTTCTAGAAAGTGTTTTCTGAGAGCACAGGGAAGCTGTGTTCCAGAGACAACCAAGGTTATACCTCTTGTTGGCAGGCAGACTTGGTACTGTATAAGAGTCATCCAGGTGGTACTTGTTTTGAAAGCAGGAAGGGGTCATGTAGAGCAGCTGAGGCCTACTATTCTGAGAGGCTATTTGAGAAACTGCAGCCTTAGTGGCAGTTGGAGGTTGAGGACAAGTGGGTCATGCAGAGAAGTTGAAGCTTGGTACCATAAAGAGACCCTATGATAGGCTATTGTGAAAGTGTAGCCCAGAGGCAACAGATGACCCCATTAGTATTTTTGAGATGTTAGTATCATGGGATGACCACCAAGAACAGTAGTGGAGTGGAAGTCAGGTAGAGCCTAGAAGACAAGCTGTGTGCTACAAAGGGCAGTGTTGGAGAAGTAACCCAAGCCCTTTGGAGGAGTTCAGAAGATTGTGAGTGGATCCTTGATATTGGACTGTTGGAATTTGATTTTGCTTTGCTTTGATTGCAACTGTGCCCTCATTTTTCCCTCTTGAAGTAACAAAGTATTTTACTGGAGCCCACAATTAAGAGATTTAGAATTTTAAAAGAGATTGGATATTTAACAGGGATAAAATTTAATGTGTTTCAATTTGTAAAGACTGTGGAACCTTTAAAGTTATTTAGATCTTGGGAATGAACAAGAAAGTAAGGATTGTGGCTTAACAGTGATGCATTTTTGTCCCAAGTTAACAAGGGATGAGTTGTATTGGCTGGTTTTGTAGGTCAACTTGACACAGCTAGAGTCATCACAGAGAAATCAGCCTAAGTTGAGGAAATACCTCTATGAAAACCAGTTGTAGAGTATTTTCTCAATTAGTTATCAGTGGGGAAGGGCCCAGCCCATTGTTGGTGGTGCTATCTCTGGGCTGGTAGTCCTGGGTTTTATAAGGAGGCAGGCTAAGCAAGCCAGGGGAAGCAAGCTGGTGAGCAGCACTCCTATGGTCTCTGCATTAACTCTTCCAGCCTTGCATGAGTACCTGTCCTGACTTCTGTTGGTGATGAACAGTGATGTAGAAGTATAAGCCAAATAAATCTTTTCCTCCCCCACTTGCATTTTGGTCATGGTGTTTTATCACAGTAATAGAAGCCTTACCTAAGACAACGTAGAATCCTAGTTTTGCTGGTAAATTTATAAATAACTAGTTTTGATTCCCAAGAATCACATTATGAAGCAATTTTTCAAGGTTTTTAAAATGTGCATTTTATGAGTTACAGATTAAAAAAAACAAAACCAAAACAACACATCAGAAAGCATTTTCTATAGATTCTACTAAACATTAGAAAAAATATCAGGAATGTGGATGTAAATTCAAAAATCAATAAGGGTAAAAAAAAAAGATCATGCTTACAGTGACCCAAAACTTTTGGATATAACCAAATGACAAAATTTAAGATTCCATCTGAGCTGAGATATGCAATAAAGGCTAGAGAATCTGTCAAACAAGATTATAGTAGAAACCCCCCAAATCTAGTGAAAGAGTGCATACATATTTAAACATATGAAACATTTAGAGTCTCAAATACACATGACCAGAGAAGAGTTTCTCTGTGATGCATTTCAGGCAAGATGTCAGAAACAAAACAAAACATCCAAGTGAAGAAATACTTCCAAATGTTTTAGGGAAAAATGCCAAACTATCCACAGGTAGAAACATCACATTATCCACCCTTGCCCCAGTTACCTCAGAGTCAAGGACGAATGGAACACCAAAGCTCAAGTCCTGAAAGTAATTGTCAACTAAGATTGCAATATCCAGCAAAGGTGTATTTTAAAATTGATGGAGATAGCTGAGGAGAAGACTCACTGATAAAGCTTTTGTCCTGAAGACTTGGGTTGGACTCTGCAGAGCTCACATAAATGCTGAATGGGTACTCTAGCTCCACAATTTTTCCAACACATGGACGGTAGACACATGGTATCTTCAGAACAAATTGGCTAGCTACACTAGATATATTGTTGAGTTCTCAGTTTAATAGACTATGACTCAATGAATATAGTAGAGAGGAATAGAGACTTGAAAGCTGTGTCCACACACATGAGAACACATATGTATACATGGACCACACACACATGGATACATAAAAACCTGATGGAGAATAGAGAAATTTCAAGACAAATATCACCATACCCACACCACAAAAGATACTTAATAGAAAACTATGGACAGGAAAATCTAAAATCTAAAGGTTTTAAGAGCCTCTCCAGGCTGCCTGGAGGCCAGTGTTGTGCTAGCAACCTTCAGATGAAGATGTAGAACTCTCAGCTCCTCCTGCACCATCCTTGCCTGGACAATGCTATGTTCCTGCCTTGATGACTTGATGATAATGTACTGAATCTCAGAACCTGTAAGCCAGCCCCAATTAAATGTTGTTCTTATAAGATTTGCCTTGGTCATGGTATCTGTTCACAGCAGTAAAAACCCTAACTAAGAAAGATATTTTAAAAGGCCTCTATATTAACAAAAAGAACAATTCTTCAAGAATATGCCTCAATTGCAAATATATGAGCTAAACAGTAAGGGTTCCAGTTTCATAAAACAAACATTAATGGACATGAAAGGTGCTATGTCCTATTACAATACATAGACTAGGTGCTAGGCCCTATTATAATACATAGACTACTCTTGAGTTAAATACCACACTGTTTCTCCCTAAAAACAGTTAAAATTATTTTTGTGAGGTTGCTGCCGATGAAGTGGAATGAATAAGACAACTGGATATTTCATTGAGTTGGGATACAAAAATATTTTTAATAAACTGGGTGTGATGCTGTACACCTGTAATCATAGAACTTGGGAGTCTGAGATAGAAGGATTTAAAGTTGGAGGCTAGCCTGGGCTACATGGTGAGCTACTGTCTTAAAAGAACCAATGATGATGATGATGATGATGATGATGATAATGATATATTTAAAAATAAATAAATAAAAATGGCTCATTTACTTATCTGAGTTCAAATTCAGCTGGTATTCTGTACTATTTTTTCATTTTGTAATTTTATTTAGTTTTATGTGTGTTGTTGTTTTGCCTATGTATATATCTGTGTGAGGTTGTCAGATCCTGTGTAACTGGAGTTGCAGGCAGATGTGAGCTGCCACGTGAATGCTGGGAGTTGAACCTGGATTTTCTGGAAGAGCAGCCAGTTCCTAATCATTGAACCATCTCTCCAGCCCCAATATTCAATATATTTATTCATAAAATATGGCTAACCTACATGCAATATTCAGGAAGATTAAAAGATGATTTCTTTTTTTATCGATACAGTTTGAGGTTTTTTTTTTTTTAAACATTTTTTTCAGGTGTTTACAGTGTGCAGCCAAGCTTGAGAATCATTGTTGGCCTAGCATTGTTTAATCAGACAGGCGTTATGACTAATGTCAGCTGGAAACTAGTGCTTAGGGCCCAGCTGGTAAAGAAGACAAACAAGGCAGAATGCCAAGGAAACTGTGTCTGGACCACATATAAATGTGACCACTGCCCTTTGCATGGCAGTGACAAAGATAAGAAGATACTATATGGCAAGGACAATCATTAACCCATGAATTTCTGAAACACATTAGTGTTCCCCATGCGTCATGTTGGTAGACTAAAGATCTTGTACTGTGCTCTCCACCTGCCCAGATTTTCAAAGATTGTCTGTGCTTGTTATTATGGCCACAGCACATTCATCATGACTGACTTCTGGATTCTTGCTGCACAGGCTACTCTCCTCCAAGCCCCAAATCTTTGGTGCATATCAAGGCCCTCAGCATTGCAGCATAGCTCTATGCTTTTTTTCCAACTTTCTTTTCAGATTGCTGTTATGGCCAAGAACTCCTGTGTTCAGATGCATCCTCACTTCTGAGTTACTTGATATTTTGTGTTTCACAGTTTGGCTTCTGGGCATCTTGGTCTTGAATTGGCTCCAGGTTTATGAAAGGTGTATGGTTCTAGAGTTGGGAATACAAAGGTCTGGAGGTCTTACCCAGCACTGCCTGTACTTGGCCCTTCTTAGTGAGGAGATCTATTGTAGGTCTCAGTGCATTTGCTTGACAGAAAGAGACAGGCAAAGCCAGAGACCTGCCAGGACTTTGTCTTTGCAGTGTACATGCCAAGAACTTAAAGTCTTCAAAGAGGAAATGAAGACAAGTGAAAAGATAGTCCCTTAGAGGCAAGGTGCGATCTTAACAACCAGTGGGCCCTTAGAGAAGTGGAGCTTTCAGCCTGGAAGATGAGCAGATGGAGCCATAAGTGGGGAAAGCTAAATAACAACATGTCAAACTGTAGTAATGTGCTAAAGAATGAGTATGTCTAGGAGTAACGAGTTCTCAACAACTGGATTTACCTTTAGATTTATGAAGAACTGGCTTATTCATAGGAATAAAATTTAACAATGAGTACCTAATTAATTGCCCAGGCTTGTTGATGTTTTTATAACATCTGTTTTCTCAGTGAAGAAGTCCCTGATTTATTATAACTTTTAAAAATAAAATCTGGAATACATTTCACCATTGAAATAATGTAATAAATAGTTATTATGCTTCAGAGACTGGCTTAATCCAAAACATATCTGTGGTCTACTAAATTTTCTATTTTATTGCCATAATTGAGGCTGGTGGAGCACAAATCACCTACTTGCAACCTTGGTCTCTAAAACAAAAATTCTTTAATTGGTTACAATCTATCATCCAGGGAAGTCAAGGTAGAAACACTGCTTGCTGGCTGGTTTATGCTTAGCTGGCCTTCTACAGCCCAGGACCACCTGGCTAGGAACAGGATCTCTCACAGTAGGCTGGATCCTTCTGCATCAATTTGCAATCAAAAGAATCCTCCCTTCCTGACGTGCCCACAGGCCATTGCAACCTAAGGAATTCTTTAATTGAGGCTTTTTTCCCCCTCAGATAACTCTAGGGTGTGTTGACAATCTCAACTAACAAAGGCAATAGTTAACATATTTTTCATTGAGTTAATTGATTTTTTCCATCAACCTAAGCATTTGGCACCAAATTTCAAAAGTTCCAAGGATCCAAACATAACAGTTAAGAGAAGTCACCACTGGCGAAACACACTCAGATGGAAACTCATAATTGACTTTGTATTTCTTTCTTTTTTATATATATATATTTTTATTTTCCATATTCTTTGTTTACAATCCAAAAGCTTTCCCCTTTCCCAGTTCCCCCCTCCCCATATGTCCTATAAGTCCTCTTCTCTCCATCCATTCTCCTATCTTTCCCCCTCCCTTTTCTCTGTCCTGGTACTCCCCTACAATGCTGGATCAAGCCTTTCCAGGATTAGGGCTCTCTTCTTCCTTCTTCATGGGAATCATTTGATATGCTAATTGTATCTTCAGTATTCAGAGCTTTAGGGCTAATTAATATCCACTTATCAATGATTGCATTCCATGTGTATTCTTTTGTGACTGTGTTACATCGCTTAGGATGATATTTTCCAGTTCCATCCATTTGCCTAAAAAATTCATGAATTCATTGTTTTTAATTGCTGAATAGTACTCCATTGTGTATATATACCACACTTTCTGTATCCATTCCTCCATTGAGGGATATCTGGGTTCTGATAGCTAAAACTATTCTCCACAGTAAAAGAACTACTGGGGGAATTAGTATCCCAAACCTCAAGCAATACTACAGAGCAATAGTGTTAAAAACTGCATGGTATTGGCACAGGGACAGGCAAGTGGACCAATGGAATAGAACTGAAGACCCAGAAATGAATCCACACACCTATGGTCACTTGATCTTCGACAAAGGAGCTGAAAACATCCAGTGGAAAAAAGATAGTTTTTTCAACAAATGGTGCTGGTTCAACTGGAGGTCAGCAGAAGAATGCGAATTGATCCATTCTTATCTCCTTGTACTAAGCTCAACTCCAAGTGGATCAAGGACCTCCACATAAAACCAGACACACCGAAACTAATAGAAAAGAAACTGGGGAAAACCCTTGAGGACATAGGCACAGGGGGAAAGTTCCTGAACAGAACACCAATAGCTTATGCTCTAAGATCAAGAATTGACAAATGGGATCTCATAAAATTACAAAGTTTCTGTAAGGCAAAGGACACGTCAAAACAATAAAACAACTTTGTATTTCTAAGCATAGGCTAGAAAAAAAATCATCTGGCAAATTACAATGGAGAATATGAAGTCTTTCAAAGATTCATGGGTGTGTCTACTGAGTGAAGGGTAAAATCCAGATCAGGGCCAGTTGGAGGCTATGCCTTTAATCCCAGCAATTGGGAGGCAGAGGCAGTCTACAGAGTGAGTTCCAGGACAGCCAGGGCTTTAGAGAGAAACCCTGTCTCAAAAAACCAAAACCAAAAAAACAAGCAAACAAAAATACAAATCTTACCTATGTGCTAATCTTTTTTTTTAATTTAATCACTTATTTTTATGGGAACTCTGCTAAAGAGCTGTTCATGTTCCTAGTTCTTACTGACACCCCCCCCCCCCAGAACAAATTTTAAATCCAAGATTCAATAGAAGAATAGATAGTAAAACTTCACTTGGCATGCCTTCAATAAATTGTCCTTTAGGCTGAACTATAGACAGTTTCGATAAACCATTTCAAAAGTCTGAAATTTAAGAATACAACTTTGGCTTTTATATTTAATGACCACAGGAAATCCAAGAGAATAAAAGCTAAATAAAAATTCAGGCAAAAGAAACACACTCAACTACAGTTTTGAATAGTAAGGATTCTTTTTTTCCTCCCAATTATTTTATACAGAGAACTATGAAACACATAGGAAAATCCACAGGAAGTTGGAAAGGTTTCTTATTACCTGCCTGGAGGCAATTCACATGCTTCTCATAAAGCTTCTCTAAACTGACAAATATACAGGATGGGTGGCATTGTAACACTGCTAGTGTGAGGATGAAGAGAAAGATGAAATGAACCTTGTCCAAAGAGAGGAAAATCAACTAGAGAGATACCAAGCATCTGAAAGACTTTCAAAGGAGCTCTGATAAGAAACAAGTCCCAGTGTTTGCATTAAATTTCCTTGGGATGATTGGATTGAATCTTTCCGCTATTAGCAATCTGTCATGATTTTGTTACACCAGAGCCACTGAGTGATATTGAAGGCAAGCAACACAGAATGTATTGCTTCATTGATGACAATTTAAATTACTTCTGTTTAAAATAATGGGAACACTGATTTTTATGACATTGCTGTTTCTTTCATGTAATATTAGGTCAGAGGGAGAAATTAAGTGTCCATCAATAGTTGAATGGGTGGAGAAAATATGGCATTTTCACACATTACATTTAGTGGCATTGGAAACTTCAATCCCCATTCCCTTCAGTGTATGACTGCATGTGTTTATATGTTTGTCCATACATGTGTAGAGGCCAGAAGTCAATGTTTCCTCTTTTCGTCCATCACTTTCCATCTTATTGTTTGAGACAGGGTTTCTCACAGAACCTGGTTCTCACTGACTAAGGAAGACTATCTGGTTAACCATGTCTGGCTCTATGTGTGAGGGCTTGGGACTGAACTCAGGTCTTTGCACTTATATTACTTTACCAAATGAACCATCTCCACATCCTCTGAATCACATTTTTATTTTATTTTTTTTGTGTGTGTGGGTGCTCTTACCCATGTATATCCATGTGCAAACTGGAGGCCAATATCAGATATATTCCTCTATTGCATTTGACTTTACCTTTTTTTTTTATATAGAGCCTCATTAAATCTACAACTTACTTTAAACTAATTGGCCAGCTAGCCCCTGAGGTCATCTTGTTTTTGTTCTAAGAACACTGGAGTTACAGATGTATGCAGGTACTCTTGACTTTTTATGCTGACATTGGGATTTAAAGTCAGAGTCTATGCATCTACTTTACCAATGGAATCAAGTTCCCAGTCTCTTATTTGTATTTCTTTAGATTTCAAAATAACTCTCAAGAAAGTGTAATTTGTTCAAAGCAAAGAAGTTCCACTTGTTAATGTTGGTGCCAAATTATTTTTATACATTTTGTCTAAACATTCCTTTGCATCTTTTCTGTTTAACACACAGGGCTGGAGACAGCTTTGGATCTATTTCTGGAAGTGTCCACTCTCCAAACCCTTTTTAGCTCCTGACTTTCTGCCCACAGGAATTCACAGGTTATTCAGATACAGTACATATAGGCTGAGCAGAGAGGCTAGAAAGACTTCAAGGAAGAGATGAACAGATCCCATTCTGTCCTACACTGGGCATGAATGATAAATGGCTAAAAAAAGAAATTATGGAAACAACACCCTTCACAATAGCCACAAATAATATAAAACATCTTAATGTAACTCTAACAAGCAAGTGAAATACTTATATGACAAGAACTTCAAGTCCCTGAAGAAAGAAATCAAGGAAGATATGAGAAAATGGAAAGATCTTTCATGCTCATGGATCGGTAGGATTAACATAGTGAAAATGGCCATCTTACAAAAAGCAATTTGCAGATTCAATGCAATTCCCATCAAAATTCCAGTACAATTCTTCACAGACCTTGAAAGAACAATTCTCAACATTGTATGGGAAACAAACCAACCAACCTCAGGATAGCTAAAATAAAAATGTCCTGTATAATAAAAGAACTTCTAGAGGTTTCACCATCCCTGACCTCAAGCTGTACTACAGGGCAATAGTAATAAAAACTGCATGGTATTATTATAGAAACAGGTTCATCAATGGAATTGAATCAAAGACCCAGAAATAAGCCCACACACCTACAGACACTTGATTTTTGACAAAGAAGCTAAACCATACAATGGGAAAAAGAAAGCTTCTTTAACAAATATTACTGGTCTAACTGGATGTCAGCATGTAGAAGAATGCAAATAAATTTATATCTATCACCCTGTACAATACTCAAGTCCAAGTGGATCAAAGACCTCAATGTAAAATTGGATACACTAAATCTAATAGAACAGAAAGGGACGAATAGCCTTGAACTCATTGGTACAGAAGACAACTTCCTGAACAGAACGCCAATGATTTAGGCTCTAAGGTCAACAATTGATAAATGTGACTCCACGAAACTGAAAAGCTTCTGTACAGCCAAGGACCCTGTCAATTGGACAAAACAGTAGCTTACAGATCAGGGAATGATTTTTACCAACCCTATATTTGACAGAAGGTTAATATCCAAAATTTATAAAGAAATTAGAAACTAACAATCCAGTAACTCAATTAAAAATTGGGGCACAGAGCTAAACAGAGGAATCTTAAATGAGCAAGAAACACTTAAAGAAATGTTCAGTATTCTTAGTCATCAGGGAAATGCAAATTAAAACAACTCTTATCTTATGCCTGTCAGGATGGTTAAGATAAAAAACTCAAGAAAGCATATGATGCTGAGGTTCTGGAGCAAGGGAAACATTTCTCTATTGTTGGTGGGAGTGCAAACTTGTACAACCATTTCAGAAATCAATTGAACAGTTTCTCAGAAAACTGGAAATAGTTCTATCTCAAGACCCAGCTATACCACTCTTGGTCATATGCCCCCAAACTACTGTGCTGTACCACTGGGACACTTGTTCAATTATGTTTACAGCAGCTTTTTTTCTTTTCTTTTTTTTTCTTTTATTCGATATATTTTTTATTTACATTTCAAATGATTTCCCCTTTTCTGGTCCCCCACTCCCCGAAAGTCACATAAGCCCCCTTCTCTCCTCCTGTTCTCCCACCCACCCCTTCCCACTTCCCTGTTCTGGTTTTGCCTTATACTGCTACACCGAGTCTTTCCAGAACCAGGGGCCACTCCTCCGTTCTTGTACCTCATTTGATGTGTGGATTATGTTTTGGGTATTCTAGTTTTCCAGGCTAATATCCACTTATTAGTGAGGGCATACTATGATTGATCTTTTGAGACTGGATTACCTCACTTAGTATGATGTTCTCTAGCTCCATCCATTTGCCTAAGAATTTCATGAATTCATTGTTTCTAATGGGTGAATAGTACTCTATTGTGTATATATACCACATTTTCTGCATCCATTCTTCTGTTGAGGGATACCTGGGTTCTTTCTAGCTTCTGGCTATTATAAATAGGGCTGCTATGAACATAGTGGAGCATATATCCTTATTACATGCTGGGGAATCTTCTGGATATATGCCCAGGAGTAGTATAGCAGGATCTTTTGGAAGTGACATGCCCAGTTTTCTGAGGAACCACCAGACTGATTTCCAGAGTGGCTGTACCAATTTGCAACCCCACCAGCAGTGGAGGAGTGTTCCTCTTTCTCCACATCCATGCCAACACCTGCTGTCTCCTGAGTTTTTAATCTTAGCCATTCTGACTGGTGTAAGGTGAAATCTCAGGGTTGTTTGATTTGCATTTCCCTGATGACTAGTGAAGCTGAGCATTTTTTAAGATGTTTCTCCGCCATCCGAAGTTCTACAGGTGAGAGTTCTTTGTTTAACTTTGTACCCCATTTTTAAATAGGGTTATTTGGTTTTCTGGGATCTAACTTCTTGAGTTCTTTGTATATATTGGATATTAGCCCTCTATCTGATGTAGGGTTGGTGAAGATATTTTCCCAATTTGTTGGTTGCCGATTTGTCCTTTTGATGGTGTCCTTTGCTTTACAGAAACTGTAATTTTATGAGGTCCCATTTGTCAATTCTTGATCTTACAGCATATGCTATTGGTGTTCTGTTCAGGAACTTTCCCCCTGTACTGATGCCCTCAAGGGTCTTCCCCAGTTTCTTTTCTATTAGCTTCAGAGTGTCTGGCTTTATATGGAGGTCCTTGATCCATTTGGAGTTGAGCTTAGTACAAGGAGACAAGGATGGATCAATTTGCATTCTTCTGCATGCTGACCTCCAGTTGAACCAGCACCATTTGTTGAAAAGGCTATCTTTTTTCCATTGGATGTTTTCAGCCCCTATGTCAAGTGGCCATTGGTGTGTCAGTTCATTTCTGGATCTTCAATACTGTTCCATTGATCCACCTACCTGTCACTGTACCAATACCATACAGTTTTTAACACTATTGCTCTGTAGTATTGCTTGAGGTCAGGGATACTGATTCCCCCAGAATTTCTTTTGTTGTTGAGAATAGTTTTAGCTATCCTGGGTTTTTTGTTATTCCAGATGAATTTGAGAATTGCTCTTTCTAACTCTATGAAGAACTGAGTTGGGATTTTGATGGGTATTGCGTTGAATCTGTATATTGCTTTTGGCAAAATGGCCATTTTAACCAAATTAATCTACAGCAGCTTTTATTATTCATAATAGACAGAAACTGGATACAACCTACATGTCCCTCAACTGAAGAATGGATAAAGAAAAATGTGGTATATCTACACAATGAAAAACATGACATCACGAATTTTACAGGCAAATGGATGGAACCTGAGAATGCCATCCTGTTTGAGGTAACTCAGAGTCAGAAAGACATGTATGGTAATATACTTATAAGAGGACATTGGACATAAAGTTCAGGATAATCATGCTACAATCCACAGACCCTCACAGCTATGTCCACTGGCTTATCTCTTGGCTGCTTTCAGATCTAGCCAAGTTGACAACCAAGATTAATCATCATGTCTGGTAACTGTTGGGGTTTTGTCTAAGCTCCACCCCACACCTACCTGGCAATAGCCAGGTATGCCCCGCCCCAGAGATCTGGCCCACTATAAGAGGGGCTACTTGCCCCTCCTCTCTCTCTTTGCTCTCAGCTCTCCCACATTCTCACCTCTCTGCCCCTGGGGCTCTTCCCCCCCCCCCCCCACGTGGTCATGGCTGGCCTCCATTCTCTCTATTCTCTCTCTCTCTCTCTCTCTCTCTCTCTCTCTCTCTCTCTCTCTCTCTCTCCCACTAACTCCCATCCCCTACTCTGAATAAACTCTATTCTATACCATGTCTGTGTGTGTGTGGTCCCTCAGGGGCAGAGGTGCCCAGGCAAGGGCCTGCCTGGACACCTTCTCCCACACCGCCTAGCCACACTCACCTAACCCCTCTATACTCTCCCCTTTTAAGCCCTTTCAGTAACTCTTTTGTGGAACGTCAAGCATGACACACTGGTAAAAGTGAAGGAAACAGGTCCTAGTATATGGCTTTGCATGGGCCTGGTTTGGAGCAAAGTCTAGTACTTTATCCATCTGTACTAAAGCTCACATTCCTGTGATGCCTTGTTTGTCTCCCCTGTCTTTAGTCTTCCCAAAGAACTACTTTTTGGCTCTTTCCTGGAGCCACTAGCATTAAAACAGAAACCTGTTGATTGATGGTAAATTGTGGGGAAAGGAAAGCATTGACTAATCCCTTTATTATTTAAGTGGATTTGCTCTTGGATAAAAATCTTCCTGTTCCTTGGCTTCTCTCTTCCATCTTTTGAGATCAGAAGCCTAAAGGGGGATGGAGGTAGGGAAATAGCCTTCTCTTCAGGTAAGCTGATGCTCTTTTCTTCCAGGGACTAGGCTTAGGCTTTCAAAAATAATCTGGTATGTTTCAAAATTCCCTTTTCTCTCTTGTGAGCAGACATACAGTGTGTGTGTGTGTGTGTGTTTATTTTTTATTTTTATTTTATTTTATTTTATTTTATTTTTGCTCTTCTCTGAGAGCTGGCTGAGATTCCTGAAAGTAAAATCCATGAAAGGGAGGTGTTCTCTCACCTTCAGCCATGAGCATTTGTAGAGGGTCTTTTCCTGTGTTTCTGAAGCATGTGCATTGTTTCTCCCCCAAATAAATGCCTTTCTTCAATTGTTGATTCTGTCTGTGGTACGTGAGATTTCTCTGCTGCTCTTTGGTGTTTTATATTTTTCCTGGCTTAATTCGTTAACTGGCAGAGAAAATGAACCCGATCAAGACCCATAGGCTGTATCAAAGATTGGATTTGTTCTCTTCACTACACTTTCTTAGTCTAACACAGGGCATAATTTTGTATTATTCAGTTAGAGGGGTCTCGTGAAATGGTAGAAAGTATTTAAACGTCACATCAAAAATGACCCTTGGTGAAGGTGAACTTAACAGAGACTTAATAAATGGGAACAGTATTTTTGAAAGAAATAAAGTTTATATATTTAAAAATTTTTTCTTTTGTAGTCCTTGCACTTGGGAGGCCAAGGCTAGGCTTGGGCTACATAGATAAATAAAAAACAAAACAGATGAAAGAAAATATACACTTCAGATAACAAACTTTTATTGAAATTTGACTTAAGAGGTTATGATCTAAAGGTGCATGACTGGAGGCTCTGAAGGTAATCTAGATGTTTCTAGAAAAAACAGCTCCTGAAACTCATTGTTACCACCTTGGTATGGAAACCATGGTCATTCTACGGCTAGCACAGCTTGACTGGTGAGTCCTAAACAGCATTTGACATTCTACTTTTAATGAAATGGTTTACACAAGAAGATGAGGCAGGAGGACCATGAGTTTAAGGCTGACTTGGTCTACATATTGAGTTAAAAGCCAGTCTGGGTAGCTTAGTGAGGTTCTTCTACATAATAAACTTCCCAGGAGCACTGGGAAGTCTCAATGGTATAGTGCTTGCCTGGCATGATTAAGGTGTTGAGGTTTAATTCCCAGTGCTGAAAACAAAGCAAAACAGAATATAATAATGCAACATTTTGCTTTTCTTTTAGGAGAAATTGTCTGGGTTAAGTCTCCCTCAGGGTTATCTAGTAGATGTGATCTTATTTGCTCTGGAAGACAATGTCTCTAGTTTTTTGACTGAATTTTAAATTACAAATAGTAGCTGTATTCAAAGTTTCCAGGTTATTTGTTTGTTTGTTTGTTTGTTTGTTTTTTGTTCTTTTCGTATAGTCTTCATGTCTCCTATGGCTCTGTTAAGAATGTGTTTGTGGTGGGCAGCATACTTAAGACTATATGAGGAAAGGGTCTTTTGGCTTCTTGGCCTATATGAGATTAAAAAACTAGGAACACAGAGACAAATCTGGCAAGCTTATGTTGAAAAACAAAATCCAAACTACACTCTCATTTATGCCTTTATCTATGCTTCCTATGGTTACACTTGAGTACATGTTTCTGTGGAGGCCAGGGAGAAAGCTCAAATGTCATAATCAGAAATGCTGACTACCTAAGTCCTCATGCTTGAGAAGAAAGTACTTTTCCTACCGAGCCAGCTCCCCAGACTCTCCTCCTTTCTTCTCATTGACCATTCCAAGGCAGTTAGTAGTTCTCAGGGCAAAGGTCCTCGTGATCAAGCAGTCTATTGATTGCACTTGGCTGTGGTCAGCTCAGTCTTACCTCCTTGTGTCTTACTTTTCTGCCTGCCTCAGTCTCTTTAAATTCACTCCTGGAATTACACATTGTAATTGTGAGCCTGTGCTTGTTTCTTGACACTTGGAAAAGCCATGATTTGAGGACAAGTTGATGGGGTCAGGCAGATTCATGGTGTAATAGCACATCAAGGAGTCGGTTGTCAGGAACAGAGATGGTCTCTCCTAGAGGCTTCTGGTATGAGGGTCACACAGGGAGCTATGGAAGCATGCAGTAGGCAGGCATAGTATGGCTACAGCATGCTTGGTCTGTTTTCCTGGTGCATTGGCTGCTGTTATCTGAAGATCCAGGATCTTCTGGATTTTGTAAATGTGAAGAAGAGTTAAGGGTTAGGCAGTCTTATGACTCATGCCTTTTTAGTTACTTTTTCTTAGGAAGGGTGAATGCTGTAATCAATTGGTAGGATTCAAAAGACAGCTGTTTCCCAGAGAACAAGTGAAGGTAAAGAGGGAAAGAAAAAAGGGATTTTCTCTAGAGGACAGAGGGCATACCATTATCTATAGACTTTTCAATCTATGAAGGGGTCTTCTAGTTTTATTTGTGTGGCTATGATAAGACATCCTGATCCAAAGCAACTAAAGGGAGAAAGGATTTTATCTTAAAACTCCAGATAATAATTTAGTATTGCAGGGAAATCAAGACAGCAACTTGAAGCAGCTAGTCAAAAGCAGAGAAATAAGAAATGCATACATGCTTAGTGCTCAGCTTTCTTTATTTTTACACTCCAGAGCCTAAACCCAGGGAATGGCGCCACCCATATTTAGGGCATGTTACCCACCTCAATTAGACTCTCTTAGACATACACACAGGACAACCCAATTCAAGCAATTTCTCATTGAGGCTCTTCAAGGTTTTATCAAGTCGACAGTTAAAACTAACCATTACAGGTGGCTTCTATCAGGGATGTTTTCCATTTCAAAGCTGATGATTTATATAGTTTTTTTTTTAACTTGTTAACAAGCAAAGTCATTGTATAGAGACTGCATGGTTCACAAAGCCTAAAACATTCATTTTCTATCTGAAGAAGTGAAGACATTAGCTGGAGGTTGATAAGATGGTCTTTATTATCTAAGACAGGTAATAAACCTTTTGTTTTTTAAGTGGAAGGAGGGAAATAATAGTAAAAAATAGGACAACCTAAAAGGGCTAGTGTATAGAGAGCTAAGTTCTATTCAGGAACAAACTATTGGTTCCATAGACTTAACACATAAACATTGTAAAAATATTAGAATATTACACAAAGTTTGAAAATAAAAATATAATCCTCATAGCACTTTACTGAAAACTAGTTTCTGGGTATGATTTCAGAAGAAAATCACCTATCTATATGTATCTACTACCAATATATGCATGGGTATTTATAGCAAACAGTACTATATACATCTGTGTATTTTCTTCTTTTTTTTAATTCGATATATTTTTTATTTACATTTCAAATGATTTCCCCTTTTCTAGCCCCCCACTCCCCGAAAGTCCCACAAGCCCCCTTCTCTCCCCCTGTCCTCCCACCCACCCCTTCCCACTTCCCCGTTCTGGTTTTGCCCTATACTTCTTCACTGAGTCTTTCTAGAACAAGGGGCCACTCCTCCTTTCTTCTTGTACCTCATTTGATGTATGGATTATGTTTGGGGTATTCCAGTTTTCTAGGTTAATATCCACTTATTAGTGAGTGCATACCATGAGTCACCTTTTGAGTCTGGGTTACCTCACTTAGTATGATGTTTTCTAGCTCCATCCATTTGCCTAAGAATTTCATGAATTCATTGTTTCTAATGGCTGAATAGTACTCCATTGTGTAGATATACCACATTTTTTGCATCCACTCTTCTGTTGAGGGATACGTGGGTTCTTTCCAGCATCTGGCAATTATAAATAGGGCTGCTATGAACATAGTAGAGCATGTATCCTTATTACATGGTGGGGAATCCTCTGGGTATATGCCCAGGAGTGGTATAGCAGGATCTTCTGGAAGTGAGGTGCCCAGTTTTCGGAGGAACCGCCAGACTGATTTCCAGAGTGGTTGTACCAATTTGCAACCCCACCAGCAGTGGAGGAGTGTTCCTCTTTCTCCACATCCTCTCCAACACCTGCTGTCTCCTGAATTTTTAATCTTAGCCATTCTGACTGGTGTAAGGTGAAATCTCAGGGTTGTTTTGATTTGCATTTCCCTAATGACTAATGAAGTTGAGCATTTTTTAAGATGCTTCTCCGCCATCCGAAGTTCTTCAGGTGAGAATTCTTTGTTTAACTCTGTACCCCATTTTTTAATAGGGTTGTTTGGTTTTCTGGAGTCTAACTTCTTAAGTTCTTTATATATATTGGATATTAGTCCTCTATCTGATGTAGGATTGGTGAAGATCTTTTCCCAATTTGTTGGTTGCCGATTTGACCTTTTGATGGTGTCCTTTGCCGTACAGAAACTGTAATTTTATGAGGTCCCATTTGTCAATTCTTGATCTTAGAGCATACGCTATTGGTGTTCTGTTCAGAAATTTTCTCCCTGTACCAATGTCCTCAAGGGTCTTCCCCAGTTTCTTTTCTATTAGCTTCAGAGTGTCTGGCTTTAGGTGGAGGTCCTTGATCCATTTGGATTTGAGCTTAGTACAAGGCGATAAAGATGGATCAATTCGCATTCTTCTGCATGCTGACCTCCAGTTGAACCAGCACCATTTGTTGAAAAGGCTATCTTTTTTCCATTGGATGTTTTCAGCCCCTTTGTCGAGGATCAAGTGGCCATAGGTGTGTGGGTTCATTTCTGGATCTTCAATCCTGTTCTATTGATCTGCCTGCCTGTCACTGTACCAATACCATGCAGTTTTTAACACTATTGCTCTGTAGTATTGCTTGAGGTCAGGGATACTGATTCCCCCAGAATTTCTTTTGTTGCTGAGAATAGTTTTAGCTATCCTGGGTTTTTTGTTATTCCAGATGAATTTGTTAATTGCTTTTTCTAACTCTGTGAAGAATTGAGTTGGGATTTTGATGGGTATTGCATTGAATCTGTATATTGCTTTTGGCAAAATGGCCATTTTAACTATATTGATTCTGGTGATCCATGAGCATGGGAGGTTTTCCCATTTTTTGAGGTCTTCTTCCATTTCCTTCTTCAGAGTCTTGAAGTTCTTGTCGTAAAGATCTTTCACATGTTTGGTAAGAGTCACCCCAAGATACTTTATACTGTTTGTGGCTATTGTGAAGGGGGTCATTTCCCTAATTTCTTTCTCAGCCTGCTTATCCTTTGAGTATAGGAAGGCCACTGATTTGCTTGTGTTGATTTTATAAGCTGCCACTTTGCTGAAGTTGTTTATCAGCTGTAGGAGTTCTCTAGTGGAGTTTTTTGGGTCACTTAGGTAGACTATCATGTCATCTGCAAATAATGATAGTTTGACTTCTTCCTTTCCAATTTGTATCCCTTTGACCTCCTTATGTTGTCGAATTGCCCAAGCTAGTACCTCAAGTACAATATTGAAAAGATAAGGAGAGAGGGGGCAGCCCTGTCTAGTCCCTGATTTTAGTGGGATTGCTTCAAGTTTCTCTCCATTTAGTTTGATGCTGGCTACCGGTTTGCTGTATATTGCTTTTACTATGTTCAGGTATGGGCCTTGAATTCCTGTTCTTTCCAAGACTTTAAGCATGAAAGGATGCTGAATTTTGTCAAATGCTTTTTCAGCATCCAATGAAATGACCATGTGGTTTTTTAATTTTGAGTTTGTTTATGTAGTGGATTGCATTGATGGATTTCCGTATATTAAACCAACCCTGCATTCCCGGATTAAAGCCTACTTGATCATGGTGGATGATCGTTTTGATGTGTTCTTGGATTCGGTTGGCAAGAATTTTATTGAGTATTTTTGCATCGATGTTCATAAGGGAAATTGGTCTGAAGTTCTCTTTCTTTGTTGGATCTTTGTGTGGCTTTGGTATCAGCATAATTGTGGCTTCGTAGAAGGAATTGGGTAGTGTTCCTTCTGTTTCTATTTTGTGGAATAGTTTGAAGAGTATTGGTGTTAAGTCTTCTTTGAAGGTCTGATAGAATTCTGCATTGAAACCATCTGGTCCTGTGCTTTTTTTGGTTGGAAGACTTTCTATGACTCCTTCTATTTCTTTAGGCGTTATGGGACTGTTTAGATGATCTATTTGGTCCTGATTTAATTTTGGTATTTGGTATCTGTCAAGGAAATTGTCCATTTCCTACAGATTCTCCAGTTGCGTTGAGTACAGGCTCTTGTAGTAGGATCTGATGATTTTTTGGATTTCCTCAGTTTCCGTTGTTATATCTCCCTTTTCATTTCTAAGTTTGTTAATTTGGATACTTTCTCTGTGCCCTTTGGTCAGTCTGGCTAAGGGTTTATCTATCTTGTTGATTTTCTCAAAGAACCAGCTCCTGGATTCGTTAATTCTTTGTACGGTTCGCTTTGTTTCCAATTGATTGATTTCAGCCCTGAGTTTGATGATTTCCTGCCTTCTACTCCTCCTGGGTGAATTGGCTTCTTTTTGTTCCAGGACTTTCAGGTGTGTCATTAAGCTGCTAGTGTATGCTCTCTCCATTTTCTTTTTGGAGGCACTCAGGGCTATGAGTTTACCTCTTAGCACTGCTTTCATTGTGTCCCAAAGATTTGGGTATGTTGTGCCTTGATTTTCATTAAATTCTAAAAAGTTTCTGATTTCTTTCTTTATTTCTTCTTTGGTCAAGGTGTCATTGAGTAGAGTATTATTCAGCCTCCATGTGTATGTGGGCTTTCTGTTGTTTTTGTTGCTATTGAAAATCACTCTTACACCATAGTGATCTGATAGGAGGCATGGGATTAGTTTGATCATCTTATATTTGTTGAGGTCTGCCTTGTGTCCAATTATATGGTCGATTTTGGAGAAGGTACCATGAGGTGCTGAGAAAAAGGTATATTCTTTTGCTTTAGGGTGAAATGTTCTATAAATATTAGTCAAATCCAATTGGTCCAAAGCTTCAATTAGTTTTACTGTGTCTCTGTTTAGTTTCTGTTTTCCCGATCGGTCCATTGAGGAAAGTGGAGTGTTGAAATCCCCCACAATTATTGTGTTAGGTGCAATGTGTGCTTTGAGCTTTAGTAAAGTTTCTTTTACGAATGAGGGTGCCTTTGCATTTGGCGCATAGATGTTCAGAATTGAAAGTTCTTCTTGGTGGATTTTTCCTTTGACCAGCAAGAAGTGTCCTTCTGTGTCTCTTTTGATGACTTTAGGTTGAAAGTCAATTTTATCTGATATTAGAATGGCTACTCCTGCTCGTTTCCTGTGACCATTGGCTTGTAAGATTGTCTTCCAGCCTTTTACTCTAAGGTAGCTTTTATCTTTGACACTGAGGTGTGTCTCCTGTATACAGCAAATTGTAGGGTCCTGTTTCCTTATCCAGTCTGTTAGTCTATGTCTTTTTATTGGGGAATTGAGACCATTGATGTTAAGAGATATTAGGGAATAGTGATTATTACTTCCTGTCATTTTTGATGTTCTTTTTATATTTGAGTGGTTATCTTCTTTTGGGTTTGATGAAGGAAGGTAACTATCTTGCTTTTTCCAGGGTGTAGTTTCCCTCCTTGTATTGGAGTTTTCCTCCTATTATTCTTTGCAGAGCTGGGTTTGTGGAAAGATATTGTGTAAATTTGGTTTTGTCATGGAATATCTTGGTTTCTCCATCTATGGTGAATGAGAGTTTTGCTGGGTATAGTAGTCTTGGCTGACATTTGTGTTCTCTTGGAGTCTGCATGAGATCTGCCCAGGATCTTCTAGCTTTCATGGTCTCTGGTGAGAAGTCTGGTGTGATTCTGATAGGTCTTCCTTTATATGTTACTTGGCCTTTCTCTCTTACTGCCTTTAATATTCTTTGTTTAGTGCATTTGGGGTTTTGATTATTATGTGACGGGAGGTATTTCTGCTCAGGTCCAGTCTGTTTGGAGTTCTGTAGGCTTCTTGTATATTCATAGGCATCTCTTTAAGTTAGGAAAGTTTTCTTCCATAATTTTGTTGAAGATATTTGCTGGCCCTTTCTGTTGTAAATCTTCACTCTCATCTATACCTATAATCCTTAGGTTTGGTCTTCTCATTGTATCCTGGATTTCCTGGATGTTCTGGGATATAAGCTTTTTGCATTTTGTATTTTCTTTGACTGTTGAGTCAATGATTTCTATAGTATCTTCGGCATCTGAGATTCTTTCTTCCATCTCTTGTATTCTGTTGTTTATATTTGCATCTATGGCCCCTGATTTCTTCTCAAGGTTTTCTATCTCCAAAGTTGTCTCCCTTTGTGATTTCTTAGTTGTTTCTACTTCTGTTTTTAGGTCCAGGATGGTTTTGCTCATTTCCATCATTTTTTTGTCTGTGTTTTCCTGTAATTCTTTAAGAGATTTTTGTGTTTCCTCTTTCATGACTTCTGCCTGTTGACTCAAGTTCTCCTGCATTTCTTTAAGTTTTTTTTGCCTTTCTTCTTTATTGGCTTCTATCTCTTGAGCCTTATTCTCCTGCATTTCTTTAAGTGTTTTTTGTGTTTCCATTATACGGGTTTCTAGCTTATTCATGTTCCTCTGCATTTCTTTAAGAGATTCATTCATGTCCTTTTTGTGTTCTTCTAGCAGCATCATGAACAGTGATTTTAAATCCAAATCTTGTTTCTCTGGTGTGTTGGCATAACCAGGACTTGCTGATGTTGGAGAGTTTGGTTCAGATGCTGCCATATTGCCTAGATTTCTGTTAGTAGCATTCCTGCATTTGCCCTTTGCCATCTTGTTCTCTGGAGCTAATTGGTCTTGTCTCTGGCTGGTGTTTCAGCCTCCTGAGAGGCTCTAGGGCTATTTCTGCACCACTGGAGGGCAGGGTTTCCCCTGTTGCAGATTGCTAATGTGCTTTCCTCCTCTTGGGTGCCCTTGCAGCCCTAGTGTTCTTTGCCCCAGATTGTGTCTGTGAGCCAGAAGGTGCCAGTTTGCTCCTTCAGGGAGTGCTGAGGCTGTATGCTGCAGGGACCTTTTCTGCGTGCTGATCTCTCTGCTGGGCAGCGGAACTCCCAACCGGGTTGGTGCACACAAGGCTAGCCTAGCTGCTCAGGCCCTGAGTCTAGGCAAAAGCCTGGCAGGCCAATGTCCGAGCAAAGATCCCCTCAGCTGTGAGTGTTAATTGGGTCTGTCAGGTGGCTAGGATGGTGGTGTGTGCGCTCTCCCTGAGAGTGCTGGGAGAGTCTGCTGGGCTGACAACCTCCTGGCCGGGTCAGCACACAGATGGCCCACCGAGCAGCCCAGGGCCTGGGGGCAGTCCAGGGCCTGACCCTCTGAGACCCCTGCTATGTCCGCCTCGGGCTATGCCTGTTAGCTGGTTTGGTTTTGCCTGCTAGGTCTCTCTGGCTTCCTGTAGGCAAAATGGCGGTGGTGCGCAAACTGGCCAGGATAAACAACCTCCTGGCCAGGTCGGGACACAGATGGCCCACCGAGTAGCCCAGGGCCTGGGGGCAGTCCAGGGCCTGACCGTCTGAGACCCCTGCTATGTCCGCCTCAGGCTATGCCTGTTCTATTTTCTTCTTTTTTAAAAAAGAAAATAAGACAATCCTACACTGGCTCCTCCCCCATCCTCTCCCTCCCTCCTTCCCTTTCCTTTGTCCCTCCCTCCCTCTGCCTTCCCTCTCTCCCTCCTTCTGTCCTCCCCTTCCTCCTTCCCTCTCTTTCCTTCTCCTCCTTGCCCTACCTCTCCTTCTATCCTCCACGTGTGCATGTGTGTGTGTGTGTGTGTGTGTGTGTGTGTATGTGTGTGTGTGTGTGTATACATCTGGGCTACCATTTTGGTTGTTCCTCTTATTCCGAGTATATGGCATTAGGCTGATCTTTCATCTTCAGAAGAGCTCTTATCTATATATCTTATCTAATATGGAACAACACAAATGGTGGACTTTGTAGAGCCTTCTCTACCATTGGTGAGACTAACAATGCCAGCCTGTTGTTGTCATTAAGACTCCTCAAAACGGAAATGAACATTTCTTCCCTTCAAGTAACATGCTTATTATGGCTAGAGAATGAATTTCAAACTAGTTTCCTAAAGGTTTTTCAGTCACATTCAGAGACTTAAGTGTGAACTCAGATTTCTTTGATTCCAACTTACTCTGTTCATAAAGCCCTGCTTATATAAGACTACAATTTTTCCAGATATTTTCTAGCTTAAAACATTTTTCCTCATTAAACTTTCTTGCACTGGTTTGTGTGTTGAGAGGAAGTAATATAAAATCAACCACAATTCCTTGCACAGGCTCCACTGAGTTCCCAGATAATTGGAAGCCTCCACTAAATATGTGGGTGTGAGTAAGCTAGGGCTGGAGGAAGTACACATGCTGAATTTGAAGTTCTGATAAAGAGGAAATCCTTTCTATATGTGTTGTTGTGTATGACTTTTCATGGTGTACATGCACACATGAGTACATATTTATGTTGAAGCCAGAGGAGGACCTCAGATGTTATCATTAGGAACACTGTCCACCTAGGTCCTTACAAGTACTTTTCCTATTGAAGATTGCCCCAGCCTCTCTTTCTTTCTTCTCATTGACTGTTCCTAGGCACTTAGAAGTATTCAGGGCAAAGGTCCTAGAGATCAAGCAGCCCTTTGGTTGCACTTTGGTCAGCTCAGTCTCACCTCCTTGTGTGTCTCTCTTTACCCTCCTTACCCCACTCCTTGCCTTCACTTCTGAGTCTACACATTGTTAGGAAAGGGCTGAACATAAGCCTTTGCCTTTCTGTTTTCTGAGGAACCAGGGGTAAGACATTATAGTTTCTCATTGGTGCCATAGCATATAAATAACGATACATTCTTAGAATAATTTTTGGAAAGGATCATTTCAGATATTGATCTGCAATGTTCTTTGGGTACTACTGCAATTTATCACTGAATTCTCCAAACATGACTTCATTCTTTTCTTCTCCAAAATTCCTGTGAACTCTGAGATTGAAGAACTCCAGATGCAACTTTATCTGTTTTCCCCTCTCATTTCACAGCCCATTAGTTCAGGCCAGGGTCCTCTCCTGGAGTAGTATGCGTATAATCTGACAGCCTCTAAATAAAAGAGGAAAAAAACAATCTTCTCAGATACAGAGGTTATCTGCCAGCAAAGCAAGGATAGTAGGCATGGAGAGCCAAAGGGGTTCCAGCTATTTTTGTTTGTTTGTCTCAGAGGTAGATTTTCATACATCAGTTCAGGCTGTATTTTTCTTCAACTTTGCCATACAGCTGTGAAGTGTCCACCAGTGGAATAAAAGTATGTAACTGGGAACTGTAAAAGGTGACACATAGCATTCTCCCTTGCTGAGAGGAAAGGTCTGTGGGACACATTATAATACAATGTATTGTTTTAATGTACTGGTTAATTTACTGTTAGTACACTGTCGAAGATTTTTTTGCATAAATAATCAGGTATATTTTCTGCAGTTTTATATATTATTTTTGTTTCAATTTTATATAAGGTAATTTGGGTGCTGTGTGAAATTTTCTTGAGGAGGTATGTGCAAATATCCTTTCATCACCAATAGCAGGCCCAAGAAATAATTCCACCAAAGTCTAGATTGGTAAGCTAATGAGTTTATTGGGGTTACATGGTGATAGAGGAGTAGATGCATCACAGAAAGGCTCATGAAAACTCAAGCAGGCAGCTTGGCCACTTTTACAACATTGGAGAATAGAATTTCAGTTCTTAGTACCTATAATGGGCAGTATACAACTGTCAATTATTTGTTTAAGGATGTACAGGACATCTTCTCTCTGCAAGGACTGGAAGTTCTAAGTCCCTTGTCAGGTTAAGATGTTTCACAATTTTTCTTTCTTCTTTTTGACACCTGATGTATGTGTATGTCACTTCCCCCACTGAGTGTGTGTGTGTGTGTGTGTGTGTGTGTAAGCCAAATATTGACATGGATATCTCCTTGTCGCTCTCTTCACTGAATCTGGAACTCTAGCTCAGCTAGGCTGGCTGATCAGTGAGCTCCAGGGAATCTTCTTGTCTCTGCTCTCATCTTCCAGCACAGGGTTGAAGACACACACCATTGCATTTGGTGTTTATCTGGGTGCTGTGGGTCTGAGCTAGAGTCCTTATGCTGTGTGGCAGGCATTTTACCCACTGAGTCATATCCCTCGACCTGAAGCTGACTCTTGAATCTCTCATTGCTTGCTACTAGCCTCCATGACAGGATAATGTGTTCATCTTTATGGTTTTGTTTTTGTTTTGCTTTAGAAGTTACTAAGACCATTCAAACATTGCAGTTAAGAATTTTGTAGAGTCAAATTGGTAGCGGGTACTACTGAGACATTTCCTGAGACATTATCTACTGAGACATTTTCCTGGCCCTGCAGTATCAAGTTGGAAATAATAATTAGTCATCTGTTTTCCTTGTCATATTAATTTAATAATACCCCAAAATAAAGCTTTTAGTGTCTGAGGAACAATCACATGTAGTACTGGTGTCATAAATTTCTAAACACATGCAAAGGACAAGCCGGCAGGAAATAATACAGTTTTAGGAGTAGTCATTTATACTCACCAGAAATGCAATAGAAATTAAATGTCTAGAAATGTCCTTACAAATAAAATAGAACATTTTTGACAATCACAGCATTATTTATGATAACTTCCCAAGTGGAAATAATCTAAGTACCCATTAAAATGGCACTAGAATAATTTTTCAAGTAAGACGAGTATGTTGGGGGATATTCAGTTACACAGGATGATTTATTGCAAAGCCCCAAAGCCCGAGAGCAGAACAAAAGATGGTAATAGTTCCTCATATTAGAAAATATGCTATATGCTCAGTTACTTCTTGGTTATTTTCAAGGGAGTTGTTAAGTGTCATTGTGACTGTTTTGAGCCCAAGATTTTAAGGATGCAACACTATTGTTTTGAAAGTTGAAAGGTTTCTCTGAAGAATACTATTGGGTACAGTGGAATTTTTCTCTCCTACATTCCTTCTAGGGAGGGAACCTCAAAAAGACTATTTGGAGAATTCATATGAGCTCTCAGAGTATGGACTAGCATAAGAAAGGAGTGACTGACCTCTATCTATGGAGATTGAAAACATGCAATAAGGAGATACAGAAATAAAAGTTAAGTTTTATACAATTTAGACAAGAGAGCAGACCTTTCCTATGAGCTTTAAGAATTAATTTGTTTTTGTACAATTATAAAATATACATAGACATCTTTTAATTGATATAAAATGACCACTAAAAAGAAATGCTCTCTCTAGCACTTGGGACTAGAGAGATGGCTCAAAGGTTAGAAGTACTAGCTGCTCTTCCAGAAGACTCAAGTTTGATTTCTAGCACCTATATGGCAGTTTACAACCATCTGTAACACCAGTTCCAGGGATATAGTGCATTCTTTTGGCCTCTTTGGGCACAAGGCATGCACATGATGCATATACCTACATTCAGGATATACATATGTGTGTGTGTGTGTATGAATTTCATTTAATAGAACTTTGGAGGTAGAATTCACATTTCAGAATGAAAGTATTTCTCTGACAATGTTGTTCATATTTTGAGGAAGGCACTTCCTCCTTTTAGTAGCCCTACTGCTTTCCAATGAATCCCAAGAAAGGGGTTTTATAAGTGATCTCTGCTTCTACAAACCTGACACGTTATTCTTTGATTTGATATTGGAGTTAACTGAAAATAAGTCTGAAAATAATTGTGCTTTTACAGATCTTATCAACATCTCTGTTTTGCCCTGAGGATTTTCTTTGTGACGTTAATAGCACTGATTTTTGGGGGGATATTTTTTTAGCTTCATATTTTTTTTATTTATTTGATATATTCTTTATTTATATTTCAAGTGATTTTCCCTTTCCTGGATCTTCCCTCCCCGAAAGTCCCATAAGCCCTCTTCCCTCCCCCTGTTTCCCAATCCACTCCCTCCCACTCCCCTATCCTGGTATTCCCCTACACTGCTGCACTGAGCCTTTCCAGGGCCAGGGGCCACTCCTTCCTTCTTGGGAATCATTTGATATGTGAATTGTGTCTTGGGTATTCCAAGTTTCTAGGCTAATAACTGTTTATCAGTGAGTGCATACCATGAGTGTTTTTTTGAGACTGGATTACCACACTTAGGATGATGTTCTCCAGTTCCATCCATTTGTCTAAGAATTTCATGAAGTCATTGTTTCCAATGGCTGAATAGTTCTCCATTGTGTAAATATACCACATTTTCTGTATCCATTCCTCTGTTGAGGGACATCTGGGTTCTTTCCAGCTTCTGGCTATTATAAATAGGGCTGCTATGAACATAGTGGAGCAAGTATCCTTATTACATATTGGGGAATCCTCTGGATATATGCCCAGGAGTGGTATAGCGGGGTCCTCTGGAAGTATCATTCCCAGTTTTCTGAGGAACCACCAGACTGATTTCCAGAGTGGTAGTACCAGCTTGCAACCGCACCAGCAGTGGAGGAGTGTTCCTCTTTCTCCATATTTTTGCTAGAACCTGTTTTCTCCTGAGTTTTTGATCTTAGCCATTCTGATCATTGTGAGGTGAAATCTCAGGGTTGTTTTGATTTGCATTTCCCTAATTACTAAGGATGCTGAACATTTCTTTAGGTGCTTCTCAGCCATTTGATATTCCTCAGGTGAAAATTCTTTGTTTAGCACTGTACCCCATTTTTTAAGGGGGATATTTGGCTCTCTGGAGTCTACCTTCTTGAGTTCTTTGTATATCTTGGATATAAGCCCTCTGTCAGATGTAGTGTTGGTAAAGATTTTTTTCCCAATTTGTTGGTTGCTGTTTTGTCCTTTTGACAATGTCCTTTGTAGTTTTATGAGGTCCCATTTGTCAATCCTTGGTCTTAGAGCATAAGCTATTGGTGTTCGGTTGAGGAAATTTTCCCCTGTGCCCATGTCCTCAAGGGTCTTCCCCAGTTTCATTTATATTAGTTTCAGTATGTCTGGTTTTATGTGGAGGTTCTTGATCCACTTGGACTTGAGCTTAGTACAAGGAGATAAGAGTGGATCAACTCGCATTCTTTTGCATGCTGTCCTCCAGTTGAACCAGCACCATTTGTTGAAGAGGCTATCTTTTTTTCCACTGGATGCTTGTAGCTCCTTTATCAAAGATCAAGTGACCATAATTCTGTGGGTTCATTTCCGGGTCTTCAATTCTATTCCATTGATCTACTTGCCTATCACTGTACCAATACCATGCTGTTTTTAACACAATTGCTCTGTAGTACTGCTTGAGGTCGGGGATACTGATTCCCCCAGTTTTTTGGTTTTTTTTTTTTTGTTTGTTTGTTTGTTTTTTTTTAACTGTTGAGAATAGTTTAACCTATCCTGGGTTTTTTTGTTATTCCAGATGAATTTGAGAATTGCTCTTTCTAAGTCTATGAAGAATTTATTTGGGATTTTGATGAGAATTGCATTGAATCTGTAGATTGCTTTTGGCAAGATGGCTATTTTTACTATATTAATCCTGCCAATCTAAGAGCATGGAAGATTTTTTCATCTCCTGAGGTCTTCTTCGATTTCTTTCTTCAAAGACTTGAAGTTCCTGTCATACAGATTTTTCACTTGTTTGGTTAGAGTCACACCAAGATACTTTATATTGTTGGTGGCTATTTTGAAGGGTGTCATTTCCCTAATTTCTTTCTCAGCCTGCTTTTCCTTTGAGTATAGGAAGGCAACTGATTTGCTTGAGTTAATTTTATATCCAACCACTTTGCTGAAATTGTTTATCAGCTGTAGGAGTTCTCTGGTGGAGTTTTTTTGTTCACTTAAGTATACTATATCACCTGCAAATAGTGATAGTTTGACATTTTGCTTTCCAAGTTGTATCCCTTTGACCTCCTTTTGTTGTCTAATTGCTCTGGCTAGAACTTCCAGTACTACATTGAATAAATATGGATAGAAAGGGCAGCCTTGTTTAGTCCCTGATTTTAGTGGGATTGCTTCAAGTTTCTCTCCATCTAGTTTGATGTTGCTTACTGGTTTGCTGTATATTGCTTTTATTATGTTTAGATATGGGCCTTGAATTCCTGTTCTTTCCAAGACTTTTAACATGAAAGGATGCTGAATTTTATCAAATGCTTTTTCAGCATCTAATGAAATGACCATGTGGTTTTTTTCTTTGAGTTTGTTTATGTAGTGGATTACATTGATGGATTTCCATATATTGAACCATTCCTGCATCCCTGGGATGAAGCCTACTTGATCACGGTGAATGATTGTTTTGATGTGTTCTTGGATTCTGTTGGCAAGAATTTTATTGAGTATTTTTGAATTGATATTCATAAGGGAAATTGGTCTAAGGTTCTCTTTTCTTGTTGGATCTTTGTGTGGTTTTGGTATCAGTGAAATTGTGGCTTCATAGAATGAGTTGGATAATGTTCCTTCTGTTTCTATTTTGTGGAATAGTTTGAAGAGTATTGGCATTAGGTTTCCTTTGAATGTCTGATAGAATTCTGCTATAAAGTCATCTGTTCCTGTGCTTTTTTTGGTTGGGAGACTGTCAATGACCACTTCTATTTCTTTAGGGGTTATGGGACCATTTAGATGGTCTATCTGATCCTGATTAAATTTTGTTAGTTGGTATCTGTCTAGGAAATTGTCAATTTCCTCCAAATTTTCCGGTTTTGTTGAGTATAGGATTTTGTAGTAGGATATTATAATTTTTTGGATTTCCTCAGTTTCTGTTGTTATTTCACCCTTTTATTTCTGATTAATGGGTTAATTTGGGTACTATCTCTGTGCCCTCTGGTTAGTCTGACTGATGGTTTATCTATCTTGTTGATTTTCTCAAAGAACCAGCTCCTACTTTTGTTGATTCTTTGTATAGTTCTTTTTGTTTCAACTTAGTTGATTTTAGCCCTGAGTTTGATGATTTCCTGCCTTCTACTCCTCTTGGGTGTATTAGCTTCTTTTTGTTCTAAAGCTTTCAGGTGTTCTGTTAAACTGCTAGTGTATGCTCTCTCCAGCTTCTTTTTGTAGGCACTCAGAGCTATGAATTTTCCTCTTAGCACTGCTTTCATTGTGTCCCATAAATTTGGGTATGTTGTGCCTTCATTTTCATTAAATTCTAAAAAGTCTTTGATTTCTTTCTTTATTTCTTCCTTGACCAAGGCATCCTTGAGTAGAAAATGGTTCAGCTTCCACGTGTATGTGGGCTTTTTGTTGTTTTTGTTGCTATTGAAGACCACCCTTATTCCATAGTGATCTGATAGGAGGCATGGAATTAGTTTGATCGTGTTGTATCTGTTGAGGTCTGTTTTGTGACCAATTATATAGTCAATTTTGGAGAACGTACCATGAGGTGCTGAGAAGAAGGTATATTCTTTTGATTTAGGATGAAATGTTCTATAGATATCTATTAAGTCCATTTGGTCCAATACTTCTCTTAGTTTCACTGTGACTCCATTTAGTTTGTGTGTCCCTGATCTGTCCATTGAAGAGAGTGGGGTGTTTAAATCCCCCACAATTATTGTGTGGGTGTGGATGTGTGCTTTAAGCTTTAGTAAGGTTTCCTTTACAGATGCTTGTATTTGGGGCATAGATGTTCAAAATTGAGAGTTCTTCCTGGTAGATTTTTCCTTTGATGAGTATAAAGTGGCCTTCTGTATCTTTTTTGATGACTTTCAGTTGAAAGTTTATTTTATCTGATATTAGAATGGCTATTCCAGCTTGTTTCCTGGGACCATTTGCTTGGAGAACTGTTTTCCAGCCTTTTACTCTTAGGTAGTGTTTGTCTTTGACACTGAGATGCGTTTCCTGTATGCAGCAAAATGTTGGGTCTTGGTTATGAATCCAGTCTGTTAGTCTGTGTCTTTTTATTGGGGAGTTGAGTCCATTGATGTTAAGAGATATTAAGGAATAGTGATTGTTGCTTCCTGCTGTTTTTGATGTAATTTTTATGTTTGTGTGGTTATCTTCTTTTGGGTTTGTTGAAAGGAGATTACTTTCTTGCTTTTTCTTGTGTGTAGTTTCCCTCCCTTTGTTGGTGTTTTCCATTCATTATCCTTTGAAGGGCTGGATTTATGGAAAGATACTGTGTAAATTTGTGTTTTGTCATAAAAAACCTTGGTTTCTCCATTTATGGTAACTGAGAGCTTTACTGGATATAGTAGCTTGGGTTGGCATTTGTGTTCCCTTAGGGTCTGCATGACCTCTGCCCAGGCTCTTCTGGCTTTCATAGTCTCTGGTGAGTAATCCGGTGAAATTCTGATAGGTCTACCTTTATATGTTACTTGGCCTTTTCCCCTTACTGCTTTTAATATTCTTTCTTTCTTTATTACATTTGGTGTTTTAATTATTATGTGACAGGATGCATTTCTTTTCTGGTCAAATCTTTTTGGAGTTCTGTAGGCTTCTTGTATGTTCATGAGCATCTCTTTCTTTACATTAGGAAAGTTTTCTTCTATAATTTTTTGAAGACATTTACTGGCCTTTTAAGTTGGAAATCTTCACTCTCTTCTATGCCTATAATCCTTAGGTTTGGTCTTCTCATTTTGTCTTGGATTTCCTGGATATTTTGGGTCAGGAGCTTTTTGCATTTTTCATTTTCTTTGACTATTGTATCAATGCTTTCTATGGTATCTTCTGCTTCTGATATTTTCTCTTCTAGCTCTTGTATTCTGTTGTTGATGCTTGGATCCATGACTCCTGACTTCTTTCCTAGGTTTTCTATGTCCCAAGTTGTCTCCCTTTGTGATTTCATTATTGTTTCCACCTCCTTCTTTAGATCCTGGATGGCTTTGTTTACTTCTGTCACCTGTTTTGATGTGTTTTCCCTTAGTTCTTCAAGGACTTCTCGCTGTTTACTTGTGTTCTCTTGTATTTCTTTAAGGGAGTTATTTATGTCCTTCTTGAAGTTCTCTATGATGCCCTCCATCAGCATCATGTCCTGTGATTTTAAATCCAAATCTTGCTTTCCTGGTGTGTTGGGGTATCCAGGACTTGCTGTTGTGGGAGAATTGGGTTTGAATGGTGCCATGTTGCTTTGATTTCTGTTAGCAACATTCCCATGTTTGCTTTTTGCCACCTGGTTATCGCTGGTGTTAGTTGGGCCTGATGTCACTGGCAGGAGCTTGCTCCTCCTGTGTGTGTGTGCCTGTAGGCCTATCTCAGCAACCCTGGGTGAGCTGCTTTCTCCTGGCACAAATTGCTGTGGTGCTGTAGAGTTCCTGGGTGCAGGTGGAGTCCTGGTGCGGTATGTCCTAAGTGATACTCTACTCTGGTGAAACCTGCCTACCAATCTGTAGCACAGTCACAGAAGCAAAGAGGGCAGCCAAGACCCACTCTTTTGTAGTTGTATTTGGGTATGTACCTCTGTGGCCCTGATCAGCTCTGGATGCAGGCTGTGCTGGCTGTCTCCTCCTCACTGGCTGCTGAATGTATAGCTGGCTTCTTGCACTGCTTGAACATGGCACACTTGGGGGTTATTTTTGACATATTTTGTCCATTTCTGTTGTGTATGTTCTGTTATTTTTGTCTTTCAGAAAATCCACGATTATTGGCTTTAATTCTATTACATAACATAAATGGAAGTACTGTGTTTAAGGAAATTGTGCTTCCCCCTCTTTCTCTCTTTATGTTTGTGATGCATGTGATATGTGGTCTGTGTGTGGTGTGTATGTGCATATATGTGCTATATATGTGAATGATAGCCTATGTGTACCACAACTAACATGTGGAAGTCGGAGGACAATCTTGGATGTCAGTGTTTGACTTTATTTGCTTAAGGCAGGGTCTCTTGTTGTTAGCTGTTTACACCAAGATAACTGGCTCCCGAGCTGCTAGAGGTTCTCTTGTCCCCACCTCTTCTTTCACTATAGAATTGGGATTATAGAATGAGGTACCGTGTCTAGCTTTATGGACTCTGTGAATTCAAGCTCAGGTCTTCTTACTTTCTCAGCAAGCTCTTTATCCATGGATTGATCTCAACCCTGGTCATTTCTTTTTAGTGGTCATTTATATCAATAAAAAGATGTCCAAGTATATTTTATAATTGTACAAAAGCAACAGATTTCTTCATAGTCTTGCTTAGTATGTTTTTAGTTATTTTTTAAAAAGTAGACAGAAATACAGAGTCAGAGAACTAACAATGAAAATAGAGGGAAAATTGGAGTTCAGTGGGACTTAGACGATCCCAGAGGTACTTAGAAATACCCGATTCATAATGCTCCACTAGTTTCTTATTGATCTCATATTTGGTATTGCTAATCATTTGTGCTTATTGACTTATGCATGTGTTTTCTTTTCTCTGTGACAAACTTGAAAAAGTACAGCTACAAATTACCGACACAGAATGCATCTGAGAATACTGTAAAACTCTGTGACCTGCATAGAACCATGCCCAATTGCTTTGTTATTGATTGCACAGTGTACTGACTCATTCATCTGGCCAAATTCACTTTTAAGTTAGCTCTCTAATGTTTCCCCAAAAATAAAGGAAAAAGAAATTTAAAAAGGGATGTGTAGATGATTCCATGGGCAACGATCTTGTAGTGCCTATTTCCAGAGCCCACATAAAGCAGGTATATTAGTGTGCATATGTAATTTCATTGTCCTGAAGAGAGATGGAAAAGGGGACAGAAGACACTCTAGAAGCCCATACATCAACTTTCTTGGAATACACAATGGCAAATAATCATCCAAGGTTGTTCTCAGCTCTTCACTTGAATACTCACATTTATACACACAAGTACACTGGAAAACATATATTAAAACACAGAGGGGGGAGGAGGGGAGGAGGAGAGAGAAGGAGAGAGAAAGAGAGAGACAGAGACAGAGAGACAGGGACAGAGAGACAGAGAGAAACAGGTGAAGTGGTATGGAGTACAAATTAATACATTACAATCATCATTCTTTATTTGGATGAAGGGCATAGTAAAAATATCTTTACCTTTTATAAGTGAAAAGAAATGCATTACCAAACACATATTAGCAATGCAACACAGAAGAGCAGGAAGTGATTGACATTGTCCCTAGAATTTTGCCACACATGGCATTGCTAAATAGTACTTTGCAATTATTTCTGAGGTCTGTGCTGTGAAATATGTATATCACATTGATACTTGTAGTGAGAATTCTGTTTACTTTAAGAAACATAGAAATATTATAAGAATATGTTTTTGTTTAAACCCCAGGTGTGGGATATGGAGCTGCTTCAGATTGTCCCCAGAAGCTGATTATGATTTGCCTGTGCTCTAGCAGGGCATTATTTTTTCAGCTGCAGGTTGTTGCTGTTGGTCTGGCTTTGTTAAGCACTTATGAGAGAAGAAGAAGAAGAAGAAGAAGAAGAAGAAGAAGAAGAAGAAGAAGAAGAAGAAGAAGAAGAAGAAGAAGAAGAAGAAAGGAGAAGAAGAAGAAAGAAGAAGAAAAAGAAGAAGAAGAAAGAAGAAAAAGAAGAAGAAGAAGAAGAAGAAGAAGAAGAAGAACAACAACAACAACAACAACAACAACAACAACAACTAGTGCTGGGGTTCAGGGAGTCTCCACTCAAACCAGACAAACATTGATCTCAGTTAAGCAAAAATAGTTTATTGAATGCACACCATAATACTGGGCATCCAGTTATCAAGAAGGAAAGACGCAATTGTGACACTAATCTGCTCACAGAGTATAGTTTTTATAGGAAAAACCAGGAGAGGACAAATATAGGCAAAGTATTATCAGCTAAACTTGAAGCTGATTAGTCCTGAATAAGGTATAGGGGGGTGGTACATGGGTGGTGAACAGGAGAACTTCAGAACACTGAGATAACAGAACATGAGTATTATAATGATAACTTTTAACTTATTAGTAGCATTCTTCAGTATCACCCACAAAACCCACAGTAAACTCATAAGTAGGTGCAGGAAGGGCTTCCCAGTGATCATCTCTGACTCAAACCATTTTAGACATAACAGTTCATATTGACCTTTGATTTGATGGGTCCTGTGTAAAGCTTTGTGGAATTTCTTTTTTTTTAATTTTTTAATTTATTTTCTATATTCTTTTTTTTTACATTCTAGAAACCTTCCCCTTTCCCAGTCCCCCCCCCCCATATGTTCCATAAGTCCTCTTCTCTCTATCCATTCTCCTGTCTTTACCCCTCCCTTTTCTCTGTCCTGGTACTTCCCTACAATGCTGGATCAAGCCTTTCCAGGATTAGGGCCTTCTTTTTCCTTCTTCATGGGAATCATTTGATGTGCTAATTGTATCTTCAGTATTCAGAGCTTCAGGGCTAATTAATGTCCACTTACCAATGATTGCATTCCATGTGTATTCTTTTGTGATTGCGTTACCTCACTTAGGATGATATTTTCCAGTTCCATCCATTTGCCTAAAAAAAGTCATGAATTCATTGTTTTTAATTGCTGAATAGTACTCCATTGTGTATATATACCACATTTTCTGTATCCATTCCTCCATTGAGGGATATCTGGGTTCTTTCCAGCTTCAGGCTATTATAAATAAGGCTGCTATGAACATAGTGGAGCATGTGTCCTTATTGCATGCTGGGGAATCCTCTGGGTATATGCCCAGGAGAGGTATAGCAGGGTCCTATGGAAGTGTCATGCCCAGTATTCTTAGGAAGTGCCAGACTGATTTCCATAGTGGTTGTACCATCTTGCAATCCCACCAGCAGTGAAGGAGTGTTCCTCTTTCTCCACATCCTCACCAACACCTGCTTTCTCCTGAGTTTTTAACCTTAGCTATTCTGACTGGTGTGAGGTGAAATCTTAGGGTTGTTTTGATCTGCATTTCCCTAATGGCTAATGATGCTGAGCATTTCTTAAGGTGCTTCTCGGCCATCCGAATTTCTTCAGGTGAAAATTCTTTGTTTAGATCTGTACCCCATTTTTTAATAGGGTTATATGGTTCCATGGGGTCTAACTTCTTGAATTCTTTGTATATATTGTATATTAGCCCTCAATCTGATGTAGGGTTGGTGAAGATCTTTTCCCAATTTGTTGGTTGCCATTTTGTCCTTTTCACTGTGTCCTTTGCCTTACAGAAACTTTGTAATTTTATGAGATCCCATTTGTCAATTCTTGATCTTAGAGCATAAGCTATTGGTGTTCTGTTCAGGAACTTTTCCCCTGTGCCTATGTCCTCAAGGGTTTTCCCCAGTTTCTTTTCTACTAGTTTCAGTGTGTCTGGTTTTATGTGGAGGTCCTTGATCTACTTGGAGTTGAGCTTAGTACAAGGAGATAAGAATGGATCAATTCGCATTCTCTTGCATGCTGACCTCCAGTTGAACCAGCACCATTTGTTGAAAAGGCTATCTTTTCTCCACTGGATGTTTTCAGCTCCTTTGTCGAAGATCAAGTGACCATAGGTGAGTGGATTCATTTCTGGGTCTTCAATTCTATTCCATTGGTCCACTTGCCTGTTACTGTGCCAATACCATGCAGTTTTAAATACTATTGTTCTGTAGTATTGTTTGAGGTCTGGGATACTAATACCCCCAGAAGTTCTTTTACTGTTGAGAATAGTTTTAGCTATCCTGGGTTTTTTTGTTATTCCAGATAAATTTGAGAATTGCTTTTTCCAACTCTGTGAAGAACTGAGTTGGGATTTTGATGAGGATTGTATTGAATGTGTATATTGCTTTTGGCAAGATGGCCATTTTAACTATATTAATCTTGCCAATCCACAAGCATGGAAGATTTTTCCATTTTCTGAGGTCTTCTTTGATTTCCTTCTTCAGAGACCTGAAGTTCTCGTCGTAAAGATCTTTCACTTGTTTGGTTAGAGTCACACCAAGATTCTTTATATTGTTTGTGGCTAGTGTGAAGCGTGTCATTTCCCTAACTTCTTTCTCAGCCTGCTTATCCTTTGAGTATAGGAAGGCAACTGATTTGCTTGAGTTGATTTTATAACCTGCCACTTTGCTGAAGTTGTTTATCAGCCTAGTTCTCTGGTAGAATTTTTGGGGTCACTTAAGTATACTATCGTGTCATCTGCAAATAGTGATAGTTTTACTTCTTCCTTTCCAATTTGTATCCCTTTGACCTCCTCATGTTGTCTAATTGCTCTAGCTAGGAGTTCAAGTACTATATTGAAAAGATATGGAGAGAGAGGGCAGCCTTGTCTAGTCCCTGATTTTAGTGGGATTGTTTCAAGTTTCTCTCCATTTAGTTTGATGTTGGCTACCAGTTGGCTTTATACTGCTTTAATTATGTTTAGGTATGGGCCTTGAATTCCTGTTCTTTCCAAAACATTTAGCATGAAAGGATGCTGAATTTTGTCAAATGCCTTTTTAGCATCTAATGAAATGATCATATGTTTTATTTTCTTTGAGTTTGTTTATATAGTGGATTGCATTGATGGATTTCCATATATTGAACCATTCCTGCATCCCTGGGATGAAGCCCACTTGATCATGGTGGATGATTGTTTTGATGTGTTCTTGGATTCGGTTGGCAAGGATTTTATTGAGTATTTTTGCATTGATATTCATAAGGGAAATTGGCCTGAAGTTCTCTTTCTTTGTTGGATCTTTGTTTGGTTTTGGTATCAGTATAATTGTGGCTTTGTAGAATGAGTTGGGTAGTGTTCCTTCTGTTTCTATTTTGTGGAACAGTTTGAAGAGTATTGGTGTTAGGTCTTCTTTGAAGGCCTGATAGAATTCTGCACTGAAGCCACCTGGTCCCGTGCCTTTTTTGGTTGGGAGACTTTCTATGACCCCTTTTATTTCTTTAGGGGTTATGGGCCTGTTTAGATGATCTATTTGATCCTGATTTAATTTTGGTGTTTGGTATCTGTCTAGGAAATTGTCCATTTCCTCCAGATTCTCCAGTTGTATTGAGTATAGGCTTTGGTAGTAAGATCTGATGATTTTTTGAATTTCCTCAGTTTCTGTTGTTATATCTCCCTTTTCATTTCTAATTCTGTTAATCTGGATACTGTCTCTGTGCTCTTTGGTTAGTCTGGCTAAGGGTTTATCTATCTTGTTGATTTTCTCAAACAACCAGCTCCTGGTTTTGTTGATTCTTTGTATGGTTCTCTTTGTTTCTACTTGATTGATTTCAGCCCTGAGTTTGATGACTTCCTGCCTTTTACTCCTCCTTTTGCTCCAGGGCTTTCAGGTGTGTCATTAAGCTGCTAGTGTATGCTCTCTCCATTTTCTTTTTGGAGGCACTCAAGGCTATGAGTTTTCCTCTTAGCACTGCTTTCATTGTGTCCTATAGATTTGGGTATGTTGTGTCTTCATTTTCATTAAATTCTAAAAAGTCTTTGATTTCCTTATTTTTTCCTTGACCAAGGTATCATTGAGTAGAGTATTGTTCAGTTTCCATGTGTATGTGGGCTTTCTGTTGCTTTTGTTGCTATTGAAGACCACTTTTACTCCATAGTGATCTGATCGGAGGCATGGGATTATTTCAATCTTCTTACATTTGTTGAGGTCTGTCTTGTGACCAATTATATGGTCGGTTTTGGAGAAGGTACCATGAGGTGCTGAGAAAAAGGTATATTCTTTTGCTTTAGGGTGAAATGTTCTATATATATCTGTTAACTCTAATTGGTCCAAAGCTTCAATTAGTTTTACTGTGTCCCTGTTTAGTTTCTGTTATCCTGATCAGTCCATTGAGGAAAGTGCAGTGTTGAAGTCACCCACAATTATCGTGTTAGGTGCAGTGTGTGCTTTGAGCTTTAGTAAAATTTCTTTTATGAATGAGGGTGCCTTTGCATTTGGAGCATAGATGTTCAGGATTGAGAATTCTTCTTGGTGTGTTTTTCCTTTGACCAGCAAGAAGTGTCTCTCAGTGTCTCTTTTGATGACTTTAGGTTGAAAGTCAATTTTATCTGATATTAGAATGGCTACTCTGGCTTGTCTCCTGAGACCATTTGCTTATAATATTGTCTTCTAACCTTTTACTCTAAGGTAGTGTTTGTCTTTGACACTGAGGTGTGTTTCCTGTATGCAGCAAAATATAGGATCCTGTTTACATATCCAGTCTGTTAGTCTATGTCTTTTCATTGGGGAATTGAGTCTATTGATGTTAAGAGATATTAAGAAATAGTGATTATTACTTCCTGTCATTTTTGATGTTATCTTTTATATTTGATTGCTTATCTTCTTTTGAGTTTGATGAAAGAAGGTCACTATCTTGCTTTTCCCAGGGTGAAGTTTCCCTCCTTGTATTGGTGTTTTCCTCCTATTATGCTTTGTAGGGCTGGGTTTGTGGTAAGATATTGGGTGAACTTGGTTTTGTCATGGAATATCTTGGTTTCCCCATCTATGGTGACTGAGAGTTTTTCTGGGTTTAGAAGTTTTGGCTGGCATTTGTGTTCTCTTAGACTCTGCATGAGATCTGCCCAGGTTCTTCTAGCTTTCCTAGTCTCTGGTGAGAAGTCTGGTGTGATTCTGATAGGTCTTCCTTTATATGTTACTTGGCCTCTTTCTCTTACTGCCGTTAATATTCTTTCCTTGTTTAGTACATTTTGGGTTTTAATTATTATGTGAAGGGAGGTATTTCTGTTCTGATCCAGTCTGTTTGGAGTTCTGTAGGCTTCTTGTATATTCATGGGCATCTCTCTCTTTAGATTAGGGAAGTTTTCTTCCATAATTTTATTGAAGATATTTGCTGGCCCTTTAAGTTGTAAATCTTCGCGTCATCTATGCCTATAATCCTTAGGTTTGGCCTTCTCAATGTGTCCTGGATTTCCTGGATGTTTTGGGTTATAACCTTTTTGCATTTTGCATGTTCTTTGACCATTGAGTCCATGGTTTCTATGGGATCTTCGGCATCTGAGATTCTTTCTTCTTTCTCTTATATTCTGTTTTTGATATTTGCATCTATGGTCCCTGATTTCTTCCCAAGGTTTTCTGTCTCCAAAGTTGCCTCCCTTTGGAATTTCTTAGTTGTTTCTACTTCTGTTTTTAGATCCTGGATGTTTTTGCTCAGTTCCTTCACTTGCTTGTTTGTGTTTTCCTGTAATTCTTTGAGAGATTTTTGTGTTTCTTCTTTCATGACTTCTGCCTGTTGATCAAATTTCTCCTGTACTTTTTAAAGTGATTTTTGCATTTCCTCCTTATTGTCTACTATTGTTTGACCCATATTCTCCTGAATATCTTTAAGTGATTTTTGTGTTTACCTTGTAAGGGCTTCTAGCTTTTGATCATTTTTCTCCTGAATTTCTTTAACAGATTTATTTATGTCCTTCATGTGTTCTTGTAACAGCATCACAACCAGTGATTTTAAATCCAAATCTTGTTTTTCTGGTGTGTTGGGTATCCAGGACTTGCTATTAATGGAGAATTGGGTTCAGATGATGCCATATTGTCTTGATTTCTATTAGTAATGTTCCTACATTTGCCTTTTGCCATCTATATCTCACTAGTGTTAGTTGGTCTTGTTGTCAATGCAGGACTCACCCTTGCAAGATGCCTCCCTGCAGCTGGCCTCCAGATGCACCACTGGCACTCTGCAGTGCTTGGGGACAGGGCGCATGGCCCAGGCTGCTTCTGATCTAGAGGTGGCTACTGGAAGCCTCCTGCCAGAGGCCTCCGGATTGATCCTCTGCTTTGGAGGGTCAGATAGACTCACCCAAGCAAGGTGCCTCCCTGTGACCAGCCTCCAAATGCACCGCTGGCCCTCTGCACAGCTTGGGGACATGGCACATGGTCCAGGCTGCTTTTGATCCAGAGATGTGACAAGAAGGTTCCCACCAGAGGCCTCCTGATGGATCCTCTGCTCTGCTGGGTCAGATGGACTCACCTGAGCAAGGTGCCTCCCTGTGGCCAGCCTCCAGATGCACTGCTGTCCCTCTGGACTGCTTGGGGATGGGCACGTGGCCCAGGCTGCTTCTGATCCAGAGGTGGCAACCAGAAGGCGCTTGTGGAATTTCTTAAGATTAGCAAACCTCATACAGAACATTCAGAACATTACAGAACAAAACAGGGTATGTGGTCAGCTTGTCCTTGAGTCACATCAGTTCTCTTTGTCAGTGTTACAGCAACAATATGAAATAGCTGGCAGGCATGGAACAAAATGTCTAGAGCTATTCTGGGGCTCAGCAGCAGAAACAGCAACAAAAGGAGGAGGAAGAGGAAGAGGAGGAGAAGGGGAGAGAGAGAGAGAGAGAGAGAGAGAGAGAGAGAGAGAGAGAGAGAGAGAGAGAGAGATTAGAAATCTCGATCAAAACTTGCTTCAAGGAACTTGACTCCCCTAATCAACTGGAAGTAGTCTAATGATTATGTCAGAGTCTTTCCCCTCTATCCTTTTCTCTTCTATCTAGTGTTGGGGGTTGAAAGGGTGGAAGAAAAGGGGTAGGAAAAGTGTGGAGGAAAGAAGAACCCACAAAGAAGCAAAAATCTAGCTATGGATATTTTTTTCCCTTTGTGGCCAAAGACTTCATACCCTTATTCCTCAGAGCCTATGAAAAGAAAGAATTGGCATTTTCATGGTGTGCTTTAATTGTTAGCAGGACACACCATTGAGCTCCTCTGGGAAGAGAACCTCAATGAGAAACTGTTTATATTGGGGTGTGCGGTGGGCATGTCTATGGGGAATTATCTTAATTAGGTTTATTGATGTGAGAAGACACAGTCCTCTGTAGATGGAAACATTCCTTAGGCAGGGAGTGCTGCTCTGTATAAATGTAGAGAACTTGATCTGAGCACAATCAAGTAAGCCCTCGTACACTTAACTTCTTTCTGTCTTTGACTGTGGATGTGATGGTACCATCTTAAGCTCCTGCCAACTGATGAAAGGATAGAAAATAATACAGCCTAATTCTAATGACCCCAAGAAATTAGTAGTTTAAAATGCTATCTCGCTTTGTTAGAAACTAGGTAAAAGGTCACATTCCAGAGCCCGCCCTTTGTTTAGACCTAGCAGAAAGGCCTTGAATAGGTGATCCTGGCCCCATAGGGTAACTGGAAATGGGCTCAGCTTATCTTCTGTAAACTTACGCCATTACCCCTAAGCAGGAGTTCACGCAGCTGTAGACATTATAAGAAACTAATTGGCCCACTGAGCGTGGGCTCTGATAATTTAAACTGATTGGCCTAAAAACTATGGAGTGGTACAAATCAATTGGCTTGCATTTCGCGGGCTCTCCATGCTAAGAAATGATTGGTTTGTGATTCGCGGGCTTTGTTATAAACTTATAAAAGCTGTCGCAATTTGGCACTCGGGGTCCATAGTCCTCTGACCCTGCGTGGTACACGGCTATGGAACCCAGAATTCTGGAATAAAGAAATCCTCATGCTATTGCATCGAGACCGTTTCTCGCGATTTGGGTGTCGCCTTCTGGGGTGTGGGGTGCTGGGGCACCCTCGGTTTTTGGGGTCTTACACTGAGACTTCCATGAGTAATGACTGTAACCTGGGAAGTGAGTTAAAATGACCCCTTTCTCTTTTAAGTTGCTTTTTGTGAAGGAATTTTATCAGAGCAGTGGAAATAGAGCCAGGGCAATTGTGTTATATTATATGACCTTACTGTGGGATTGGCTGAATCATTTAACTTAAAAGCAGAACATTCTCTTCAGCTGGTGGGAGAAGGCAAGTGAGTTTTCCATGTGACAGATGAAGGGACCTCAGAAGAAGAAACATGGGTGTCTTGAATGAGCAGAGACCCTAATTCTTCTGTTCATTAGCAGAGAAACAGGTCTTAGTCTTTTAGAGAAAAGGAACTTTATCTGTTGCTAAGAGAGAAGAACTTTGAAAAGGACCTTGATGTTCATGTATGTTAGTCAGATACCTTGTTAACAAGATTCTTGAGGTGCTGTACTTACAAAGATGAAAGATTATTTTGGCTCACTGTTTTGGAGATTTCAGTCCATGTGAAAGGGTAACATAAACCCTATTTGTTTCCATTTAAGGACCAGGCCTGATTTCAAAAAAGGCTGTAAGGCACCAGCTTCAGGAATAGACCATAAGTCCCAGAAACTAAGTCATAAGATACCAGCTCTAGGAAGAGACCATAAAATCCAGAACAAAATCATAAAACTCCCTCCCAAAGAACAGCCTGGGGATAACTACAAAAATCGGAGAAAAATCTTATCTCAGAATGGGCCATCCAGGCTTGGTAGCCCTATTTCATCATATGGTTAAATATTCATGACATAGGAGTGTAAACCACTGACTACCTGTGACCCCCACCCCCCAGCACCCACCAATGACATTTTAGATTACCTAATCCTTCTAGAGAGTCCCCCTGTTCTTTACAAGATGGCCTTCATGCCTTTGTCTGGGGTCACCATTTTAGAGAATGGTTGACCTCCTCATGCTGTTTCGCTTTTTTTTTTCCCCTGCAGAATAAACACTGTTGTTGCATACTGAGTATGGGGACTTCCTTAAGCGATTTTTGAACCCTTACACAAGGTGGGTCTTTCCCATTTCTTTGAGTCAGTGGGGTAGGGGGCAAGAAACAATGGTCAGAGCACATAGTAGGGCAAACTGCTTCTATCATAAGCCTGGGGTCAAAGAGAGAAAGAGAATGGGGCCAGAGTCCCACAAAACCCTTCCAGAACACATTCCTGATTGTTACTTGCTTGGTTTCCAGTTTATCAGTTTTCTGTCGGAAGAATTCGGACAAGACACTTGGAGCATGGGCTTAGAAGGCAGGTGGAGTTTATGACAAGATAAAGTGGAGCACTCTTAAGGGGTGGGACTGAACAGTGCCAGTGGGACCATGGCCAGAGTCACATTTTAAACAGGCTTAAAGTATGTCTTAAAGTCCCTAGAACAGACAGCTTTCCTGAGGTATGTTTTCCCATCCAAATGATTGACAGGCCAATTTTTTGGCTACTAATTGTATCAGAGAGCAGACTAAAATGTCAGAAAGAATAAAACTGAATCTATAAAAATAGTCAAGGAAACAGTCTTCCCTAGATAGACTTTAGTGGACTAGCCTTGCTACCCCCTCCTTTTCAGTCTGTAGCTTTCCTTTCAGATGGTAATTTGAATTGTAAAGAGGGTCAACCAGTGTCCTTCACCCCTCTTTTACCCATGGTTATTTTCTTTTTATTTGCAAAACTAGTGTACTAATAGGATATCGAATTTGAAGGTGATTTTCAAGGGCAAGATAGAACAAACTTCTGCAGAGCTGCCAAAAGGTATCAAAGAATTTGTGGGTGAAGAACTCTGCAAAGAACTTGGATTGTTTACACACAACCCCAGAGGACCTCAGAGACCATTTCATTTTAGAAAAATAAGGAATACCATTTTTTTTTTTTTGAGATGTACATTTCCCCCAACGTAACCAAAGCTCCACTTGCTTTGATTGGTGGAGGCAGCAGATACCAAACATCCAGGATTGTTCCTTGATGCAAGATATTTCCTATCCATTCACACTGAGGCAGGGAGAGGCCAGTGTTTGGAGGGGAGATGGGGGAGGAGCTAAGAGAAGGAGGGATGGAGAGAAAGGGAGCCTGGGAGCTGTACCAGGAGGAAGAGGAAAGAGGAGACATGCAGATCCAGATGGTGTCAGATGTGTTTCTGGTGTGCTGAGAGGTTAGAAATATTGGGATAAAACTTTATCATTGTAATTTGGCATTATGTAATTGGGAGTTTCATATACATAAACATATTTGGTTAACTACTCAAGTTTAAGAGTCATGCTTTGCCAGATAATAGAAAGCGTGGGTGCTGGGCAGGAGAGAGAGACCCATTGGGACTTGGAGCAGAGGCTTGGTGGAGTGGTACTGTGTTTTAGCTATTTCCCACTACAGTTTCATACTGTTAGTGTTTGGCTTTAGGAGCCATTGATTATAGGAAGGGTTCATCCTCAGTGACCTTCAAACTTGCTAATAGTAGGTAGTTACTTAGCACCTCCCAAAGATTTCATCACCTGCCAAGAGCATCACCAAGTTTTTAGCTTTTGGACTTTTGGGGACTAGATGAAAACAAAGTTGACTGACTCCTTGATTTCAATCTTGTCAGACCCTAAACAGAAAGCCTAATCATAAAGACATTTGAGATTAAAAAAAATGTTACCTTAGGTTAAATGTTATTTTAAGCTTCTAAGTTGGTGAAAGCAGTATGTTTGTTCCCTTCTTTATTTCCTTTCTTCCTCCAATGCAGAATCATTCTCTTTCCATGGAAGATACACGCAATTTCTCTTCACAATAATATTACCTTGAAATATAGAAAAACAGCAAATGTCAGCCATATCCTTATGAATATGAAGAACTGCACAAAATAACAAATTATAGTTATAAAAAAATGAAGATCTCATCCTGCTTACTTCACAAAAATGTGTTAGTTATTTGGCTTGTTAAACATTGCTGACCAAGTTAAGTATATCAAGCCCTTAAGCAACCTGTATATAGATATGTTTAAGAGCTCATTACCTGGGGAGGGTAAATGTTGAAAGCTGCCAGTGCTTCTGTTGATGAAAGTGGTTGGCAGATGTGTGGAGGATAAAGCCCTCCTAAAGTTTGTGGATAGCATAGAAAATTTATTCAATAATTTGGCTTCTCCTTTTATAGAAACAATCGATGCTAGGAATCAGTGTCACATTCGCTAAGGTATAGTAGGAAGCAGGTTTTTCCTTCTCACCCTTTGTTGGTTTCTGCATAAAAGGTCCTGTCTGCTTGCCGTGCATGCCGTGCGTGCCACGGGGATGCAGTGCAGACGTGGGCCGCAATGAGATACACCAGGCCAAACAGTTCCGCGTGGGACTTTAAGATGGGGAAGGGGTAGTGGGTGGGAAGGAAGGAGAGAAAGAGAGAAAAGAAAAGAGGATGGGGGGGGGGGGAGAAACGCTGCCCAGTTATATACGGGTGATGACGTAGTTACAGGTAAAGGTGGGCTATGGAATTCTGGGTAAACGGCGGCTATTGCCTTGGCAACAGACCTATACATTGTCTTAATTGTCGCTTGTATGATGTCACAAGCCTCACAGGTCTCGGTACCTACATCCTTAAGTCCCCAGGTAAATATAGAAGCCACAAAGAACATAATATTGGTTTCAAGAATGAGCAGGAGTAACTCCCAGCTTTTCTGCCACCCAAGGTCCATAGCAGTGTGACTAATGTCACATGCAACTATGACTTTCGTCATGTCACATAGCTAATTTATTATTAACCAAGCCTGCCTGTTTGCAGTACAAGACCTGGCTTCCTTCTTAGAAAGCTTTTGGAGTAAAGACTTTTGTCTGGGGAATGTGAGACCATCTCAGCCCTGTTACAGACCATGGGTCTGCTGCAGGATAACCAGGATTCTCTGGTCCAGGAAGGCACAGGTCCAGCAGAGATGACAGACAGAACAAACCACACACACACAGAGGCTGTTTGAATCTGAATGTATTTTGGAGCTCTAAGGCAAGGAGTTTTTATACACGAAGAGTTGGCATTATCATTTCAAAAGATGTAGCCAGTGAGGCAGGCACAAATATCATAGCCATTTGGCACAAGGAAATGCAAAATCAATCAGGTACAAAGTTTCTCAAGTAACAGATACAGAAGATCAATTTACAGATGCCATCAAACTTCTTGATTAGAATACAGAGTCACTCATAGTTTACAGTAAACCTTCAAAGGGTTTGAAGTTTCTTATACCACCTGGGTCTTAACAAGTTCTTGTGAGAAATCCTTATCTAACATTTAGCCTTCTACCTTGTAAAACAAAACTTCCTGACTTAATCAATTCTTTCAGTACCAGAATGTCTGAGCCATCCTCATACACATATGCACAGCCATAAAAACCTGCATGTGGTTGGAAGGTTGTAATTATGTAAACAACTATGAGGCAAAGCATTGCAATTCTTAAAAGGGAGTTTGGCGGTAAAGACCTGATTATCAGCCAGGCTATAGGAATCCCCATGAAGAGAGAAAGCAGGGCAGGCTGCTACTTGAGAACTACAGGCCCATCTTAAATAGCTAGAGAGTTTAGTAAATTGCCAGGTGACATTTCTGCTTCTAAATTTACAGAGAGTTCCATTATTCCCAGGAGACATTTCTTTTTTCCGCCTCTGTCTGTAAAATATCATTTTTACAGATTTCACTGGGCCACCACGGCACAGTCCCCCTCTGTGTGGCTTGCTTTCATTATTAAAAACCTTTTTTTTTTTTTTTTTTTTTTTTTTTTTTTTTTTGTCTTTTTTTTTATTTGATATAATTTATTTACATTTCAAATGATTTCCCCTTTTCTAGCCCCCCCCACTCCCCGAAAGTCCCGTAAGCCCCCTTCTCTTCCCCTGTCCTCCCTCCCACCCCTTCCCAGTTCCCCGTTCTGGTTTTGCCAAATACTGTTTCACTGAGTCTTTCCAGAACCAGGGACCACTCCTGCTTTCTTCTTGTATCTCATTTGATGTGTGGATTATGTTTTGGGTATTCCAGTTTTCTAGGTTAATAACCACTTATTAGTGAGTGCATACCATGATTCACCTTTTGAGTCTGGGTTACCTCACTTAGTATGATGTTCTCTAGCTCCATCCATTTGCCTAAGAATTTCATGAATTCATTGTTTCTAATGGCTGAATAGTACTCCATTGTGTAGATATACCACATTTTTTGTATCCACTCTTCTGTTGAGGGATACCTGGGTTCTTTCCAGCATCTGGCAATTATAAATAGGGCTGCTATGAACATAGTAGAGCATGTATCCTTATTACATGGTGGGGAATCCTCTGGGTATATGCCCAGGAGTGGTATAGCAGGATCTTCTGGAAGTGAGGTGCCCAGTTTTCGGAGGAACCGCCAGACTGCTTTCCAGAGTGGTTGTACCAATTTGCAACCCCACCAGCAGTGGAGGAGTGTTCCTCTTTCTCCGCACCCTCTCCAACACCTGCTGTCTCCTGAATTTTTAATCTTAGCCATTCTGACTGGTGTAAGATGAAATCTTAGGGTTGTTTTGATTTGCATTTCCCTAATGACTAATGAAGTGGAGCATTTTTTAAGATGCTTCTCCGCCATCCGAAGTTCTTCAGGTGAGAATTCTTTGTTTAACTCTGTACCCCATTTTTTAATAGGGTTGTTCGGTTTTCTGGAGTCTAACTTCTTGAGTTCTTTATATATATTGGATATTAGCCCTCTATCTGATGTAGGATTGGTGAAGATCTTTTCCCAATTTGTTGGTTGCCGATCTGTCCTCTTGACGGTGTCCTTTGCCTTACAGAAACTCTGTAACCTTATGAGGTCCCATTTGTCAATTCTTGCTCTTAGAGCATACGCCATTGGTGTTCTGTTCAGAAACTTTCTCCCTGTACCGATGTCCTCAAGGGTCTTCCCCAGTTTCTTTTCTATTAGCTTCAGAGTGTCTGGCTTTATGTGGAGGTCCTTGATCCATTTGGATTTGAGCTTAGTACAAGGAGACAAGGATGGATCAATTCGCATTCTTCTGCATGCTGACCTCCAGTTGAACCAGCACCATTTGTTGAAAAGGCTATCTTTTTTCCATTGGATGTTTTCAGCCTCTTTGTCGAGGATCAAGTGGCCATAGGTGTGTGGGTTCATTTCTGGATCTTCAATCCTGTTCCATTGATCCTCCTGCCTGTCACTGTACCAATACCATGCAGTTTTTAACACTATTGCTCTGTAGTATTGCTTGAGGTCAGGGATACTGATTCCCCCAGATTTTCTTTTGTTGCTGAGAATAGTTTTAGCTATCCTGGGTTTTTTGTTGTTCCAGATGAATTTGATAATTGCTCTTTCTAACTCTGTGAAGAATTGAGTTGGGATTTTGATGGGTATTGCATTGAATCTGTATAGTGCTTTAGGCAAAATGGCCATTTTAACTATATTGATTCTACCGATCCATGAGCATGGGAGGTTTTCCCATTTTTTGAGGTCTTCTTCCATTTCCTTCTTCAGAGTCTTGAAGTTCTTGCCATACAGATCTTTCGCATGTTTGGTAAGAGTCACCCCAAGATACTTTATACTGTTTGTGGCTATTGTGAAGGGGGTCATTTCCCTAATTTCTTTCTCAGCCTGCTTATCCTTTGAGTATAGGAAGGCCACTGATTTGCTTGAGTTGATTTTGTAACCTGCCACTTTGCTGAAGTTGTTTATCAGCTGTAGGAGCTCTCTAGTGGAGTTCTTTGGGTCACTTAGGTAGACGATCATGTCGTCTGCAAATAATGATAGTTTGACTTCCTCCTTTCCAATTTGTATCCCTTTGACCTCCTTATGTTGTCGAATTGCCCGAGCTAGTACCTCAAGTACAATATTGAAAAGATAAGGAGAAAGGGGGCAGCCTTGTCTGGTCCCTGATTTCAGTGGGATTGCTTCAAGTTTCTCTCCGTTTAGTTTGATGCTGGCTACCGGTTTGCTGTATATTGCTTTTACTATGTTTAGGTATGGGCCTTGAATTCCTGTTCTCTCCAAGACTTTAAGCATGAAAGGATGCTGAATTTTGTCAAATGCTTTTTCAGCATCCAATGAAATGACCATATGATTTTGTTCTTTGAGTTTGTTTATGTAGTGGATTGTATTGATGGATTTCCGTATATTGAACCAACCCTGCATTCCCGGGATAAAGCCTACTTGATCATGGTGGATGATCGTTTTGATGTGTTCTTGGATTCGGTTGGCAAGAATTTTGTTGAGTATTTTTGCATCGATGTTCATAAGGGAAATTGGTCTGAAGTTCTCTTTCTTTGTTGGATCTTTGTGTGGCTTTGGTATCAGCGTAATTGTGGCTTCGTAGAAGGAATTGGGTAGTGTTCCTTCTGTTTCTATTTTGTGGAATAGTTTGAAGAGTATTGGTGTTAACTCTTCTTTGAAGGTCTGGTAGAATTCTGCACTGAAACCATCTGGTCCTGTGCTTTTTTTGGTTGGAAGACTTTCTATGACTCCTTCTATTTCTTTAGGCTTTATGGGACTGTTTAGATGGTCTAGTTGGTCCTGATTTAATTTTGGTATTTGGTATCTGTCAAGGAAATTGTCCATTTCCTCCAGATTCTCCAGTTGTGTTGAGTACAGGCTCTTGTAGTAGGATCTGATGATTTTTTGGATTTCCTCAGTTTCCGTTGTTATGTCTCCCTTTTCATTTCTAAGTTTGTTAATTTGGATACTTTCTCTGTGCCCTTTGGTCAGTCTGGCTAAGGGTTTATCTATCTTGTTGATTTTCTCAAAGAACCAGCTCCTAGTTTTGTTGATTTTTTGTATGGTTCTCTTTGTTTCTACTTGATTGATTTCGGCCCTGAGTTTGATGATTTCCTGCCTTCTACTCCTCCTGGGTGAAATAGCTTCTTTTTGTTCTAGGGCTTTCAGGTGTGTCATTAAGTTGGTAATGTATGCTCTCTCCATTTTCTTTTTGGAGGCACTCAGGGCTATGAGTTTTCCTCTTAGCACTGCTTTCATTGTGTCCCATAGATTTGGGTATGTTGTGTTTTCATTTTCATTGTGTTCTAAAAAGTCTTTAATTTCTTTCTTTATTTCTTCCTTGACCAAGGTGTCATTGAGTAGAGTATTGTTCAATCTCCACGTGTTTGTGGGTTTTCTGTTGTTTCTGTTGCTATTGAAGACCACTTTTATTCCATAGTGATCAGATAGGAGGCATGGGATTAGTTCTATCTTTTTATATTTGTTGAGGTCTGTCTTGTGACCAATTATATGGTCGATTTTGGAGAAGGTACCATGAGGTGCTGAAAAAAAGGTATATTCTTTTGTTTTAGGATAGAATGTTCTATATATATCAGTTAAATCTAATTGGTCCAAAGCTTCAATTAGTTTCATTGTGTCCTTGTTTAGTTTCTGTTTTCCTGATCGGTCCATTGAGGAAAGTGCAGTGTTGAAGTCACCAACAATTATTGTGTTAGGTGCAATGTGTGCTTTGAGTTTTAATAAAGTTTCTTTTATGAAAGAGGGTGCCCTTGCATTTGGAGCATAGATGTTCAGGATTGAGAGTTCTTCTTGTTGTATTTTTCCTTTGACCAGCAAGAAGTGTCCCTCAGAGTCTCTTTTGATGACTTTGGGTTGAAAGTCAATTTTATCTGATATTAAAATGGCTACTCCAGCTTGTTTCCTGAGACCATTTGCTTGTAAAATTGTCTTCCAGCCTTTTACTCTAAGGTAGTGTTTGTCTTTGACCCTTAGGTGTGTTTCCTGTAAGCAGCAAAATGTAGGGTCCTGTTTACGTATCCAGTCAGTTAGTCTGTGTCTTTTTATTGGGGCATTGAGTCCATTGATGTTAAGAGATATTAAGGAATAGTGATTGTTACTTCCTATCATTTTTGACGTTATTTTTTAAATTTGATTGCTTAACTTATTTGGGTTTGATGAAAGGTTACTATCTTGCTTTTTTCAGGGTGGAGTTTCCCTCCTTGTATTGGTGTTGTCCTCCTATTATCCTTTTTAGGGCTGGGTTTGTGGATAGATATTGGGTGAACTTGGTTTTGTCGTGAAATATCTTAGTTTCTCCATCTATGGTGATTGAGAGTTTTGCTGGATATAGTAGTTTTGGTTGGCATTTGTGTTCTCTTAGAGTCTGCATGAGATCTGCCCAGGACCTTCTAGCCTTCATAGTCTCAGGTGAAAAGTCTGCTGTGATTCTGATAGGTCTTCCTTTATATGTTACTTGGCCTTTTTCTCTTACTGCCTTTAGTATTCTTTCTTTGTTTAGAACATTTGGTGTTTTGATTATTATGTGACGGGAAGTATTTCTGTTCTGGTCCAGTCTGTTTGGAGTTCTGTAGGCTTCTTGTATATTCATGGGCATCTCTCTCTTTAGGTTAGGGAAGTTTTCTTCCATAATTTTATTGAAGATATTTGCTGGCCCTTTAAGTTGTAAATCTTCACTCTCATCTATGCCTATAATCCTTAGGTTTGGTCTTCTCATTGTGTCCTGGATTTCCTGGATATTTTGGGTTACAAGCTTTTTGCACTTTGCATTTTCTTTAACTGTTGAGTCCATGGTTTCTATGGAATCTTCAGCATCTGAGATTCTTTCTTCTATCTCTTGTATTCTGTTGTTGATATTTGCATCTCTGTCCCCTGATTTCTTCCCAAGGCTTTCTATCTCCAAAGTTGTCTCCCTTTGAGTTTTCTTAGTTGTTTCTACTTCTGATTTTAGATCCTGGATGGTTTTGCTTAGCTCCTTCCCTTGCATGTTTGTGTTTTCCTGTAATTCTTTAAGAGATTTTTGTGTTTCCTCTTTCATGAGCTCAGCCTGTTGACCAAAGTTCTCCTGTATTTCTTTAAGAGATTTTTGTGTTTCGTCTTTCATGACCTCAGCCTGTTGAGCAAAGTTCTCCTGTATTTCTTTAAGTGTTTTTTGCATTTCCTCCTTGTTGGCTTTTGTATTCTCCTGGATTTCTTTCAATGATTTTTGTGTTTCCCTTGCAAGGGCTTCTAACTTTTGATCCATTTTCTCCTCAATGACCTTCATGTGTTCCTGTACCAGCATCATGACCAGTGATTTTAAATCCAAATCTTGTTTTACTGGTGTGATGGGGTATCCAGGACTTGCTGGTAGAGGAGAATTTGGTTCAGATGTTGCCATATTGCCTTGATTTCTGTTAGTGACGTTTCTGCGTTTGCCTTTTGCCATCTAGCTCTCACTGGTGTTACTTGGTCTTGTCAGTGCTGGACTCACCAGTGCAAGCTGCCCCTTCCCCGTTGGCCTCTGGTGCACAGCTTACACTCTGCACTGCCTGTAGACAGGGTGCTGTTTTCCAGGCTGTTCAGATCCCAAAGCAGGCACCTGAAGGCTCCCGCTGGGGCCCGCAGGATTTATCGGAGCACACCGACTTTTCCCAGCTGGCCGCCCGGAAGCCCCCACTAGCCTCTTGAGGGACCTGGAGATGTGGCGGCCACCCAGGCTGATCTGAAGCGGAGAGATTTGAGCTGGGGGCTTCTGCCTGAGGCCTTGCCCCAGATTGTGTCTGTGGACCAGGTGGAACCCGTGTGCACCCCCAGGGAGCTCCGAAGGTGAATGTTGCTGTGACCTCCCCTGTGCTCCGCTCACTCCGCTGGGCAGCCGATTTCCCCAACCGGGCTGGCGCACACTAGGTTAGCCTTGTCGCCTGGGCCCTGAGTCCAGGCAAACGCCTGGGAGGCCAAGGTCCGAGCAAAGTTCCCCTAGGACTATGTCTGTTATTTGGGTCCGCCAGGTGACCCGGATGGCGGGCGTGCGCGTCCGCGCTCCGCGAAAGCACCAGGAGAGTCTGTTGTGCTAATAACCTCCTGGGCTGGTTGACACACAGATGGCCCACCAAGCCGCCCAGTTCTTGGGGTCAGTCCTGTGCCTTTTGGGGCCTAGACCCCCGTTTTGTTAGCCTCAGGCTACGCTTGTTAGCAGTCTCTGCCCTCCCGAGCACTCTGGCTCCTGTAGGCAAAATGGCGGCGCGTGCACCGGCCGGGGCAAAAAAAAAAACTCCTGGCTGGGTTGGCGCCCCGATGGCCACTCGAACAGCCCAGGGCCTGGGTGCAGGCCAACGCCCGTCTGGCTCAGACCCCTGCGGTGTTGGGCCTAGGATTATGTTTGTGTACCTCAGTCTGACTGATCTCTGGAGCCCGGGATCAAGATGGCGGTGAGTCTCTCCTGACTGGCGGGCAGCCGAGTTCTGAAGTGGCTTCCGTGCAGCGAAAGGCTCCGCAGAACCGCAGTTGCTTGCCGCCCGGCTGGTCAGCGAAGGTCAGTGGTCGTGGGCGCAGGGCCTAACTGGACCCTGTGTCGCCTTGGTTCCACTGCTGATGGCCCTTCAGCTGGAGCGGCCACTGCTACCGCCGCCGCCGCCGCCGCCTTAAATCGACTTCAC